>NC_091624.1:54290123-54596195 GCF_027580195.1 Bos mutus | reverse complement strand
AGTGCATTTCATGTAGAGGACTGGCATGAACAAAGGATTGAAGTACTGAACTTCAATTAGTTTATCCCTCAGCAAAGAAACAGGGACTTCTTTTTTGGGGGGGTCTGTACTCTCATAGAACACAGCAATTGAGAGGAAGAAAGAGACCTCAGAGACTATCCTGTCTAATGTCCTTATTTTTCTAGATATGAGAACCAGAGTGCAGAGAGATGGAAGTGACTATTGAAAGTTACAAAACTCTTTTTAGGTGGTGTGGTCTGTGGAATCTTAGTTTCCCAACCAGGGATCGAACCCAGGCCCTCCATAGTGAAAGCATGGAGTCCTAACTGTCAGACCACCAGGGAATTTCCTGAAAGTCACAAAAATCTTAAGTGAGAGTTGGGCTCGGGCTCACAAAGGTAGTTTCCATGATAACACTATTATACATGTTTTAAGGATAGAATATGTTCAGTAAAACTGCACCTGATTTTGTTAAATTACTTTAGAGGAGTAAGGGAGTAAAGACAAGAAGAACTTTAGGTTTTTTTCAACAAGAGATACAGTTGCTAGTTATGGTGATGATAAGCATTCTGAGTTTTGATGTGGAGACATTTCATTGTTACCTGCATTAATAAAGCTATAAAGATAGTTCATTATTAGGAGATTTATGATTTCCTGTAATTCACCAAACATACTGAGCTCCAATGCCTTGGACAGATTAAGCCCCAACTGGCCAAAAGTGAATTTGAAGAAAAATTTATGTTGACTCAAAGTATACATTTACAACAGAGAAGGAGGAGGTATTCACTTCCTACTGTAGCTGTAATGAATTCCCACACACATCTGACTTACCAAGTGTACTGTTTTAAACTTCTCAAGGTCTGAAGTCCAACACAGTTCTCAACGGGCTAAAATCAAGGTGTTAGCTAAACTACAAATCCTTTTTGGAGACTCCAGAGAAACACTTGTTTCCTGCTTTTTCTAGCTTCTGGAGGCTGCCTTGTTCTCCTGCCTTGTGGTCCCATTCCTCCATATTCAAAACCAGCAACATTGCACTCCTCTGACTCTTTATCTAAGTATTAGGAAATCTGGTCTCCCTCTGACCACACCCAGAAAAAGAGGTTCCCTGCTTTTAAGGACTTATGTGATTAGATTGGGTACACCCAGGTCAATCTAGGATTATCTCTTTATCTCAAGATCCTTAACCTTAATCACGCCTTTGCCATGTAAAGTAACAAATTCACAGGTTCTGGGATTAGGACATGGACATACTTGGGGGATTGGGGTGGGGGAGGGGGTGGTTGGGGGGCAGGGGATTCCCTGGTGGCTCAGATGGTAAAAATCTGCTTGCAATGCAGGAGACCTGATTTCGATCCCTGGGTCAGGAAGGTCCCCTAGAGAGGGGAATGGCTACCCATTCCAGTATTCTAGCCTGGAGAATTCCATGGACAGAGGAGCCTGGCGGGCTACAGTCCATGCGGTCACAAAGAGCTAGACAACGCTGAGTAACTGACACCACTGAGTAACAACACGCACACACGTACTTGTGGGGGAGGGGCATTATTTGGCCTCCCACAAAGAGGGAGAAAGAGAAAAAGAAAAATTATGGATTATTAAAGACACGACTTACAGATAATTGGGAAAGAAAATGAGCATCAAGAGCCAGTAATAATTCACTAAGTCATAGCAAATTTCATTTTCTTATTTAATGGAGTTACTCGGCAAATAGATGTGGGGATGCCAGGCACAAATTTATCAGCTCAGTTTTTCTCTCAGGATGTTCTTGTGGAAAGATGAAGGAATGTGTGTCAGATGTCAGTGCAGTAAGCTCTATTCACAACTCATTAAACAACTGATGAAAAGTGGAAATGGATGTAAACCTGGATGAAAGGCTCCTCGCATGTCACAGGGCTCTTTGTCCTTGGTCCTTCTTTAGTCACAGCTTTATCAGTGACTTGGATGAGGACTTAAAGGTCAGGCTTATCCAATCTGCGTGCAACACAATAGAATTCAAAAGTTAGAGAAAATCTTAATAAACTGGGACAAGAAGATGAAAACATGAATTGTTATGATAGGAAACTGTGAAGTCAAATTACAGGAAGAAAATCAGTTAAATACAGGATAGATGGTACTAGATTTGGTGTCAGTTTATTAGGGAAAAAGGAAAACAGTGAATGCATCTGTGAAAGTAGAAGTCATGTTAAAAGCGCTAGTTAATGGTTTTTGAGCATTTATTAGGTATTGGATACCGTGCCAGGGACTTTACATATGTCATACATTTTCACCCACAAAAAAGTACTTGTATATGTCTCACAGGTGATTTTTTTTTTTAGGGTTTAGAGATGTGAAGTAACTTATCTAAGATTGCAAAATTATCAATCAATATAAATTGGGGTCTGACTCCAAAGCCATACTCATATAATAGAATCACAGGAGAATTTTTTAAAAGTCAAGGGGTTGTAGCTGCATTAGTGAAAATACAGTGCCCATGCTGTAGCCGAAGAAATCTTGGAAGTATCTCCCAGTTTGAGCTCTTCACATTAGAGGGGATTTTTTTTCCCAGAACCCTGAGGTATGTGAGATCCTAATTCCCCAACCAAGGGTTGAACCCATGCTCCCTGCAATGGAAGCACAGACTCTTAACCGCCGGACTACCAGGGAAGTCCCAAGTGGGGATATGATGAACACACGTGCACAGAGGAGTATCACCAGGGTCATGAGTGGTTTGGACACTGAGGCATAGAGGTGATGGAAAAACTTGGTATATTTTGCCTAAGAGAGACTTAGATTGAAATGGGTGGCACAGAAGTATAACTACTTATGAAAAATATTCGAAAACAGAACTGTTCTCTCTTTTGGAACTTGTATGGAGGCAGATTTGTTCAAGAGTGTGTGCTAAGTCGCTTCAATCGTGTCTGACTCTTTGCGACCCTATGGACCACAGCCGCAGGGCTCCGCAGTTCATGGGATTCTCCAGGCAAGAATACCGGAGGGGGTTGTCATTTCTTTCTCCAGGAGAGCCTCCCAACCCAGGGATCAAACCTGTGTCTCTTATGTCTCCTGCCTTGCCAGGCAGGTTCTTTACCACTAGCGCCACCTGTTCAAGAGACCTTGATGTTAACGATTTATGTTAGAAAGTCAGCATTCAAGAACAGGCGTGTTGTGAGTTCCTCGGAAGTAGCAACCAAAGTTCTTTGGAATTAAATGATGCTTGGCAGGTGCTCAATTTGTTTATGTTGACTGTGTTAACAAGTGACTTTGTCAGGGACATCATGTAAGAAATTAGTGAATTAAGAAGCAGTTTCAGTTCAGTTCAGTCGCTCAGTCGTGTCTGACTCTTTGCAACCCCATGAATCGCAGCATGCCAGGCCTCCATGTCCATCACCAACTCCCAGAGTTCACTGAGACTCACGTCCATAGAGTCAGTGATGCCATCCAGCCATCTCATCCTCTGTCGTCCCCTTCTCCTCCTGCCCCCAATCCCTCCCAGCATCAGAGTCTTTTCCAATGAGTCAACTCTTCGCATGAGGTGGCCAAAGTACTAGAGTACTTTCAGCTTTAGCATCATTCCTTCCAAAGAAATCCCAGGGCTGATCTCCTTTAGGATGGACTGGTTGGATCTCCTTGCAGTCCAAGGGACTCTCAAGAGTCTTCTCCAACACCACAGTTCAAAAGCATCAATTCTTCAGTGCTCAGCTTTCTTCACAGTCCAACTCTCACATCCATACATGACCACTGGAAAAACCATAGCCTTGACTAGACGAACCTTTGTTGGCAAAGTAACGTCTCTGCTTTTCAAAATGCTATCTAGGTTGGTCATAACTTTCTTTCCAAGGAGTAAGCGTCTTTTAATTTCATGGCTGCAGTCACCATCTGCAGTGATTTTGGAGCCCCCAAAAATAAAGTCTGACACTGTTTCCACTGTTTCCCTATCTATTTCCCATGAAGTGTTGGGACCAGATGCCATGATCTTCGTTTTCTGAATGTTGAGTTTTAAGCCAACTTTTTCACTTTCCTCTTTCACCTTCATCAAGAGGCTTTTTAGTTCCTCTTCACTTTCTGCCATAAGGATGGTATCATCTGCATATCTGAGGTTATTGATATTTCTCCCAGCAATCTTGATTCCAGCTTGTGCTTCTTCCAGCCCAGCGTTTCTCATGATGTACTCTGCATATAAGTTAAATAAGCAGGGTGACAATATACAGCCTTGACGTACTCCTTTTCCTATTTAGAAGAGATGAACTCTTGGGTTATTGCTGAGTTTGGAATTTTTCTTTTTTATTTAGATTGTTGATTTGAGATAATCAACCCACAGCCCTGGGTCTACTGTCCCTCTTTGCCTAACTGGTAAGTTGATATAAAGTTCTAATGGCCTGATTAACATTAGGTTCTAACGACCTGAATGTCAATATCAAAAGTATTTCATATTTGTGTTACTAATAGGTCTCTTTCCAAACCTGTTAATGTTTTAATTGTTCTTGAGTAGCCACCATTATTTCTTTCTCCCTGCATTTTGGCAGGATTGATTGGATAAACCATAGAAAAAAAATTAAATTTGCAATCTGGCCACTTTCTGTAAACAAGCTAGCCATGTAAGGACTGCTGAGTGGTTACAGTTTTGACAATAGCTGCCTTGAGTCAAGTGGAATTGCTTCAGAGGGTTCTCATGAACTGTGGAGCAGTAAAGATGGCCAAGAGAATTCAGACGTGAAAGAAGATGCCACAGAACTGAGGCAGAGTTGGAAGTGGCCTGTATTATACATTTGAGGAGCCTCAAGAAAGGCCATTGTCTGGCTTTCAAAAAAATAATGTTGAAGCCATATGTATTTATCAAAATCCCTTCTTTAATGCAAGGTATATGTGTTATTAATCTGTGGTTCCACAGGAGTAGACAACTGAATTGCTCCTAAAATTTCTACATTTCTTTTGCTCTATTTTGATGCCCAGCTATTGGACTCAGGTTGGGTGGGTGTCACTAAGTCGGCAAGAATGTAGTGCATTTAGATCCATTCCTGAACCCACCAGCATTTTATATCCATTTATCTGTAACCCCTGCCATTATTAAGTCTCACAGTTTATTATAATATGATCCCATGTCACCAGGGACACCTACAAGGGATGCATCTGTACAGCTGTTTAGCCTTTTGCAAGGTGCCTCCTTGAAATTTAATTTGGGGGACTCTGACTTGTTTTCCCATTCCAGTCATCCTGGCTACCAACCACTTACTCATTTGCCTTAGGTACCTGAATTTCTGCTATTAGGGTTATTCCTTTAGTTTTCAGAGAAGACTCTTTCAGAAAGGTAATCCACTAAATCACTTGCATTTAGTTAGTTTATCAGATTAGTTCGTTTGTCCTTTTCTTTCCTAGGATCTCCTGTGTATCACTCAGGGTCTGTTTGGGAAATGGATGACACATTCAAGCTGGTAATTGAGGAGAATTTAATGAAGGGGCTGTTTACAAAGTGTGTGTGGCCTAGGAATGGCCAGTGCTAAGAACATGTGACTTATTAGCACTCCTGGGTCTGATGGGGTGAGGGGCACCTCCTAGATCCTGGTGAGGTAGTTGTATAAGGAAGCTACCTGAAAGTTGCTGTGACATTTAGTGGAGTGATGAAGCAAGGAGCAAGCTGGAGAATGAATATCCAGCCTTCACTCTTCTCGCCTTGTATATAGTAGTGGGCTCCCATATTGACTAAATCCAAACAAAACCAGAGGACATAGAAGCCCACTGGAGTCCTCAATATAAGTCAGTCTCCTGGGACTGGGCAGAGAGTGGATCTGAAAGGGCAAAAGGAAGAGATTCGGCACAATCTGTAGCAAAATGGGAGTTCCTACTCTGCTCCACCTCCTTGCCTGCACTGTTCCTATGTGCCATCCCGTGTATGCTTTCTACTCCTCCCCTCATCCTATAGGTTGATGTCCATATAACTCCACCACTCCACCTGAATTTCCCCTAGATATCTCACCCTCAACATACCCTGAGTGAATTTATCACACCCACATCTTTATGCCCTTTATTATCTTATAAAATCAGTTAACATATCACTATTTTAATGGCCACGTCAGAAATCTAGACATCATTTTGTACCATACTCTTTCTCTCACCCCCAACACCCCATCACCAATTCTCCTGATTCTGCCTCCAAGGTGTTTCTCTCTCTAGCTCCTTTTTTCTTAATTTCTGCTCCCACTTTTCTGGTTTAGGTCATTACTACTTCTTGAAACCTGTCTCCTGGCCTCCAGTAAGTTCCCTCTTGAAACTGTAACCCACATTGCCATCAGAATGTGTATTTAAAAATCAAATTCTGTTTCATTCATTCATTTGAAAAATATTTATTGTGAACTATTATGTGTCATGCTGTGCTGTGCTGTGCTGGGCTCAGTAGGGTCCAACTCTTTGTGATCCCATGGACTGTAAGCCGCCAGGCTCCTCTGTCCATGGGGATTCTCCAGGCAAGAATACTGGAGTGGGTTGCCATGCCCTCCTCCAGGGAATCTTCCTAACCCAGGGATGGAGCCCAGGTCTTCCACATTGGAGGCATATTCTTTACCATCTGAGCCACCAGGGAAGCCCAAGAATAGTGGAGTGGGTAGCCTATCCCTTCCCAGAGGAGCGTCCCAACCTAGGAATCAGGAAGCCCCATTATGTGCTATATATTATGCTAAATGTTGGGAATTCCGAAATGAATAAAACGTGTTCTCTGCCTTCAATATAATCTCGTGATAGAGAGAAGTAAGTATGAGTTGATAGAATTGTGAACCAAATTAATAGAATTGTGAATCTGGCACATATCTCATGATAGGAATAAGAGTGGCAGAGGAAAGTCCATGGAGAAATTAACACCTAGCTTAGCCCCAAAAACCTGATAGAAGATGGTCAGGTAAAAGGAAGGAGAAGAGGAGAGACAGACAGGAAAATGAGACAGGCTCTGAGTGAAACCCGGTGCACATTCTGAAAGCAAGTCGGAGTATAAGAGCTGGAAGAATTTAAAGTAACTTAGTGTGGGTGAAGCAGAAACTGTGAAATCACTGGTCAGATGATGAAGAGTTTTAAGGACTTTGAACTTCATCTCAAAGATTATGGGGACCCCGGAGAACTTTAAGCCAAGGATTGGCATGAGCAGATTTGCATTTTGGAAGGATTACTCTTGTAGTTGTTTGCAAATAGATTTGAAAGGGGTAAGATTGGAGACAGATTAGCCAGTTGTTACTGAACTCAGGAAGTAGTGGTAGATACAGAATGATCCAAAATGTATTAAAGTGATATTATTTATAGGAGACATTGAAGAATTGAACTAGGAGGATGAAGAAGAGAAAGAAATCAAGACTGATGCCTAGAACTCTAGTTTGGGCAACTGGGTAGACAGAGCTAACATTCACCAAGGTAGAGAATTCAGAAATATGAGGTGTTAGAATGTCAGGTGGAACTTAATTTTGGACGCACTGAGTTTGTGATTCCTGTAGGCCATTTGGAGTGGAGATGCTGAGTTGGATGTTCATATCTAGATTCTGAATTATGATAAGACACGAGGTTTCTCAAGGCATTCCTACTGAATGAAAGTAAGTTTCATGAAGGACCAACATGTAAAGCTTGTTGAAGGAATAGAACAAGTTCCAAAGAGCTAGGAAGAAAAATCTCCATTATCTACTGGATCAAGACCAAGCTCTTAAATTACTTTCTCTCTAACTTTATCTCATGCTAATCCCTAGTTCACAATGTAAGTTCTGTTTGTTCTCTTAGGTTCTATTAGTTTTATTAGATCGAAGTTGCTGGTGGTTCTTCATGGGTGCCTGGGTATCCAGATTCCTTGGATATCTGTCTGCTGTTTGCTTTTAGCATTTTCTTTCTCTATCTGGATTATTTGTTCCCTCTTCAATATTTGGTTACAGCCTAATTAGCCTTTAGAAATAATCTTGAGATTTTCTTCTCCGGTAGGACTTGAGTCCACTTGGTTGAACTACCTGTCCCTTCCCTCCTTCCTTTCCATAGCTTTTGTGTGTAGGTGTTGTTTAGTCACTAAGTCATGTCTGACTCTTTGTGACCCTATGGACTGTAGCCTGCCAGGCTCCTCTTCCATGGAATTTCCCAGGCAAGAACACTGGGAATGGATTGCCATTTCCTCCTCCAGGGGACCTTCCCAACCCAGGGATCAAATCCACGTCTCCTGTGTCTCCTGCACTGGCAGGTGTATTTACCACTGAACCACCAGGGAAGCCCATATTTATCCTAGTGTTTATCATATGATATTGAAATCATCTGTCTACCTAATGTACCTTAAAATTGTTTCATGGCTTCAAGAATTGTACTACAGGTTGGATTCTCCAAGAAGCAGATTCTGAGACAGACTTCTTTTTTTAGTTTTGTTGTTGTTCAGTCACTCAGTCGTGTCTGACTCTTTGTGACCCCATGGACTGCAGCACACCAGGCTTCCCTGTCCTTTACTATCCCCCGGAGTTTGCTCAAACTCATGTCCATTGAGTTGATGATGCCATCCAACCATCTCATCATCTGTCACCCTCTTCTCCTCCTGTCCTCAATCTTTCCCAGCATCAGGATCTTTTCCAATGAGTCCATTCTTTGCATCAGGTGGCCAAAGTATTGGAGCTTCAGCTGCAGGATCAGTCCTTCCAATGAATATTCAGGATTGATTTCCTTTAGGATTGACTGGTCTGCTCTTCTTGCAGTCCAAGGGACTGTCAAGAGTCTTCTTTTTAGTGTACAAGATGTGTATTCAGGAGCATCCTTGGGATCAACACCTGTGGAAAGGAGGAGGAAACAGGAGTGGGTCAAGGGAGAAATCCTGTTGCAAACCCAGCTGCCTCATTCAACACCGTGAAGAGCTCTGGGGCTGAATGCCCTTTCAGAGTTGTTCTCAATTGGCGTGGGGTGGCTGAGTATCCTTTACCTTGTTGGAGGAAAGAAAGAACAAGTTCCAAAGAGCTAGGAAGAAAAGTCTTCAATTTAAGTTCTATTAGTTCTTTTAGGTTCTTTTAGTTCTAGTAAGTTTTATTTGAAGCAAATTGCTGGTGATTCTTGAGTCTTTGGGCATGGGCTGCCCCAGGAAGGGGCATGACATTGGAGGAGGCAGCTCCATCACTGAAGCAGTCCTTGCAGAGACTGGCAGCTGAAGACCATTTGCTGACATCACTTTCTACAGCTGGGATAGCACCTCCTTTCCTGAAAGGGAGTATGGCAGTGCATTGCAAAATCCATCACACACCAGATATTTTTCTTTGCATTTCTAGGGCCTACCACAGTGTGACAGATGCAAAATGTGGGCTGGGCTGGGGTTGAGCAGTGGTTCTTATTTAAAACCTCATGCTCTTCCATTGGGCTTCCTAGGTGGCACAGGGCACAGTGGTAAAGAATCCACCTGTCAGTGCAGGAGACATAAGGGACAGCTTCGATCCCTGGGTTGGGAAGGTCCCCTGGAGTAGGAAATGGCAACCACTCCAGTATTCTTGCCTGGAAAATCCCATGGACAGAGGAACCTGGCGGGCTATAGTCCATGGGGTTGCAAAGAATTGGACATGACTGAGCTCATAGGCGCTATCTTCCATTATGGCATTCAAAAACTTTGGGGTGTTCCTCTTGGAAGACGATTTGGTGGATCTGTCTTGATTAGTCTAGGCTAGATCAGAAGAAAATATTAATAATATCTTAACAAAACAAAACAAAATATTCAGGTAGGAAGAAACTGGAAATTTTCTAAGTTGGCAACAAGGACTAGAAAGGTAGACTGTTCTTTTAGGACCTACTTTTCTCAGTTGGTTTCAAAGGAGTAAAAACAATCAGAGCCGCAAGGCAGAGCAAGAGACAAGACAAGATTGATGATCAAGGGGAGAGCAATATAGGAAAATAGCAATATTTCATACACAGCCACACACACTGAAATGTGTCAGCAATGCAAGGTCATTGTTAACTGCCAAGAATAAGTCTGAAATTGATTGTTAAATGAGAGACAACATTGTCAAGCCTGGGTTGTATGCTTGCTTCAAAAGGACAAAATTCTGAGAGGTGGAATGAAAGAAAATTTATCCAGTTGACTACAAAATGAAAATATGATGGCTCCAGGGCTTCCCAGTGGTGCTAGTGGTCAAGAATCTGCCTGCCAATGCAGGAGATGCAGGTTCAATCTCTGGGTCAGGAAGATCCCCTGGAGAAGGAAATGGCTATGCACTCCAGTATGCTTGCCTGGAAAATGCCATGAATGGAGGAGCCTGGTGGGCTACAGCCCATAGCGTTACAAAGAGTCGGACATGACTGAGCACATACACAGCAGCATAGCAGCATGATGTCTCCAGTGCTGGAGATTAAATTTTTTTTATTACACTAAACTTGACTAGTGGAAAGGTTTTAGAAATTACATTTTTCCTGTCTACATAACTTAAAATACAGGATTTTGTTTTTTCAAGGGGAAATTTTTTTTTTTTTAATTTATTTTTTCCTGCACCACGTGGCTTTCAGTATCTTAGTTCCCTGATGAGGGATTAACCTGGGCCATAGGTTCTTGTAGCTAACTTTATATTTAATGAGGTAAGGATGTCTGCCTTGCCACTTCTACTGAACATTCATAACGGAACTCCTAGTCAATGTAACAAGGCAAGAAAAAGAAAATGCATTCAGAATGGAAAATAAAACTTTTTAGATGAAATTATTACCTAAGAAGAAGGTCTCAAAGAATCTACAAAAGTGTTCCTAGAACTTAAGAGTGAATTTGATAAGGTCTCAAGCTATGAGATTGAAATACAAAAACAATTGTATTTCTATTCAGGAATACTTTGTTTTATTGGGCTTCACTTAATTGTGCTTCACAGATGGGTTTTCTACAGATTGAAGGTTTATGGCGTCCCTGTGTTGAGCAAGTCTATCAGCTCCATTTTCCAGTAACATTTGCTCACTTCATGTTTCTGTGTCTCATTTTTGTAATTCTCACAATATTTCACACTTTTTCATTATTGTATTTGTTAGGGCAATCTGTGATAAGTGATTTTTGATGTCACTGTTAAGACTTGCTGAAGGCGCAGATGATGGTTGGCTTTCTTTAGCAAAATGTATTTTTAAATTAAGGTATATACTTGTTTTTTTTAAACATAATGTTATTGACAACCTCATAGATTACAGTTTAATGTAAATATAACTTTTATATACACTAGGAAACAAAAAAAACCATGATGTGACTTGGTTTATTTTGACATTGGCTTTGGTTAGTCTGGAACAAAACCCACAATATTGCTGAGGTATGCCTGTAATGACAATAAACAAAAATTGAAAATTAGTACCATTTAGAATAGCACCCCAAATCAATCAGTAAATATTTATATATAAATTTATCAGGATCTGTATGCTTAAAACTGATAAAATGAATAAAAAGACTATTCATGGATTAGAAGATTCAGTGACTCAATATACTTAAGATGTCAATTCTCCTTAATTTGATCTATATATTTGGAGCAATTCCAATAAAAAATCCTAGCAAGCATGTTTGCATTTATTGGCAAAGTGATTTTAAATTTTATATGGAAAGGCAAAGGAGCATATTCAGTGAAATTTGCAAATGAACAAAGTTGGAAGACTTCGTTCATATCAATACTTACTGTAAAGCTACTGTTATTAAAACAATGAGAGGTTGATGAAAATATAAATATACAAATCAGTGGAGTGGAATAGAGACTTTGGAAATGAACTCATAGAATTGTAATCAGTTGAGTTTTGAAAAAGATACAAAGGCCATTCCATGGAGAAAAGATAGTCTCTTCAAAAAATTGTGCTGAACAACTGAAATCCCATGTGCAAAAAAATTGAATCTTGACCTAAACTTCACATTTTGTACAAAATTAACCCAAAATGGGTAACAAAACTAAATGCAAATCATAAAGTTATAAAACTTTTTAAAGAAAACCTAGGAAAAAAATCTTTGTAGGCTTAAGGTAGCTAGAGAATTCTTAAATATGATACTAAAAGCAAGATTTTCATAAGAAAAGTTGTTAAAGTAGACTTTATCACAATTTAGACTTATGCATTATCAAATTGCTGTTAAGAGAATGAAAAGACAAGTCCCAGGTTGGGAGAAAAATATTTGCAAATTATATGTCTGACAAAGACCTTGGACTGAGGATATATAAAGAACTTTCCAAAGTCAACAATAAGAAAGGAGCAAGCTAGTTTTCAAAAGAGCAAAAAACTTCAACAGATATTTCAGAAGAGAGACACATTGGTGGCAGGTAAGTGTAGGGAAAGAGTCTCAGCATCACTAGGCATTAGTCATTAGAGAAAGACAAATTAAAATCATGATATAAACTGCACACCTATTAGAATTACTAAAATTAAAAACAAACAACTAACAATACTAGGTCTTATATGGAGCAACTGAAACTTTCCTGCATTGCTATGAGAATGCAAAATGATACAGCCCCTCTGAAACACAGTTTGGCAGTTTCTTATAAAAGTAAACATATACTTACCATATGATCCAGCTATCCCACTCCTGGGTATTTACTCTAGAGAACTGAAGACTTAAGTTCACACAAAAACCTATTGCAGCCTTATTCAAAATTAATCAAATCTAAAACAACCCAAATATCCTTTAATGAGTGAATGGATAATCAAACTGTGGTACATTTCATGCAATGGAACACTACTGAGCATAAAAAGAATGAACTATTTGATACATGCAATACATGCAACAACCTGGATGGATCGCAGTCATTTTGCTAAGTGAAAGAAGCCAAATTCAAGAAGTTACATATGATGTGGTTCCATTTATATATGTCATTCTGGATAAGCTATAAGCTAAAGCTATAGCGATGGAGAACAGAGCAGTGATTTTTCAGGATTAGTGGTGGAATGGTTGACTAAAGCAGGCAGCCTGCAGGAATGAGTGTGTGCCTGTGTGTGTGTTTTTTTTCTCACTGACCAAGTAGCCTTGGAGTTGAAGATTTACATGCTATTCATTGAATGACCTATTCATTAAAAAAATGTTTAAACTTAAAATAATAATGATTATAGTTAAAATTATTCATTGGTTACTATGTGTCATGAGTGATGATAAGTATTTTACAGGTAATCAAATGTCTCAATTCCTCCCCATGGAGTAAGGATGGCTAAAAATCTAGCATGTGTTCCACTCTTCCCTTTCCCATGCCCATGTTTGCCACACCAGAATCCTTTTTAACTTTGTGCTTAAGGCAGCCAATAGCAATCATTCAGCGTGTTAGTTTGCTAGAGCAGCCATCACAAGTTCCACTGACTTCATGACTTAAGCAACAGAAGTTTATTTCTCACAGTTCTGGAGAATGCAAGTCCAAGATGAAGTCCAAGTTTGGTTTCTTCTGAGACCACTTGCCTTGGCTCACATATGGCTACCTTCTTTCTGTGTCCTCATGTGACCTTCTATCTGTGCATGTACATCCCTGGTACTTCTTTTGTGGGTTCAGATTTCCTCTTTTACAGGGACACCAGTCAGATTGGATTAGGGTCTACCCTAATAGCCTCATTTTAGCTTAATTATCTCTTTAAAGACCCTATCTTCAAATAACAGTCACATTTTGAGATATTGGGGGTTAGGCTTCAAACTATGAATTTTGGAAGGACACAATCCAGCCTATTATCCTCAGATAGAATGTATTTGCAATCTCTGCCACATAGTATAAATGCAATAATTTTACATAGAAATAATTTAAAGTGAGTATAATCTGCTTTTATTTTTTTAACTGAAAATGTTTGTCAACCCTGGACCAGAGTACACTGCTTTGAGAATGAGATTTTATTGCAGGATCGAATCTTTGAGCGGCCTTCTGAGCTCTTCAGGCCTGAAGGTGCCTGAAGGTGCCCACTGTGAGCAACCCTCACCTTAAAGGTACAGCAGAATCATCTAGAAATCACTTCTTAGTTAAATCTGTGTCGAGGCTTCACTGCCACTCCAGAGTCACCCAAAGCCTAGGCCCTCACCAGACTGTCCCAAATCACTGAGTCGGTGTCACTGCAGTCAGGAGTATTCCTCCACCTCCTTAGCCTTAGGACGGGGGTAGGGGGCAAGATTTTAAAACCTAGAGAATTTGAGCCACAGTGATTCTATCACAAACATATTTTTGCAACATGCACACAGGTTAGAAGCATATTTCATAACAATCTTCAGTTATTTTCACTGGAGAACAGTCATGACCCTTTATTGCTTAAGAAATTACCCATACTCACAGATTGAAAGCTAGAAACAGTCCCATTATTCTATATGTAAGATCCAAGAAAATTACATTGAGAAAAGTGATGAAGGGACAATTAAGGACTATAGATAGGCATATAGCAAAGAATCATGGAAGTATGAAACAGATATTGGCTCTAAACAATCCACTGGAAACAAAGCAGTGGCTATGTTCTAGCTACCTACTGTTATCTGTTTTTCTAGAGGTTACCTGACACTCTAATTTGAGATGCACACTTTAGCATTTCTGGAATTGGACTTCAGTCTTGCAATAAATATAAAATTTTATGGAATCTTTCTTCTTCCTTTTATTTTCTTTCCTCTTTTCCTTTCCCCACCTCTCTGGAAAATCCTTATTAACGAGCTGGTGCGTTTTATAGATGATGCCTTAGAATGGAGGTAATGTACCTCCAATTTGTTTTGAAGTCCAGGTTGAAAACTAGTTTTAGTTTAGTTCTGCCCAATTGGTTCACAAAGTAGACTCTGATAATTTGCCCTTCGGGACTGGAAGGAACCCTAATGGAAACCCTGATGTGCTTTGACATCCTCTCAGATCTCAGCTCTTAGAGGGCTCTTGTCTGAGGTGTGTCCTGATAAGGTCCTGGGAAGACTAAGTCTGCCAAAGGCCGTGTGATGCGCTGGCAAATGCCAAGCTCCAGAAATGAACACAGAGACCCTGATGGTGATATAATGTAACACAAGGGAACATCTCTTTGCTTCAAGACTGTACAAATTTATAAATAAATATAAATATTTGTATGAAAGTGAAAGTGAAGTCGCTCAGTCATGCTGACTCTTTGTGACCCCATGGATAGTAGCCTGCACCAAGCTCCTCCATCCATGGGATTTTCAAGGCAAGAGTACTGGAGTGGGTTGCTATTTCCTTCTCCAGGGAATCTTCCCAACCCAGGGATCGAACCCAGGTCTGAGCCACCAGGGATTATACTTGTATAAATTTATATAAATATAAATTTCAGAGAAAACCTCTATTTTGCCAAGTAAGGTACATTAATGTATATATATGTATATTGAAAGTAAAAGCTACCATCTTATTGTAAATTAAAGAACATTAAGTCACTGAAATATATTAAATAACTAATTATATCAAGAATAGTCTAGGCATTAGTCCTCTGGAGCAATCTGCTTTATAGATTAACATGAGAGCTTATTTGCATATATGCTATAGACACACGAAACAAAGAGTATGTATATATACATATATATATAACATATATGGCATATACAATGTTTTACCGAGAGTAAATACCATGTAGTTAATTCCTGTGGCCAAAGACAAGTTCAGTGTTTTTGCAACATTTGACAATCACTTCATCTTTGTAATGCCATCTAAATTAGCATTTTTAAGAGTCCCATATATTACTTAACAGAAAAGGCCTAAGTGGCATCAGAAGAGACTGGAGGCAAATTAAGTTTCCTTTTGTCCAACTTTGTGTCACTTCCTGCCTCCATAAATAGGGAAAGCAAAATATCTGTGCTTCTTATTCATGTACATCTGCCAAACCAATTAACACCTCCTGAATGTTATCTTAATTGCATTTATTAACATAACATTAACATAGCAGGGAGATAACATTCAGAAGGTATTAATTGGTTTGGCAGACACTCTTGAATGGGAAGCATAGAGAAGGGCCCTTCTTGGTATCTTGTGTGGGTTTTTATTTCCCCCTTTGGTGGTAGAGAGGAAATGAGATTACATTGAAAGAAAGAAAATATATCTTAACCAAAATAGTAGCCACATCACGGGGTCACTTGATTTTCCTTTCTAAAAGCTGCAGAGAAGCATCTGCTCTGAAGCCTGCTTATCTGACAGTTTACCCATGCCCTCTCCGCCCCACTGTCCCAGTGCATTTCTGCTAAGGAGGCCTCTGGAGGTGGGGAGGTATAGGCTTCTTGGGGATGCACTGAGCTACAGTCATAAATTTTTACAGCACCTCAACAGCTTTAAAAATAATTCAAATATGTTCCTCTGATGAGAATTTAATAGGACTTCTATCCTTAAAGAATCATAGAACTATAGAGTGCTTTAACTAGATGAGCCTATTAACTCAACAGGCCTTTGGGAGCACCTGCGGCAGCCCAGGACTATTAAATAGGTAAACAGGACTCAATACCTGGCTCAAGATGTCCTGCTGACATAGGAATTGGCCATAGAGACAATGATGGTAGGTGCATGGTTCTTAGTGGATACCCCATACATCTCTACTAAGTGAATGAGTCAATGAAATACAATCACTGTGGTTCTCTTCTGGTGGTGGTATGGAGGCTGGTCTGTGTGGGTGTGTCAGTCAGTTTTCAGTTCAGTCACTCAATCATGTCCGAATCTTTGTGACCCAATGGACTGCAGTGTGCTTTGGTTCCCTGCCCATCACCAACTCCCGGAGCCTGCTAAAACTCATGTCCATGGAGTTGATGATGCCAACCAACCATCTCATCCTCTGTTGTCCCCTTCTCCTCCTGCCCTCAATCTTTCCTAGTATCAGGGTCTTTTCCAATGAGTCAGTTCTTCACATCAGGTGGCCAAAGTATTGGAGTTTCAGCTTCAACATCAGTCCTTTCAATAATATTCAGGACTGATTTCCTTTAGGAATGACTGGTTGGGTCTCCTTGCAGTCCAAGGGACTCTCAAGAGTCTTCTCCAACACCACTGTTCAAAAGCATCAATTCTTCGGCACTCAGCTTTCTTTATAGTCCAACTCTCACATCCATACATGATTACTGGAAAAACCATAGCTTTGACTAGACAGACCTTTGATGACAAAGTAATGTCTCTGCTTTTCAATATGCTGTCTAGGCTTGTCATAGCTTTTCTTCCAAGGAGCAAGTGTCTTTTAATTTCATGTCTGCAGTCACCATCTACAGTGATTTTGGAGCCCCCAAAAATAAAGTCTCTCATTGTTTCCGTTGTTTCCCCATCTATTTGCCGTGAAGTGATGGGACCAGATGACATGAACTTAGTTTTCTGAATGTTAAGTTTTAAGCCAACTTTTTCACTCTCCTCTTTCACTTTCATCAAGAGGCTCTTTAGTTCTTCTTTGCTTTCTGCCATGAGGGTGGTGTCATCTGCGTATCTGAGGTTACTGATATTTCTCCCGGCAATCTTGATTCCAGCTTGTGCTTCATCCAGGCCAGAATTTCGCATGATATACTCTGCATGTAAGTTGAATAAGCAGGGTGACAATATACAGCCTTGACGTACCCTTTTCCAGATTTGGAACCAATCTTTGTTCCATGTCCAGTTCTCACTGTTGCTTCTTGACCTGCATACAGATTTCTCAGGAGACAGGTCAGGTGGTCCAGTATTCCCATCTCTTTAGGAATTTTCCACAGTTTATTGTGATCCACACAGTCAAAGGCTTTGGCATAGTTAATAAAGCAGAAGTAGATGTTTTTCTGGAATTCTCTTGCTTTTTTGATGATCCAACTGATGCTGGCAATTTGATCTCTGGTTCCTCTGCCTTTTCTAAATCCAGCTTGAACATCTGGAAGTTCACAGTTCACGTACTGCTGAAGCATGGCTTGGATTTGTGGGTGTGTAGTGATGTATGTATACTGTGCTTGGTCGCTCAATCGTGCCCGACTCCTTGCGATCCCATGGACTGTAGCCCCCCAGGCTCCTCTGTCTATGGGGCTTCTCCAGGCAAGAATACTGAAGTGGGTTGCCATGCCTTCCTCCAGAGGATCTTCTCAACTCAGGTATTGAACCCAGGTCTCCTGCATTGCAGGTGGATTATTTACTGTCTGAGTCACAAGGGATGCCTGGGATGTATGTATAAGAAGGCAGAACTGAACACAGCAAATGATTATGGAAAGTAAAAATGAGGAGGGGCTGAACTAAGGCAGAAACACTAGGGAGGAAGAAGGTAGCATAGATAAGGAAATCTGCATGATTCAAATAGCCACTCCCATTTATTGAGAGTTTTCTTTGTTGTAGGCAGTGCCCTTAACATTTGATATGAATTTCATTTCCTCAACAATTGTCTAAAGTGGTCCTATTATTATACCCATTTTAAAGGTGAGGAAGTTGAGTATGGTAGGCAGAGTAATGCCCCCCTCTGCCCCCCACCCAAGCCTGTCCACACTCTAACCCCTGAACCTGTGAATCTGTTACACTGCATAGCAAAAGAGACTTTGCAGATGGAATTAGGTTAAGGATTTTCCAATGGGAAGGTTATCTGTGTGGGCTAGAGGTAATTACAGGGCCTTTATATGAATGGGACAGAAATAGAGTCAGAGTAAGAAGCTAACAGGACAGAAGCGGAGGTCAGAGAAGTAAGAAGGCCACACCAGAGACTTGAGATGAAAGGGCCACAAACCAAGGAATGTAGGTGACCTGTAGAGGGGCTTTCCCTGGCCCCTCCATGTAATGAGACTCCTTCCAGTTACCCATGTTTTCCACTTTCTTTCATTTCCATTCTCTTTGGAAAAGTACACTAATTGTACAATATTTTTCTTACTAAAAAACTGTTTCCCTCATTGCATTATCACTTCCATGAAGGCTGTTCCTGTGTTTTTCACTTGCTGAACTGATGCCTAACACTGTGCCGGACACAAACGGTATCTTCAATAAATACATATTCAAAGAGTATAGGAAGGGAAGAAATTCTCATACTTGTTCAGGGTGGCATATTTCTGAGCTGTCAGGGTGTCCTCTGAGGGCCTTGATGGATTGAAATAACAGACTTACAATCACCTGTGACATGCAGGTGCCTGCCCACATCTCCCTTCAATGAAGAACCTACTGACCCAGCTGCTCAGCTGCACCCACTCTTAGTTACTAACCACTTCAGGGACTACCTGACCTGCAGCAAACATTCCAGTGACTGATTGAGACAGACATAAAGGTCTGGCCATTTCAGTCCAACATGGGACAACTCTGGCAGGCCAGTTTAGCTCCAGAGTTCCTTGTGAGATTATCCAAGGTTGTCATGGAGCCTATACTGTGCTTGATTTCTGCCTCATTCAGTCCTGAGTCCACTTCCCTTCCACAGGCGTTAATCCCAAGGAAACTCCTTAATAAACATCCTGCACACTAAACTGTCTTAGAGTCTGCTTCCTGGACAACCCCATCTCAAACAATCACTAAGCATAGAATTCTATTGAGCCAGGTATTTACAAATAATCGGAGACAGAATCTAAAATTTAGGGAAAATGTATAGACCATTAAGGAAATCTGCCCCATTAATTCTCTTTTTTCTGAGTTAGAAAGACTGCTATTACTAAAGACTTAAGAGTGGAATCCCTCAACATGCTGATCCCTGCCCCTCTCCAAACATGGTTTGACACTCAATCAGTTCTCTCTCCTAAGCATCTCTTTGATTCATCAACTTCATTACTCTTAATTCAAGCCACCCATTATTTCTCTCAGTTTCATTAACAACTCTGAGTCCCTTATTTTGTCTTCCTCCATTTTTCCTCCATGCTGGAGTGGCCATTGGCCCACTTAAAGCTCTTTAGTAGCTCCACATCACCCGTAGTAAAAAGTCTAACTCCTAAACATGACATCCAAAGCCCTCTCTGATTGGGCTTCTCCCTGTTTCCAGACTCATCTCTGGCATGCCCTAATCATCCTCCCCACTTCACCACCACCTCTTTGTGTTGGTCCTGCCAAAGTCCTCCGAATTCTCCATGCTGGTGCTGAGGCCCATCAGGATCTAGATTCTCTTTAGAGCTCAACCCTTGAATTTTGCCACCGCTCTTACTTTCTAGTCTCAGCCTTCCTGAGTGACATGTAGTTCATCAATATGCCTTGACCTTGTTTGACTCTGGGCCTTTGCAAATGTTTCTGCTCTGAACTATTTTCTCTTTCTTTGCCTACCTATCTCCCTGGCCTTCGCCTTGCCAAGTTGATTTCTACTGATACTCACCCTTCTCTGATTACCTGGGGATGAATTTGGTGCCTCTCTCATGTGCTCTTTTGGCACTCTGTGCGTCGTCTTTTTGATAACAGCTATAACATTTGTGATCACACCGTCGTGATTATCTGGGTCGTGAAGATCTTTTTTTGTACAGTTCTTCTGTGTATTCTTGCCACCTCTTCTTAATATCTTCTGCTTCTGTTAGGTCCATAACATTTCTGTCCTTTATCGAGCCCATCTTTGCATGAAATGTTCCCTTAGTATCTCTAATTTTCTTGAAGAGATCTCTAGTCTTTCCCATTCTGTTGTTTTCCTCTATTTCTTTGCACTGATCACTGAGGAAGGCTTTCTTTATCTCTCCTTGCTATTCTTTGGAACTCTGCATTCAGATGCTTATATTTTTCCTTTTCTCCTTTGCTTTTTGCTTCTCTTCTTTTCACAGCAATTGTAAGGCCTCCCCAGACAGCCATTTTGCTTTGTTGCATTTCTTTTCCATGGGGATGATCTTTTTTTTTTTTCTTTCTTTTTTTTTTAAAATATAAATTTATTTATTTTAATTGGAGGTTAATTACTTTACAATATTGTATTGGTTTTGCCATACATCAACATGAATCCACCACAGGTATACACATGTTCCCCATCCCAAACCCCTCCTCCTCCCTTCCCGTACCATCCCTCTGGGTCGTCCCAGTGCACCAGCCCCAAGCATCCAGTATCATGCATCGAACCTGGACTGGTGACTTGTTTCATATATGATATTATACATGTTTCAATGCCATTCTCCCAAATCATCCCACCCTCTCCCTCTCCCACAGAGTCCAAAAGACTGTTCTATACATCTGTGTCTCTTTTGCTGTCTCATGATCTTGATCCCTGTCTCCTGTACAATGTCACAAACCTCCATCCATAGTTCATTAGGCACTCTATTTATCAGATCTAGTCCCTTAAATCTATTTCTCACTTCCACTGTATAATCATAAGGGATCTGATTTAGGTCATACCTAATGGTCTAGTGGTTTTACCTACTTTCTTCACGACCAAGATAATCACGATGGTGTGATCACTCGCCTAGAGCTGGACATCCTGGAATGTGAAGTCAAGTGGGCCTTAGAAAGCATCACTATGAACAAAGCTAGTGGAGGTGATGGAATTCCAGTTGAGCTATTTCAAATCCTGAAAGATGATGCTGTGAAAGTGCTGCACTCAATATGCCAGCAAATTTGGAAAACTCAGCAGTAGCCCCAGGACTGGAAAAGGTCCATTTTCATTCCAATCCCAAAGAAAGGCAATGCCAAAGAATGCTCAAACTACCGTACAATTGCACTCGTCTCACACGCTAGTAAAATAATGCTCAAAATTCTCCAAGCCAGGCTTTAGCAATACGTGAACTGTGAACTTCCAGATGTTCAAGCTGGTTTTAGAAAAGGCAGAAGAACCAGAGATCAAATTGCCAACATCTGCTGGATCATTGAAAAAGCAAGAAGTTCCAGAAAAACATCTATTTCTGCTTTATTGACTATGCCAAAGCCTTTGACTGTGTGGATCACAATAAACTGTGGAAAATTCTGAAAGAGTTGGGAATAGCAGACCACCTGATCTGCCTCTTGAGAAATCTGTATGCAGGTCAGGAAGCAACAGTTAGAACTGGACATGGAACAACAGACTGGTTCCAAATAGGAAAAGGAGTACGTCAAGGCTGTATATTGTCACCCTGCTTATTTAACTTCTATGCAGAGTACATCATGAGAAACGCTGGGCTGGAAGAAGCACAAGCTGGAATCAAGATTGCTGGGAGAAATATCAATAACCTCAGATATGCAGATGACACCACCCTTATGGCAGAAAGTGAAAAGGAACTCAAAAGCCTCTTGATGAAAGTGAAAGTGGAGAGTGAAAAAGTTGGCTTAAAGCTCAATATTCAGAAAATGAAGATCATGGCATCTGGTCCCATCACTTCATGGCAAATAGATGGGGAAACAGTGGAAACAGTGTCAGATTTTATTTTGGGGGGCTCCAAAATCACTGCAGATGGTGATTACAGCCATGAAATTAAAAGATGCTTACTCCTTGGAAGGAAAGTTATGACCAACCTAGATAGCATATTGAAAAGCAGAGACATTACCCTGCCAACAAAGGTCCATCTATTCAAGGCTATGGTTTTTCCAGTGGTCATGTATGGATGTGAGAGTTGGACTGTGAAGAAGGCTGAGCGCTGAAAAATTGATGCTTTTGAACTGTGGTGTTGGAGAGTCCCTTGGACTGCAAGGAGATCCAACCAGTCCATCCTAAAGGAGATCAGTCCTGGATGTTCATTGGAAGGACTGATGCTAAAGTTGAAACTCCAAGACTTTGGCCACTTCATGCAAAGAGTTGACTCATTGGAAAAGACTCTGATGCTGGGAGGGATTGGGGGCAGGAGGAGAAGGGGACGACAGAGGATGAGATGGCTGGATGGCATCACTGACTCAACGGACATGAGTTTAGTGAACTCCGGGAGTTGGTGATGAACAGGGAGGCCTAGCATGCTGTGATTCATGGGGTCGCAAAGAGTCGGACATGACTGAGGGACTGAACTGAACTGAACTGTACCATTTGTAATTTTCTTACAAATTACAGAGAGTTAAGTTACAAACTTAACTCTCTGTGCCACTAGACTAAACTTCTTTTCATAGCTGTGAATACAATGATGGACACAGTGCTTATCACGTAGAAAGTACTTGGGAAATATTTATTGATGAATGAATGAAGAATTGAAGTCTCATGACAACACTAACGCATAGGCAGGGTAAACGTATTAGAGATATGGAAATTGAAGTTGCTACATTTTGGAGATGTGGAAATTGAGGTTGACTGAGCCCAAGTAACGTTGCCTTCTGACTGCAGCTCTAGTGCCTTTTGTTGTTTGTTGTTGTTTAGTCACTAAGTCGTGTCCAGTGCTTTTGTGCCCACGGAGCATTTATAGTAAATCTACTTACTGTGCGTGCTGCTGCTGCTGCTAAGTCGCTTCAGTCGTGTCCGACTCTGCGTGACCCCATAGACGGCGGCCCACCAGGCTCCCCCGTCCCTGGGATTCTCCAGGCAAGAACACTAGAGTGGGCTGCCATTTCCTTCTCCAGTGCATGAAAGGGAAAAGTGAAAGTGAATTTGCTCAGTCGTTTCCGACTCCTAGCGACACCAGGAACTGCAGCCCACCAGCTCCTCCATCCATGGGATTTTCCAAGCAAGAGTACTGGAGTGGGGTGCCATCGCCTTCTCCACTGTACATGCTACTTACTGTAAATGCCTCAATCCTTCATTCATTTATCATTATGTCATTCTATAGCTATTCCACAGACTTGAAAGCCTGCTGTGTGGCTGTGTGTTGGGCTCTATTACAGGTGATGGAGTGACATGATCTCTCTAATGGAGCTTACATTCTAGAAGGAAAGATTGACAATAAACAAGTAACAATAATGTTCAGTAGAGGTAAGTTCTGTGAAGGAAATACAATGTGGTGGTGTGGTAGAGTGACCACGTGTAGAAGAGAGTAGTTCTTTAGAGTTGAAGGTCAGGGAATGCCCCTTGGAGGAAATGACGTTTGAGCTGAGGTCTGAAATATAGGGAGTCAGTCGTGAGACAAGGCAAAGAAAAACCTTCCTGGCAAAGGGAAGATGATGGACAAAGCTCTGAAATGGGAAAGTACTCAGTGTATTAAAGGATCAGAAAGAAGGTTGGAATGGCAAGATCATAGTGAGTAGTGGGGAAAATGATAGGAATAGCATGAGTCTAGATATGTAGGATGGTAGATCCTGGCCAAGAGTTTGGATTTTGTTCTAAATGAAATGGGATGCCAATGAAAGATTTAAAGAGCAGAGATGGGCAGTTACTTAAGCCAGACTGTGACAAAGTGAGCATCCTAATGATACAGAAAACTGGATGATTAGGATGTAAGGAAATAAAAGCCCACGTAATGGAAAAGGTAGTCTAGTAGGATAAGAGCTCTAGAAGCAATGCAGACCCAGAGGTCCTTTTCCCTAGAGAATTACAGGTGCTTTTATAAACCTTGATTATGGTTTCCACCAGTATGCTTATACTAAAAAACTCCATGTCTCAGTTTCCAGCTTCTTATTTCCAACTGTTTGCTGGACAGCTGACCCATAGAGTCCTGCAATTTATGTAGATCTGCGATTTAGGTCTATCTGTTGACTTGCCCACCTACCCTATCATACAGTGGTATTCTCCTTTTTTATTTTCTAAGTTCTAGGCATCCTAAATGACAACCAAGTAACAAAGTCCAGTTGACCACCATGTTCTGACATCTTCTACCACCCAAATATTTCTCAGATTCAGTTTCATCATCCTTGTCCCTCTTCAGGTTTTCATCTGCTATCACCAAAAATTTTGCAGCAACTTCCTAAATTAGCATCAGTCATCTTTATTCCAGTGTCATTTCAAACTACTACTGACCTGATCTTATTTTTTTTATCCCTAAATGCAAACTCTTTTATATTTTATTCCCAATACAAAGGTAATACTTTTTTGTTAAATAACCCAATCCTATTACCAAATGAAAATTCAGTGTGTATCCTTCTAAATATTCTTCTATGATTATGCACATATATATACAAATTAGATTATAATATAATCCTGTTTGGTGACATCCCTTTTTATTTAATAGATGTTATTTTTCTGAATGAATAGATACACAGCGACATCATTTTTGGTGGTTTTATATTATTCTGTTATATGAATGTACTATAATTTGCTTATATAATTTTCTTTTGAAAGCCATTCAAGTTATTTTGCTTTCACAAATTATATTGAACATCCTTCTATTATTTTTCTACTTGTATCTCTTTGTGTTACTTTCTTTGAAGGATTCACTTGAAATAGGGCTCTCTATCACATATAATTTTTTTATGTAAACATTGTATTTATTTATTTATTTTTGGCTATGCTGGGTCTTTCTTGCTACACAGCATTTTCTTTAGTTTGTGGCAAGTGGGAGCCACTCTCTAGTTGCGGTGGGCAGGTTTCTCATTGCTGTGGCTTTTCTTGTTGTGGAGCACAGGCTCTAGGATGAGCAGGCTTCGGTAGTTGTGGCTCCAGGCTCTTGAGTACAAGCTCAGTAGCTGTGGTGCAGGGGCTTAGTTGCTCCAAGGCATGTGGGATCTTTCTGCATCGGGGATTGAAATTATGACTCCTGCATTGGCACGCAGATTCTTTCCCGCTGAGTTGCCAAGTAAGTCCTTGATCATGTATCATTTAATTGTTGTGGTTTCACGATGTATACTGCTGCTGCTGCTAAGTCGCTTCAGTCGTGTCCAACTCTGTGCAACCCTATAGACGGCAGCCTACCATGCTCCCCCGTCCCTGGGATTCTCCAGGCAAGAACACTGGAGTGGGTTGCCATTTCCTTCTCCAATGCATGAAAGGGAAAAGTGAAAGTGAAGTTGCTCAGTCGTGTCCGACTCTCAGTGACCCTATGGACTGCAGCCTACCAGGCTCCTCTGTCCATGGGATTTTCCAGGCAAGAGTACTGGAGTGGGGTGCCATTGCCTTCTCCGTCACGATGTATAGTTGTGTCTTTTTGCTTGTTTGTTTTTGGGGGGGCCATGGCACATGACTTGTAGGATCTCAGTTCCCCGACTAGGGATTGAACCTTGGGCCGCAGCAGTGAAAGCCTGGGATCCTAACTACGAGGTCACCTGGGAATTCTTGTATAGTTGTTTTTAAGGAAAATCTTTGGCATGAGGTGTGAGACAGTGTTTTGAACTTTATTTTTCCTAAAATGGTTGGCTAGCTTTCCTCAGTACTATTTATACTTAAATCCAACCTTTCTCCAATGATTTGAGGTGACAACACTGTCATATACTAAATTTTTATTTAATTTTGGGTCTGTTTCTGGGCTTTCTATTCTGTTCCTTCAATTTGACTACAAATTTAGCAAAGATGCTCTGTTGGTTTGAATCTGGTAGCTTTCTAATGAGTTTTAATATTTGACAGGCCAAGTCCTCCTCTTGGCTCCTTTATTTATATATTTACTTTTTTGTGTAGCAGAGATTTGCCTACCCCCCGACCCCCACCACATTTTATTTTTCAAATAAAATTGAGCATAATTGTATCATGTCTCAAAAACACTTGTTGAGATTTTTATGTTAATTGTATTAAATTTATACATTATTTTGGAAGAATTTGCCATCAGTAGAACTATCCTCCTAAACCAAATCTGGTCTTATGATTATCCTGCTTAAAAACCTCTCATCGCTTTCCCTAATGGAAAGGTTTTTTTTTTTTTTTTTGCATAACATATAACATATTTTGACCCATGCATACTTTCTCTTGTGCTTTAGAGATTTAGAAAATCTTAGATTACAGTACCTCAAAGAATATGGAGTTGTCATTTGAATCTCAAAGTTCGAGCAGAGGAGGAAGTGGGGAGCAGAGAATACACTGGCAGATCTAAGATGTAATTTAGAAATCTGTATTTACCTCACTTGCAGTTGTGACTGGAGCCAGAAGCTCCTAAGCTTGATTGCATTTTGGCCTGTAAGTCCATCCAGGGGAAGATCATCAGTTCTAACCTACAAACATTCCAAGAAAATGTGTGTGATCAAGGCTATCTTTCTTTTAAGTCTTGGGAAAACTGTGATGTTCCAAAGTTTGGCTCCTGCCTCTTGACAATGAAGAAAATCCCACTAACTGCAAAATAGTTTGGCCACATTGTGTTTAGCCTGTGGCTTAATCTCTAAATCCTGCCCTCAAAGTTGCTGTTGGCTCTTGTCATCCATCCTCACCCTTCGTTGCTCTCCTTGTGTTTCCCCATTCTCTGTCATGCACAAATCTGGTGGAGGAGATCTGGGTCAGTGATAGTGGGTACGCAAGAAGGAAGTGAAGGAACAGGGAGAAATATGAAGACAACTGAGTTGGCAATGTTAAAACTTGCAGAGAGGAGACTTCTCCGTCTTTTTAAATTTTTAATTTTTAAAGATAAAAAATTATGTTTTAGTTAATTAGATTTTTAACTGTCCTTTGTAAGATCTCAAAATGCAAGCACTCTTGTGGGATGTAGACTCTGATTTTTCAGACATCCAGTCAAATCCTGGATACTCTCAGGGTACTTGTTTATATAAGCATGTTAGCTGGAAAATCTTATAAAAATTCAGTCACAGTATTTGGGAATTGGATTTCGTGGCTATCTTGTTAAACTTGGGATATAAAATCAACTCCCTCATTGCTTTTAGCATCGGAAGAAGGGTGATTGTGCATGGGTTTTCAAACTCTAGAGATTTTATTTTAGTCAATTGTTTCAGGTTTCCCTTCAAACAATCTTATTGGAGAGATGCTAAAATGGATACTATAGGTTAGCTTGTGTTTTTTTCTGCCTTTATTTTTTTGCCTTTTGTTTCCTAAAGTTGATAATGATGGTTGTGATGGTTTAGTTGCTAAGTTCTATCTGACTCTTGCATCCCAATGGACTGTAGCCCGCAAGGCTCCTCTGTCCCAGGGATTTCCCAGGCAAGAATACTTGCGTGGATAGCCATTCCCTTCTTCAGGGGATCTTCCCAACCCAAGAATTGAACTCACGTCTCCTGCATTGCAGGCGGATTGTTTTCAATACTGAGCCACCGGGGAAGCCCCATTGATAATGATATTGAGCAACAAAGTAAAGAGAAGATGAGTGAACAAAAACAGGAATAAGGGAATGCAATTTATAAATTGCATCATCACCATTAAATAATCAAAAGCTTGACATTGTAGTCCATATAAGTTGATATTGAGTTATTATAAGACAAAATAATGCCAAAAGTTTACTAATCTTTATTACCATGGTATGTTGTTCGCTGGATGTCCTATACAAGCTTGTGAAAAGAAGATGCTTCTACCTCACAGTCACTTTTAAGATCAAGTGGTGAAGCCATAAAACTTAACGGATAGAGGAATTGACGTTTTTGAAAATGATTTTTCCCAAGTCCAGATTATCTGTGTCAAGCTAGTGAAAACATGGTTCAGTTCAGTTCAGTCGCTCAGTCATGTCCAACTCTTTGCGACCCCATGAATCGCAGCACGCCAGGCCTCCCTGTCCATCACCAACTCCCGGAGTTCACTCAAATTCATGTCCATCGAGTTGGTGATGCCATCCAGCCATCTCATCTTCTGTCATCCCCTTCTCCTCCTGCCCCCAATCCCTCCCAGCATCAGAGTCTTTTCCAATGAGTCAACTCTGCGTGAGGTGGCCAAAGTCTTGGAGTTTCAACTTTAGCGTCAGTCCTTCCAATGAACACCCAGGACTGATCTCCTTTAGGATGGACTGGTTGGATCTCCTTTCAGTCCAAGAGACTCTCAAGAGTCTTCTCCAACACCACAGTTCAAAAGCATTAATTCTTCAGCATTCAGCTTTCTTCACAGTCCAATTCTCACATCCATACATGACTGCTGGAAAAACCATAGCCTTGACTAGATGGACCTTTGTTGGCAAAGTAATGTCTCTGCTTTTCAATATGCTATCTAGGTTGGTCATAACTTTCCTTCCAAGGAGTAAGCGTCTTTTAATTTCATGGCTGCAATCACCATCTGCAGTGGTTTTGGAGCCCCCCAAAATAAAGTGAGACACTGTTTCCACTCTTTCCCCATCTATTTCCCATGAAGTGATGGGACCAGATGCCATGATCTTCATTTTCTGAATGTTGAGCTTTAAGCCAACATTTTCAGTCTCCTCTTTCGTTTTGATCAAGAGACTTTTTAGTTCCTCTTTGCTTTCTGCCATAAGGGTGGTGTCATCTGCATATCTGAGGTTATTGATATTTCTCCTGGCAATCTTGATTCCAGCTTGTGCTTCTTCCAGCCCAGCGTTTCTCATGATGTACTCTGCATATAAGTTAAATAAGCAGGGTGACAATGTTCAGCCTTGACTTACTCCTTTTCCTATTTGGAACCAGTCTGTTGTTCCATGTCCAGTTCTAACTGTTGTTGCTTCCTGACCTGCATACAGATTTCTCCAGAGGCAGGTCTGGTGGTCTGGAATTCCCATCTCTTTCAGAATTTCCCACAGTTTATTGTGATCCACACAGTCAAAGGCTAGTCATAGTCAATAAAGCAGAAATAGATGATTTTCTGGAACTCTCTTGCTCTTTCCATGATCCAGTGGATGTTGGCAATTTGATCTCTGATTCCTCTGCCTTTTCTAAAACCAGCTTGAACGTCAGGAAGTTCACGGTTCACGTATTGCTGAAGCCTGGCTTGGAGAATTTTGAGCATTATTTACGAGCATGGTTATAATTTATCAATTATTAAACATAACAAGTAAAGCAAGAAGTATAGAGAGCATGTATAATATTGTTTTTATCTTTCAGAAATGTTATATGGCACCATAAGCGTAGTTTCCCCTTTTAAATGTGAGAAGCTTAGTCATGTAAGCAGAAATAAAAAAAAGTTTAACCAAGCCACTTGGCTTTTCCAAGATCATGAATTATAGAGTTGAGGGGGTGCTCAAGGACACTAATTGCCCATACAATCCTGCAGGGAGTTAAACCGAGCTGAGTTTTAGGTCACAGCAGGGATGAGGAGGACAGAAGGTAATGAGATGTTTGGGCAGTAGGGTAGCTCATCACCTGCTCATCTGAGAAAGCCTGCATGAGGCACACGTGACTCATTGGTTCGAGCTGATGCAGGAAACACGGTGATCAAGGAAGGAGATCAAAGAGTAACTCAAGATGGTGGGAGACATCGAAATAACAAGCATCCATCTTTATGGATGGCCTTATTTAACCAGGGGTAAGAGTTAGCTGATTGTGGCTCAGATCATGAACTCCTTATTGCCAAATTGAGACTTAAATTTAAGAAAGTAGGGAAAACCACTCGACCATTCAGGTATGACCTACATCAAATCCTTTATGATTATACAGTGGAAGTGAGAACTAGATTTAAGGGACTAGATCTGATACATAGAGTGCCTGATGAGCTATGGACTGAGGTTCGTGACATTGTACAGGAGACAGGGATCAAGACCAGCCCCATGGAAAAGAAATGCAAAAAAGCAAAATGGCTGTCTGGGGAGGCCTTACAAATAGCTGTGAAAAGAAGAGAAGTGAAAAGCAAAGGAGAAAAGGAAAGATATAAGCATCTGAATGCAGAGTTCCAAAGAATAGCAAGGAGAGATAAGAAAGCCTTCTTCAGCGATCAATGCAAAGAAACAGAGAAAAACAACAGAATGGGAAAGACTAGAGATCTCTTCAAGAAAATTAGAGACACCAAGGGAACATTTCATGCAAAGATGGACTCGATAAAGGACAGAAATGTTATGGACCTAACAGAAGCAGAAGATATTAAGCAGAGGTGGCAAAAATACACAGAAGAACTGTACAAAAAAGATCTTCTTGTCCCAGATAATCATGATGGTGTGATCACTCACCTACAGCCAGACATCCTGGAATGTGAAGTCAAGTGGGCCTTAGAAAGCATCACTACGAACAAAACTAGTGGAGGTGATGGAATTCCAGTTGAGCTATTTCAAATCCTAAAGATGATGCTGTGAAAGTGCTGCACTCAATATGCTAGCAAATTTGGAAAACTCAGCAGTGGCCCCAGGACTGGAAAAGATCAGTTTTCATTCCAGTCCCAAAGAAAGGCAATGCCAAAGAATGCTCAAACTACCGTACAGTTGGACTCATCTCACACGCTAGTAAAGTAATGCTCAAAATTCTCCAAGCCAGGCTTTAGCAATACGTGAACCGTGAACTTCCAGATGTTCAAACTGGTTTTAGAAAAAGCAGAGGAACCAGAGATCAAATTGCCAACATCTGCTGGATCATGGAAAAAGCAAGAGAGTTCCAGAAAAACAGCTATTTCTGCTTTATTGACCATGCCAAAGCCTTTGACTGTGTGGATCACAATAAACTGTGGGAAATTCTGAAAGAGATGGGAATTCCAGACCACCAGACCTGCCTCTGGAGAAATCTGTATGCAGGTCAGGAAGCAACAGTTAGAACTGGACATGGAACAACAGACTGGTTCCGAATAGGAAAAGTAGTACGTCAAGGCTGTATATTGTCACCCTGCTTATTTAACTTATATGCAGAGTACATCATGAGAAATGCTGGGCTGGAAGAAGCACAAGCTGGAATCAAGATTGCCAGGAGAAATATCAATAACCTCAGATATGCAGATGACACCACCCTTATGGCAGAAAGTGAAGAGGAACTAAAAAGCCTCTTGATGAAGGTGAAAGAGGAGAGTGAAAAAGTTGGCTTAAAACTCAACATTCAGAAAACTAAGATCATGGCATCTGGTTCCATCACTTTATGGGAAATAGATGGGGAAATAGTGGAAACAGTGTCAGACTTTATTTTGGGGGGCTCCAAAATCACTGTAGATGGTGACTGCAGCCATGAAATTGAAAGATGCTTACTCCTTGGAAGGAAAGTTATGACCAACCTAGATAGCATATTCAAAAGCAGAGACATTACTTTGCCAACAAAGGTTCATCTAGTCAAGGCTATGGTTTTTCCTGTGGTCTTGTATGGATGTGAGAGTTGGACTATGAAGAAGGCTGAGCGCCAAAGAATTGATGCTTTCGAACTGTGGTGTTGGAGAAGACTCTTGAGAGTCCCTTGGACTGCAAGGAGATCCAACCAGTCCATTCTGAAGGAGATCAGCCCTGGGATTTCTTTGGAAGGAATGATGCTAAAGCTGAAACTCGAGTACTTTGGCCACCTCATGCGAAGAGTTGACTCATTGGAAAAGACTCTGATGCTGGGAGGGATTGGGGGCAGGAGGAGAAGGGCACGACAGAGGATGAGATGGCTGGATGGCATCACTGACTCGATGGACATGAGTCTGAGTGAATTCCAGGAGTTGGTGATGGACAGGGAGGCCTGGCTTGGTGCGATTCATGGGGTCACAAAGAGTTGGACATGACTGAGTGACTGAACTGAACTGAAGAGTTAGAAATGTACATTTGTCCACTTATTTGAAGGGAGTATCATGCAGAAGAACCAGTATATGCACAGATACATTAATAAGTGATGTCCTTTGCATCAGGAAAGGAACAAAATTATCAAACATTATAGAACCTATATTCCAATGTAGAAACTTCTTTTTCCCCCATTAATTAGCATTTCAAATATATTCAGAAAGGACTTCTCTAGTGGTCCAGAGTTTAGGAAACCACTTTGCAATGCAGGGAATGCAGGTTTGATCCCTGGTCCGGGAACTAAGATCCCACATGCTGCGTAGGAATTGAGCCCACACTCCACAACTAGGGAGCCCTTACACCACAGCAAGAGACCCCACATGATGCAATGAAGAGCCCACGTGCCACAACTAAGACCCAATGCAGATAAAATAAATAGAAAAGGAGAAATACACTGACCCTTATGAACCCATTTTCCAGCTTCACCAATTATCAATTATACCTTTCTTGGAAGAAATCATTTTTGATGAAGGAAGTTGGCCTAAGCAGAGACCTGGAAGCACACTCTGCAGTGGGGGAAGCAAAGGCCCACGTTGTCGGCAGGCTCCCTGGATCCCTCCAGTGTGACACTATTACAGCATTACTGTGTTACTTGTTAAAGTGAAAGGTATTAGGTCTGTGAATAATCAGGTAATCAAAAAGTAGTTACTGCTTTGACTTTTTATTACATGTTCTTCAGTCACTTACATTTAAAATTTTTTAATATATCATTATTTTAAACACACATCATTATTTTAATGATATCCAATTAAATATACCTGCATCTCCTCAGCATGCATCATTATGTACTTTACTAAAAAGCACTTAGAATCAAATTGCATACCAACGTTCTTTATTATAATTTATGTGCCCATATCTGAAGCAGAGCTATACATTTCGGAGATTAATTATCAAGGAGTTTGTTTAGATTTTCAGTAAATGTGAAACTTAAACTTTAGTTAACTTTGGTATTTATAGTTTGATGGTATTATGTTATTGTTCTGTTAGATACCGTTTTGATTTTTATCTAAGGAGAGTATGGGCACACGAAGAGAAGTCTGTGAACACAGAATCGTTCATGCTCACATCCTTATATCTTTTTCATCTCTTTTGGTTCCCCCTGCAACTCACGCTTTTTGGATTCTGCCAAACAGCAGACTGAAAGATTGCTTGTGGATTCAGTCCCTATCACATGAAAATAATATTTCTAGGTTATAGGAATATAGTGGGTATATTTCTTTACTTCCTCCAGTATATGAACAAAAGTCTTCCTATTTGGTTTCTGGATTAATTCGTATTTCAAGCCCTGGCATCTTTCTCTTGTTTTTCTTTCAAGAGAGGCTGCCTGCTGTCAGAGCAGTTCTGCACTACTTCCCACCTCTTGACTTAGCTGGTAAAGAGTCTGCCTGCAATGCAGGAGACCTTGGGTTAGATCCCTGGGTCAGGAAGATCCTCTTGAGAAGGGAATGGCTACCCACTCCAGTATTCTTCCCTGGAAAATTCCACGGACAGAGGAGCCTGACAGGCTACAGTCCATGCGGTTGCAAAGAGTTGGACATGACTGAAGTGACTAACACTTACACTTTCAGGAGTTGGAGACTGAATTTCTCTGCAATTGAGTGTGTCAGTTACTTTCTCAAATTTCAATTTCACCCCAACTGAGGAATTTGGGACTAGATCATCTCTAATGGTCCTTTCATTGTTAACATTCTGTTTTGTTTGTTTGTGGTATTTGTCCTATTTTTAAATATTATACAATCATGTATGATCACATTCTCAGTGTAAAAGTTTTCTACAGTATGCAAATGAACAGAAAATGGCTGTAGAGTCCCTTTAATTCATTGTCCCTCTCACCCCCTCCCTTTTATAGACAAAGATAACTACCCACATAACATTCTTTGATTAATTTGTCTAATAAAACTTTGCTATACACAGTTGCTTCTTTTTGGCCTTTTAGCAGCTACGATCTGTACATTCTATTTTGAATATTGTTAGTCATTCAAGAGGCTGTGCTAGTGAGAAATGGTGTGGGTGATCTAAAAAGCACACGTTTTCTGCAGAAGATTTGAAATATGAACAAAGAATTCTTCTTCTTGGTTTGAATATGATTCTGTGAAGTTAGTTCTCTCCCTTTTCAATGACAAGGAATTTTAAGGGGAAGGAGATGGTGGTGAGAAAAGTAGAGAGGATAATATATTACTTGTCATCTTACAGATATCAGTGTGTAAAACTAGTCATTCAGACTTTTATTTCCTTCATCACAGTAGTCCATGAAGCTTATGTGGTGAATGGTATTTTGGGGATTAAGTTTTGTAATGCCAATGACTAAGTTTTCCATTGAACAGAGTAACTGAGAACATAGATTAAGGTAAAATTCAACGTAAACAGATATTTCTTTTAAAAATGCTATTAAATGATAAAATATGATAATTTCTAGTGATGAATTATTGTATTAACTGCAGGGTCCTTACAGCAAAGTTTAAAGAAGTAGAAATACATATGCTCTGTTTCGCTTGTTGGTAGCATTATCTATTGTCAGTAGCTAATTATTTGAACAACAGTACTAGCCTGGCTGGGCTGAAGGAATCACAAACTGGAATCAGAATTGCCAGGAGAAATATTTACACCTCAGATGTGCATTTGATATCACTCTAATGGCAGAAAGCAAATAGGAACTAAAGAGCCTCTTGAAGGTGAAAGAGGAGAGTGAAAAAGCTGGCTTAAAACTCAGTATTCAAAAAACGAAGATCATGGCATCTGATCCCATCACTTCATGGCAAATAGATGGGGAAAAAGTGGAATCAGTGATAGATTTTCTTTTCCTGGGCTCCAAAATCACTGAGTATGATGACTGTAGCCATGAAATTAAAAGACACTTGTTCCTTAGAAGAAAAGCTATGACAAACCTAGACAGTGTATTAAAAAGCACAGACATCACTTTGCCAACAAAGGTCCATATAGTGAAAGCTATGGTTTTTCCAGTAGTCATGTATGGATGTGAGAGTTGGCCTATAAGGAAGGCTGATCACTGAGGTTTTGATGCTTTCAAAGTGTGGTGCTGGAGAAGACTCTTGAGAGTCCCATGGACTTCAAGGAGATCAAACCAGTCAATCCTAAAGGAAATCAGTCCTGAATATTTATTAGAAGGACTGATGCTGAAGCTGAAGCTCCAATCCTTTGGCCACCTGAGGTGAAGAGTCGACTCATTGGAAAAGACCCTGATGCTGGGAAAGATTGAGGGCAGGAGTTTAAAAGGGTGACAGAGGATGAGATGGTTGGATGGCATCACTGACTCAATGGACATGAGTTTGAGCAATCTCCAGGATATAGTGAAGGACAGGGAAGCCTGGTGTGCTGCAGTCCATGGGTTTGCAAAGAGTCAGACATGACTTAACAACTGAACGAGTTGCAGTTAAAACCAGACATTTCTTTCAATTCAGCATTTCCACAATGTACACAAAATAGTACACACATGAATGTTTATGACATTGTTGATTATATTATCCCCAAACTGGAAATGACCTAAATGTCCATCAGTAGGAGAATACTTAATATTTATGGTGGTACATATTCTCGAATGCTAAGATTGAAAGAATGAAGTAGACTTCTGTCTACTAACTTGAGAAGCTCGTTCATATTTAATATTAACAAATAATAATAAAGTGACAAAAACTATGTATAAAATATATCTATTTAATTATTCTTAAATACATGTAATACTTAAACATTTATAATAAAAGTGAAAGTGTTAGTCACTCAGTTGTGTCTGACTCTTTATGACCCTATGGACTGTAGTTTCCCAGGCTCCTCTGTCCTTTGAATTCTCCAGGCAAGAATGGGCTTCCCTAGCTAGCTCAGATGGTGAAGAATCTGCCTGCAATAGGGGAGACCTAAGTTCAATCCCTGGGTTAGAAAGACCCCCTGGAGGAGGGAATGGCAACCCACTCTGGTATTCTTGCCTGGAGAATTCCATGGACAGAAGAGCCTGGTGGGCTACAGTCCATGGGGTTGCAAAGAGCTGGACACTACTGAGCATGCACATATATATATATATAAAGTAGAAAAAGAACTAGAAAGACACACACTATAGAGGAAATCCTTCTGGAAATGGGGAAAGGAAGATTGTGGGGGATGTAACATGTATTTTCACTGTTGATATTTATATATAAAACTAGATAATTTGAAATGTATGGTTTATCATATTCCGTGTATTTTTAAAACTTCTATCTCCTTTCACATTTCTAATTTTTAAAAGGGAAAAGTCATGATTTCACTAGTTTCTATTTGATAAGTTTCATAGATGACATACCATTACAAAAGAGAAATATATTATTATATTTTTATTTTGTGTTATGTTCATTATTTTGTCACTTGAGAATCTTCATTAGTAGCATGTATGTGTGTGGAGCATCGGTGTATATATTGAACGTGTGTGTGTGGAACACTGGTTCCCCGGGCAGTGCCCGAAAGGCAGCGTTCTCACTCCAGGATCACTCCGGTCCGTTTGCCTGGAAGATGACAGGCCCCATGACAACGTGGTGGGAGATGTGCAGAGCAACCTTGCCCTCGTGCTTTTGTGGACCTCCCCAGACTGCTGAATAGAAATTCCTTTGCAATGAAGGTCAGCCCAGTGCTATTCTGTGTGTGGCAGGTGAAAGACACTGAAACCCAGAACTTCTCTGAATTTCACATGCAGAAAGCCCCATCTCATTGCCCTGCTGGGTTTGTGAGATCTGTCATTAAGAGAAGGAAGTCAGATTATCTGGAATAACTTGCTCCACCACTAGTCAGGTTGGTTATCCATGCTTTCTCCTCTTCCCTGGCATGGTAACAAATTTAAACTGACCCCCGTATACAATTCCCAAGCCACTTTCTCTTTCTTTCTCCCTCTCTTGAAAGATAGGCATTTTAAAATTCCTGTTTCCTATTTTATATTACATCCATTTCTGTCTATAAGTCTTAAACCTAATAGTAATTCAACTTGAGATTTGGCAATATGGCTACACAAAGCATTAAAAAAAAAATAAAATCTCTGCTATTTCTGTCCTTCAGGAGAACATCCCTGGAGTAGAGAGGAAATCGGAATCAGGAATCAGAAAATTTGTGTTTGAGGCCTGCTTTCCAGGTCCTTTTGCAACTCGTATATCTTCTCCTAGGCCTCTCTTTGTGTCAGTTGTAAATGGAGAGATTGGGAAAAACAGGGAGAAACTGGGTTGTGGGGAGACAAAAGGAAGAATACATTCAATGAAGGAGAAAGGGCTTTGGAAAGTATAAAGCAACAGGCCAGTGTGAAACTTTATACAAGCCCATTTCTCCCCTTCTCTCTGTCTCTTTCACACACACACACACACACACAGCTGCAAGCACACTTTGGATTTCTATTCTCTTTCATTTATGTTCCTTTTATTATTTTATTTATTTATTTCTTAATGTGGATCATTTTTAAAGTCTTTTGGCTTTGTTACAAGATTGATTCTGTTTTTTTTTTTTTATCTTTCATATGAGTTTATTCAAAATTATTTAGTTTTCAAGAGTCTCTTCAGAAATGCATGATTAAAATAAAGCCTATTATATATTCTTTTTTTTTTTTTTTTTTGCTTCTGTTTTATGCTTTGATTTTTTTGGTTGCAAGTCATGCGGAATCTTAGCTCCCCGACCAGGGATCGAACTGGCACCCCATCCATTGGAAGGCAAAGTCTTAACCACTGGACCAGAGAATTCCCTGTTCCCTTTAAAGTAGGTATCTGAATTCCTCCTAGGGGCGTCCCTGGTGAAGAATCTGCCTGCAATGTGGGAGACCTAGGTTTGACCCCTGGGTTGGGAAGATCCTCTGGAGGAGGTCATGGCAACCCACTCTAGTATTTTTGCGTGGAGAATCCCCATGGACAGAGGAGCCTGATGGGTTATAGTCCATGGGGTCACAAACAGTCAGACATGATTGAAGTGATTCAGTGCTAACACAGCCAGGTCAGTTTTTTATCACTTGTGTCCACTGATCTAACCAGCCCCTGAGGCCTTGGATTTATTCCTACTTTTCTGGCAGCACCTGTTTTCTCCCAGAGGTGCATGTAGCTTGGTGTTGAAGCACAGCGTGTTCTCTTTTTGTTAACTTAACCTTTGTCTTGTTTTTAAAAAATCAGATTTGAAAGAACAGAGACCCTAGAAAGCCTGTAATATGTAAATATTTAGCCAGGTAGATAGGGATAGTAAGCATTTTCTCTCAACACAAAACATGATTTATTTGCTAAAGCTGTAATCTTGTTTGATAATCTATCCGTTTATTATCAGCTATGTGGTGAGACATAATGCCACAGGGAGATAATCAAGAACCTTCACTTGATACTACAGGGTTGATTACAGTGGCTGGAGAAGGCGGAATCTTCTGGAGGGGATTATAAACATAGACTTTCTATTTACAGTTGATTTCCTCCTAGTGCTTTAACCATTTTTCTCCCTGCCTAGGTAAGTAGGTCATCTGAAAACCACCAAAGAAGAGGAGTCTTTGCAGGTGAAGAACAACAAAACCTGTTTCCTTACCAGGTTGTATTTGTCCTTATTTCATGCTCAGTGCATTTCTAAATCACAGAAAAAAAGAGAGATGAAGATGCTCCATTGAAGACAGTATTGAAAAAACAAGCAAACCCCAAACGGAAAAGTCCACTTTGAAAATAAAACAGGAACTTCTTCCACCCCACATGTAACATCAGAATCCAGCAAACTAAGTTCAGCAAACTAAATTACTAAACTGAAATTTCAACACAACATTGATCTGTAAGCCTCTCAAGGATGTAATCTGTGGTTTCTGAATCAGAGGCAGCACCTTTGTAGGGTATCCTGAGAGATTCCACCCCCCTCCCACCCCCCCGCCCCCCGCTACCACACCCATTCCCCCACCCTCCACCACCAGGTCAGTTGGAATGCATGGCCCTGGAGGCAAAGAGATTACCAGGGAGGAATAGTTGTCCTTCAGTTCAGTTCAGTTCAGTCGCTCAGTTGTGTCCAATTCTTTGTGACCCCATGGACTGCAGCACGCCAGGCCTCCCTGTCCATCACCAACTCCTGGAGTCTACCCAAACTCATGTCCATTGAGTCGGTGATGCCATCCAACCATCTCATCCAACCAGTTCTCCTAGAGGTCTGGAAAAAGGCGGTGAAACTTCTGGTCCCTGGTGGGAGGCAGAGAAGTATTTCTTTGCAACACTCATCTTTGACTACCCCATTCTTCTCTGCCTTGCATTTATCTCTTCAGGATTATCCATGAAGAAGTCTCTACCTGAAAATTCTCAGGTCAAAGGCCTGTGGGGTTACTTCATTGACTTCTGGCTACTGAAAATAGAGGCTGTGTAGTTCTGCAGCTCTCTGCAATTAGAATGTATTCTCCTGTATTATCTCACTTGAGACTTATCTGAGATAAGCAGGTGAGGAAACTGAGTTCCAAAGAATTTAAGTATCTAGCCCAAGTTTACACAATTGGTGATTTCTTTCCTTCTTTTGTTCCTATCTTCTTGCTTTTCTCCTTTCAGTTCTCCTTGAAAGACATTCTCTTAAGAATGTCCCTGGACATTCTAGATGTATCTGAAGCCAGATAGTTTTAAATCCCCGGCTGTGCATGACCTTGGGCAAGTTACTTATTTTGGTCTGCCTTGGTCCTTACCAGTAAAATAAGGATATCAGTATTATTTACCTCATAGGTTTGTTGGGAGGATAAAGCTAGTTGATACAAGTGTAGCATTTAGACTAACATCCAGCACATAGTAAATATTCAATAAGGTTTAGTTATTTTTGCTACTGCTGTTGCTGCTTCCTTCCACTCCCTGCTTTGTCCTTTCATCAAACATTAATTGAATGACTTCTCTCTAATGGGCATTGTGCTAGGCTGGGGCGGTGAGTAAGAGGGTGTCCTTTTTCCACGAGACTCACTGTTTACTAGGGGACAAGCCATGAGATAAGTTTGGGAGATGGCCACATAACAGAGGTACATCACGGCCTCTGTGTAATCACACAGGAGCTCTTTATTGGGTGCCCATGGTTATTTGGGAAGGCCTCGTGGAGGAGGAGACCTGTCATTTGAATTGAACATTGGAGATGAAGAGGAGTCCATGAGGCCAATATTCAATGGACACGCATTCCAGGCAGAGGGACCTGAGTTCAGGACTCCAGGGCCATATGAGAGATCATGGCAGGGCTTTGAATGAAAAGCTATTAGTTAGTTAGGGCTGCCATGACTAAATTCCACAGATGGGGTGGCTTAAAACAAACAGAAATTAATATGCTCACAGTTCTGGAGGCCTGAAGTCCAGAAGTCTGCAGGTTTGGTTTCTTCTGAGGTATCTCTCCTTGGCTTGACAGGTGCCTTCTCACTGTGTCCTCATATGGTCTTTTCCCTGTATCCTTATCTCTTTTTCTTTTAAGGCCACTAGTCATGTTGGATTAGGGCCCACTCATATGACCTCATTTACCTTAGTTACCTCTTTCAAGGCCCTGTCTCTAAATACATGAGTCACATTCTCATACACTGAGGGGTTAGGGCTTCCCCATATGAAGGGGGGATGCAATTCAGCCCATAATAGAAGTCATCTGTTAAGCATGGCTGGAGTCAAGTGCATGTGAATGAGCGTCAGGAAATGAAGCCGGAATGTCAGACAGTGCCCAGATCTTGAAAGGCTTGGTTTCTCATCAGGCTAAGGAGGACGTCAGAGTGCGTAGAAATGGGCATCACCACCACATTTCGGTGACCCTGGCCCCTTCAGGTTGCAGTGTGCAGGGCAGACTTACTGGAAGGAGCCAGACTGTGGTTATGTCAGAGGAGACACTGGTTTGGATTCCAGTTCTCTTCCACCCTGCCCCAAGGCAGGTACAAGGTGGCAGCGATACCCTGGCACTAAGAGGGCCCCTGAGAACAAGGCTGTGTGGGTGTAGGGGGACAGCTGAGTGCAGAAGATGGAGGCAGGTGTAGCTTCCAGTCTGTGGCGGGAGCAGCCCCTTTGGCTGTGTTAGCACCGATGGGGGTTTGCCAGGCTCACACAAGTGAAAAAGCACCCAAATAACAAATGAAGCAGGCTTTAGTGTTTCCTTTTCAACCAAAAGGTGCCTCTCAAGTGTTCCTAACATAATCACATATCTTACTACTGTATTTTGTAAATGAGAGAACAGCTTCCCTTTCATCCTCCTGCCAAGTAGAAGCGCACAGCAGTTCGTTGCTGGTGACAGAGAATGAGATAATTACTCCTCTACATTTGAGAATCCTGCTCAAACTCACACATTTCAAGGCAGAAAGGGACACTGTGTTTTGTGTAGTTCCCATTTGGATTAGTGGCTTGAAACAGGAGTGTGAGCAGGCTCTGGTTTTCTTTGTTTCTGGAGTAGCTGCTTGGTCATATCACTGCATCTCTCTTTTGTAAAATGGGGATATGTACTTGCATGTCCAGTCGCTCAAAGAGTCACAGACTTGTGACCCCATGTACTGTGGCCCACCAGACTTGTCTGTCCATGGGATTCTTCAGGCAACGTTACTGGAGTGGGTTGCCATTTTCTTCTCCAGGGGATCTTCCCAACCCAGAGATCGAACCCGCATCTCCTGCATTGATGGGTAGATTCTTTACCACTGAGTGCCCCCTGGAAAGCCCAAAATGGGGATAATAATATATATATGACTAGGAGAGTGTTGAGGATTCAGTGAGGGAAAAGAGCCCTTGGTAGACCTTAATGCTTTATGCTAATGTTTATTCTCTGGATTAAGGAAAAAAAGCTTCAAGGTGCTTGTATTTTATAATTTTGGTGATTTGACAGAAAAGAGTAAGCATTTTTTATTTTAATTCCAGTTCTCTACTGTATTAGGGCCTTGAGCAGAGCAATTGCAAATCCTGCTTTTACTGCCTGACTTGGTAAAGTGGGAAGTGGTCTCTCTCCCTCTCTCTCTCCCCTTCTTTCTCCCTTTTCTCCTTCAGTTCCTCTTATCTCAGATGTAGAGATTAATTGGATGGGGTCCATGCTGTCTGCCAGGAAGACAGGAAGTGTGAAGCATCATCTGGATGGGTTTGGGAAGCGCTAGATTCTCCTTCCTCTGCTTTTGACAAACAGAGTGACAGCCCATCGCTGTGTTTAAACAAGTTAATATGTATGTTCTTGACATAAGGAAGCACTCTAATCATGAAATACAGCTTGCATGTCATTTGGTTTTGAGATTTTATTGAGTACTACTAATCTTGACATATTTTGGTTGGCACCACATTCTTGGTGTAGTGGGTTAGCGTTGAATAGTTTGCAGACTCTGTGAAACAAAATCCTCATTTAATGGTTTAGTTTGGCTACATTTCGAAAATACACAAAAACATAATACACTTCTATTTTATAGGGATTTTTTTTTTCAGTTTGTGGCTTTGGTTTGGTTTTGGGTTTGTTTTTTTTTCCCCTTTTTCCTCGGTGCCTTGCTATTTTTTTCTTTTTCTCTGTCTCTCTGTCTTTCTCTGTTTGTCTGTGTCTCTCTTTTCATGTTCCAGCTGCAGCAACCTACAAAGAAAGCTCCAAAGAAAGACTGATTGAACTGCAAGCAGAAGAATCCTCTTTGTACTCCTCGATGTCAAGAATGTGTCTACACCCTGGCCTAACGCTCTGAACCTTTTCATGTGAGTTCAGGGATTCAGAGCATATGAAGGCCAACACGTAATGGAGCGACAGGTCTGAAGCTCCCCAGTAGAAGCACCTGGGCGAATGTGCCATGAGACTTCAGTCAACACCAGCCCCCAATGTCACTGAACTCCATGACATCATTCCCAGGCAGGAAAAGTCAATAGGCCTCTGGCGCATTCTCTTACGTGCTTCCCTCCCTCCTTGTCCCTCCAGTTCCTAACCCAGGGACAATATTTAGAAAGCAGCGCTAGGCTCAGGCAGCCCACTCAATTACTTTGGCCAGAACCTTCTAGAGTACATTTTGCTATTGCTTTTTGATGTAAACAGGGGTGCTTAGAGTTGGCAGGGGATGTTCTTTCTGGCTTAATTATGCAAGGCATAATTATAGTTGCAGGGTCTGGAAGTAGCATAGCATTCTTTGGAGAACTTCACAGGGATTTTTCTGTTATGACATAGTTTATCTGGAAAAAAAAAAAGTAACACAAGAGTCATTTCCCAAAAGGAAAAAATAACACTATTCATGCTAGTGTTCCATTCCATATTGAGTAGATCATGAAATTGGAGTAGATTGTTTTCAGGGGTGGGGGTGTCTCAAAAATATTGAACTCATGTAATGGTGGGAAAATCTGTATGAATGCTGATGAATGGGCATGGATGGAGAAGTATATAAAAATAGATGCGTTTACTTAGGAAAGCAATAATGAATCATCCAGTTGTATGTGAGTGTGTTAGAACCCTGGGCCCCGGGGATGTGGAAAAAGATCTTACCGTAGTAATAGTAAGCTGGCCTGAACCTGAGTCATAAAATTCCTGCTGCCCCCAGATGTTCAGTTAGAGGGTACTTCGTTACTCTGCTGATGTAGCGAGAAATCGCAGAACTGCCAGGGTAATGGAGAGAACAGTGACTGAGGTGGAGAGCTAGGGCTGTTTCTCTGTTATGAAACATGTTTTTATAGGCAATTCTGATGTACGGTAGGTATTAAATAGAGCAACTGAAAGATGTTTTATTTTAGATTACTGCTAGAGTGATATTTTCCCCATGGCACTAATAATCTGGCAGCTTTCACAAGCCCATTTCGCCTCCCAGCTCCTCACGAGCTCTGTCTATGCCGGCATGGGGGTGAGCCCTTGAATCAAAATTTCTGCCTTACAAAAGGAGAGAATCACCTTTACTATCTGTGCTTGTGATACGATGCTTTTTTTCTTTTTGAGAGGAGTAAGATATTGCTCCGTTCTGCAGCTACAATTTACAGAAAGAGATATATTTCTGGACAGCCCTGGGTGGGAAAAAAAAGCATTTCAAGAACAGCATTTTGTAATTGAATGATCATTTAAGACGCCCCTTTATGCACGTACCCTGGTTTGAAAGCCAGGGGACATACCGTTTCAGCCTAACATCTCAGCTGTCTGCATCACGCAGGACGTACAATCCTTGTTCAATAGTGTGCTTCTTGCATACTTCAAGAGCTGTCATAGGAACAACAATAAGAGGCCTGTTGTTGAAACCACATCGTTTCCATCACAGAGGGAAAAAAAAAGTAATAAGGTCACTGTGAGCTTGGAGCATTGTTAGGGTTGAGCCTGCTCAAATTATTTCATTCATGTTCAAATTTAAGGAGATGAGAAACATATTGCAGGAGAAGACAAGTTATTTTACATCTGCCCTTCCCCACTGTAATACTGCCTGCCAGTCTCCCACCCTCTTTTAGCTGGAGGGCCTATCCTCTCTGCCACCCTACCCCCACCCCACTCTACTGGCTGTGTTTTTTTTTTTTTCAATTTGTTAAGATGCTAAAATCTGCTTTATGTGATTTATGAAGGAACTTGAAGCGATTAGTTTCACAGTGCATGAAAATTCCTCAGGTTCAGGGGGGATGGCCAATCTGTTACACTGTTTGCCTGGACTGGATGGGAGCATGAGCAGCTCGGAGCCATAAGGAGATTGTGTTGAGTTATTAAACACTTGTGGTAAAGCTGCTTATTGTTAATTCCCCGATGTCCTGCTGAAGCGATAGGATAAAATCAGATCGGATTAGATCAAAGAGCCTGGGAGCCAGCCTTTGGAGCAGATTCATTTAATCAATAAAGAGACCTCCTGAGCGAGGGGGGAGAGAGTCAGGGCAGTCCTGGTCGCTCAGGAGATTAAGATGGGGGTTGGGGACAGTGGTGGGAAAGAAATAACAATTTATCTGTATTTATTTTGCTCTTCTTTTGGAAGTGTGATGGTTCTCTCAAACATTTTAGCCACACTCATCAAAGGGTTTAAATGTTTCTTTAAGATTTCATTACTCCCCATACTCCATAAACCAAGGGGTTATTTAAAACAACAACAACACAACTTCTGATCCATAAAAGGTATTTCCACAAAAGCAATTTAGGCTTAAATGATTCCCCAAGAACCAATAATCTCTTATGAGTTAATCTGCAAAATTTCCCATTGTCCCTTTGCCAGAAGAAATAATAGAGAAACAGCAAAAAGGCCAAAGTCTTTCCCCACCATCCCCTTTGTATTCTCCCTAACGCCTACCTCCCAACACCCCTCCACACACCCCGCCCCCCCCCGCCAGTAATTATAAAGCCTTGTGTGTTAAGAGGTATGATGCTGAGTCCTTCATCCATGATTAACACTTAAACCAATGCATATTCATTCATCTCTTAGCTCCACCAAACCCAACTAAAATGAGGACTTGCCAAGAAGGAAGTGACACCCATTAGAAAGTTAACCACAGAAAATGAGAGAAAAAATGAAGGATGGAGCAAATTAGGGATGCAAGTCCCTCAATCGTTATTGGTCTTAATGGTGTTATAAAAATGATGTCGGCTTTTACCAGGAATAATTTATATTCTGAATTAAATAAGGATATGTATCTATAAATCCATTCTATAAAACTTAATTTTCCATCTAGATATGCTGATTACTTCAGGCCTGGCATACCTTTACCGGTTGTTAATTACTGCAGGATGGTTTAACACTATTTTCCAAATCAGCATGCATGCATAAAATGACTGCAATCCAATTTGACACATTATTAGTGATGATTATTGTCATAGATAAATTAGATTGAACAGAAAATAACCTTCATCCTTAGCATGTTTTAGCTCTCAGAATTAATGTGATTTGGTGAACACATATAAATAAAAATCTGATGAGTCCCTGCTGACTACAGGGCCTGCTGGTGCTGAAGTGTATCAATTTCATGCAGATGATGAATTCCTTAAGCATTCAATGATAATCATGCTTGATTTGACAAGACTTTCTCATGCTATTTTAGGGCCTTAATTTTCTGTGAAGTTCTGTCAAGTGCTCATCAAGCACCCACTTATCTCCGTATCTTAACCTGGCAGCCAATCACAAGGTTGCCTAACAGTACAGCTAGCGAGTGCCAGCCCATTAATATTCGAGTCACGTGACTGTCCAAGGAGAGAAACCAATCAATGGCTGATTAACATTCAGGTCACATGACTCCTGAGGAGAGTAAATGAGTTACACAGTAAGACATCAAACAAATTTTCATCTTGAAAGAGTGATTGCTTTTTCTGCTGCTGTGATGTTTGTCAAATTCGCTCTAGCCTTGTCCAATTAAGCTCCATGAGCTGAATTAATAATGAAGAGATGTAAGCCCCGCGCCAGCATGAGAGCTGTGAGTGGTGCCACGGAATAAGAACTGCTAAAAAAAATTTCTTAGAATGATTGAAAAATCACATCTGGATAACTGGAATAATTATTTTTGCAATCTTGATGCTATTTTGTACTCTCCAGTGCAAACGTGTGAACTGGATTATGCTGGGATGTGGTACTTGTTTTGAGTTCTGCTTTGAAGATGAAGGTGGTTTGGGGTTTAGAATGATTTTGAAAGCATTACGCAAATACATGTTAATTGGATTATTGTTTGTGACCCTAGTAATGAATTTCATTTGCACACTCAATTATGTTCTGGGGACTTTTAGAGATAAAGATCTCTCAAGATTTTTTAAACTATTTGTAGAAGGAAAGGAGATTATTGTGTATTCTATTTCTTGTCCTGGATGGAAGAAAGGGCTAAATCAAGAACTTTAGAGAAAGTTTGTGTGTATTGGTGTGTGTGCTGTTTATTTTATTAACATTCACAGGTTAGTAAATCAAATTCACTGGATTGTTTCAAAATACACAGGGGAACCTCATGAGAATTTCAGGAAAATAAAAGATGCTATCTTACTGATAATAGCCAATGACAACTTTCTTATAGTTTCCAGGAAAGTTCTTTTCAATCACAAAGTCAATTGCATTCATTTCAGCACAGATGCCCTACTAAATTCAGGTGACATGTTTAGAATAGAGACCCTTTGACTAATAAAGTGTTCATTCTTTCCCTGAAGGGAGTGAGACTTGACTAATGGTTTATTGGAATTATCAAAGAGTGTCAAATCCCTCTTAATAAGTTGCAGCATGAAATTAACCAAATTCCCAAAGGCCTTTCTAAAACAGTATAGTCAAATAAAAGGTGTTGGGCGTGCTGGAAAGAGTGTTAAAGCCAGTTACTTGGAAGTGATGAGAAATAAATCTAACTGTAGGCAGGAGGCAATGTTTATGTGTACAGTTAATAACCTTCTTAATGGGACTTCTTGGCTTGGTGATTCCCGTATGGGGAGGAAAGTGAGATGTGGAACACAGGGTAGGCGAAGGGCCATAAGTCAATTCCCAGCACTGTTAGTCAAGGGTGGAAATTGCAAAGAGAGAAGCAATGAATTTAAAAGCCCCAGCAAGCAGAGAAAGTGGAAGGAGAGCTGTTCTGGGGGAGGAGGTAGATGGGGAGTGATTGAGAGTCCAAGTTGGACCATCCTAATGGAAGGAAAACCTACTTTTTCCTAAGGACAAGGAACTCCACCAATTCCTGGAGAGTGATTCCTTTCTGACAGTCCTTACTAACAACTTTTAAAATAATGCCATTGTTCATAACTCCTCAGGGTGAGGCCCCAAAAGAGGCATATGATAGAAATATGTTGTTTTGTTTTGTTTTAAAGTAAAAGTAGAGATCCCAACCTCAAGGCTCAAAATGAATTTCAGATAACCTGTGAAAACACAGCTCTGAGTTTATATGAAAAGATCCGTGGTACCCAAGGTAATATATGTTTAACTGATACTCTTTGCCTGAATGTTTTACCCTTGACTTGCTCTGCAGCAAACTGGCAGCCTGGAACTCTGCTTACATTTCACTCCACAGGCAGTGTAGCCGCTTCCTACCAGCACCCCCACTTCCTGACACTTGAGAGCCCTGGAATGGAAGGCAGCTCGGTGGCTGTAGAAGGCCCTGAATAAAAGCGTATTCCACTTTCTGCATAACTTTACATAATTAATAGTTTTCCAGGCAAACTATTGTTTGCCTTAATTGTTGTTTCAACAGCTGTTTTCATTAAATTGTAAAGCCCGCTGTGTCTAATCCTTGGAGCCCACTATTGATAACAAGAACAGCCCTGAAGCTTGCTCTAGAGGAAGAGTTTGTTCCCTGCCAAGCTGGAAAACTGGCCTGAAGTTACTTGAAAAATAAGGCCTATAGTGGGACTGGTTGTGTAGCTAATCCATTAGGCTTTTCAAAAGAGCTATGCTCTGTACCCTTATGGCTAGATTGACCCAACAACCAATCAATGCCTTTATTTGCTGCGTGGCTGCCCCTGAAGGGTCTTAGAGCTGGTCCAACTCGTAATCAAAGCCTCCATCAGTACCGGGGCCTTGATGACATAAATGGCCAAACTTTCAACGCGGTTGGCCCTGGTCCAGTCACACCATTTTGAAGATACAAAGAGGCTGTGTTGCACGGTGGAATTCATTTTCTTGTTTACTTCCTCCAGAAACAAGAGCATCATCAGCACGCTCAGTGCATCGGATCAGACCGCGGAGTTGTTGACAGAAGCTTGGCGAGGCTTGCCAGCTTTCCACACGAAATGCTGGCTTTCTTCTCACACACCCCCTACCGTTTGTGTCTCTGCCAATTGTAGCACATCAGAGCGGCCATTGAGATAATGACCGTGAAGTCTCATGATACACTTTGATGAAGTGTAACATTTTTTAAAGGATTTTTGTCTGTGCCAAAATGATCAAGGCAGCTGACTAAAAATCACACCATCAAAATCAAGGCTGATTGATGAACAGCAGGCAGAGGCATGAGTCTCCCCAGAGAAGATGGTGGGGGGAGGGGTGGTATTTTGCAGCCAAAGTCTCTTTCCTTGTCTATGTGCAGCACAGATTTTTTTGTTTAAGTCATCTTTGTTTCAGATGAATTTATATCAGTGACGGATGCTTCAGCCTTCAACATTTTTTAATTCTTTTTTTTTTCTATCAACCCCCAGAAAATAGGAGTAATTCCTTTCTGACAGTTCCTTACTAATGACTTAGAAAATAATGTTGTTGTTAACAACTTGGTGTTGATTGGAAAAAGCACATGGGGTATTTCAGGGCAACACAGGTTTTTTACGTCAGAGGCTGACCCGAGTGTAATGTTTTGGTAAATTTGGATTTCTCTAGTTTACCTGGAATGAGAATATGATACATAGAAGTGGGTCTGAGCCAACGAAAACTCAAATCATGCCAGTGTTAAAAAAACAAAATTAAGCAATTAAATTTTAAAAATTTATTCAAGAAGTTATGGAATGGGCAGCATCTAATCTAGCAGATAGAAAGGAGCTCCAAGGAGCTGCACACAATGAAAGACTTTTGTAAGCAGATGGAAGCAGGAACAAAAAGTGGATTGGTTGTGGCCAGGCCACTTTCCTTTAGGGGATGTCAGGGGTCTGTCAGGACGAGGTGGTTAGATAGTATTACCTACTCAATGGATGAATCTGAGCAAATTCTAGGAGATAGTGGAGGACAGAGGAGCCTGGTGTGCTGCAGTCCATGCAGTTGCAAAGAGTTATATAGGACTTAGTGACTGAACAACAACAAGGGGTCTGTCAGGCAGGTAACCTCACTAGGGTTATTTAGGTGATTCCTGATGGACTGGTTTAAGATTCTATCTCTGGGAGGGACCAAAACTGTAAATAAATCTTGGTTTGGTGATGCAGGATGTAGCATAAGTCACTCCATTTTTGACTTTTTTTTTTTTTTTACTCAATAACAATGTATATGAAGACTGTGAGCTTCTTTGAGAGAAAAATCATGTGTTTAATTTACTGTCCAGTTCATCATGACTACTGTTTATTGAATACCTGCTTAGTATCAGATGACTAAAGTATACACACAGATAGTGAGAATTTTCACATAGTGGCCATGATCTTTAAACTCCATTTTATCACCACCATTTTAGTTGAGGAAACCAAGGTCCAGTGGAGGAACCCGAGGCCTGGAGATGTTCAATAACTTGGTCAAGTCCAAAGACTTGGGAAGTGGGAAAGGCAGGGTAGGACCTATGTGCTTGCTCACGAGATGTGCTGTCTCTGCCTCTGAGGTTGACTGCTTCCATTGTACACCTGATAGAGCTCATTAAACGGTGCTCAGTGGGAGAACAGGAAGCAATTTGTGGTTGAATTGGTAAAGGCAACAAATAAAGTGGATTTACAGTTTGCTATTCTCACCTCTTAGAGAAGGCAATGGCACCCCACTCCAGTACTCTTGCCTGGAAAATCCCATGGACGGAGGAGCCTGGTAGGCTGCAGTCCATGGGGTTGCTAAGACTCAGGCACTACTGAGAGACTTCACTTTCACTTTTCACTTGCATGCATTGGAGATGGAAATGGCAACCCACTCCAGTGTTCTTGCCTGGAGAATCCCAGGGACGGTGGAGCCTGGTGGGCTGCCATCTATGGGGTCGCACAGAGTCAGACATGACTGAAGCGACTTAGCAGCAGCAGCAGCAGCAGCTGCTGCATTCTCACCTCTAAGCTTTGCAAGAAGACATGAGCTACACAGTATCCTTGATGCCAGTTAACCAACACATGCTCAGAGACCAAGTTTGAGTGACTGAAGCTGTTGTGAGGTTTTGGCTAACCTCTGTCTCTTTGTAGATTACCTTCTCATTCAGGGTTACAGCAGAGGGCAGGTCCAACTCTTAGGAGGAAATGTGGTTGATGAGCTTTAGGACTTCTCAGAATGTCACAGTTCAAGAGACACCTGTGCTGAAGCAAGTGCAAAAACCACAAGTGCAAAGAGGTTACAGTTCAGTTACCTTTAGGATCTTTGTTTCTGCTTCTGGAGCAAGAATGTATGTCAGAGTAGGGTGGAGGGCTGGAAACTGGGAGAAGAGTGAGAGTAAAGGAAGTCGAAGGTATAGGGGAATAGTGATTAAAAAACACTTATGTTTGGATGTGGAAATGAGATTCCCTTCTTTTAAATGTCTTCATACTGTTCCCTAAGTACAGTCAAATAAAAGGTAACAAAAGCTCAGACAGCAGAACAAAGGCATCAAGCTAATTTTGTGCACACATTACATGGAACAAACTGCAGGGTTTCATTACCCTCTTTCCAAAGAAAGCATATTTCAAGAACTGAGATAGATTCATCCCAGTTTGCATTAGATTTTTTTTTAAACTAATTATTTAGCCTTTAAAAAGAAACAGCACACCAAACCCAAGTTTTGCAAAGAAGTTTTGGCCACCAAATGCGTACACCTGTGGCCCTGTGAAAGAAAAAGGACTGCAAAGGCTAAGAGAGGGCAGAAGTTGGGGAAGGCATCTCATTGCTAGAAGTCAGGCAGGAGTTACATTATCCTTTTGCCCAAGAAATAATGGACCCAGAGGTGTTCAGAGAGTTCTTTTAGCCTTCCTTCCGTACCAAAGTATGGGCACATGCATTTTATAGAGTGTGAGTATTCTACTGGGAGAGTGGATCACAAACTCATTAGTTCATTTCATGTAGAAAGCACTCACACTCTAAAGGAAGAGGGCTCTAGCCTATTTCTTTCAGGAGCCATTGAATTAGAGAGCCACAGAAATCCACTTGACTTTAAAGAAAACTCTCACTATCTGTTTGAGCCCATCCCTTAACCTCACTTTCCTCATTTATAATATGATGGCTTTATATTCTCTGAATCCCTCTCAGCACTAAAAGTGGATAGTTTTGGAAGGCTAATGCCTTTCATTCCTACTGATTCTAACAGGATCTTGAAACTAATTGAATCAGACCAAATTGACAAATAAAAAGATCTATTTGTTACTTTCCTAAAAGGCTCCACTTCCCAGCCTTACTCAAGCTAGAGTTTATTGAAGTGTGGTCTCTGGACGTAGGGCATCAGCCTCACCTGAAATGCAAATGATCAAGCCTCCTCCATCACCTACTGAATTAGAAACTGGAAATAGGACTCAGCCATCTGCACTTCCTACTGCATGTAGGAAGTATCACTACAAACAAAGCTAGTGGAGGTAATGGAATTCCAGTGGAGCTATTTCAAATCCTAAAAGATGATGCTGTGAAAGTGCTGCACTCAACATGCCAGCAAATTTGGAAAACTCAGCAGTGGCCACAGGACTGGAAAAAGTCAGTTTTCATTCCAATCCCAAAGAAAGGCAATGCCAAAGAATGCTCAAACTACTGCACAATTGCACTCATCACCCGCTAGTAAAGTAATACTCAAAATTCTCTAAGCCAGGCTTCAGTAATATGTGAACCATGAACTTCCAGATGTTCCAGCTGGTTTTAGAAAAGGCAGAGGAACCAGAGATCAAATTTCCAGCATCCACAAGATCATTGAAAAAGCAAGAGAGTTACAGAAGAACAGCTACTTCTGCTTTATTGACTATACCAAAGCCTTTGACTGTGTGGATCACAATAAACTGTGGGAAATTCTGAAAGAGATGGGAATATCAGACCACCTGACCTGCCTCTTGAGAAATCTGTATGCAGGTCAGGAAGCACAGTTAGAACTGGACATGGAACAACGGACTGGTTCCAAATAGGAAAAGGAGTACATCAAGGCTGTATCTTGTCACCCTGCTTATTTAACTTATATGCAGAGTACATTATGAGAAACGCTGGGCTGGATGAAACACAAGCTGGGATCAAGATTGCCAGGAGAAATATCAATAACCTCAGATATGAAAATGACACCACCCTTATGGCAGAAAGTGAAGAATTAAAGAGCCTATTGATAAAAGTGAAAGAGGAGAGTGAAAATGTTGGCTTAAATCTCAACATTCAAAAAATGAAGATCATGGCAAATAGATGGAGAAGCAGTGGAAATGGTGAGAGACTTTATTTTTGGGGGCTCCAAAATCACAGCAGATGGTGACTGCAGCTATGAAATTAAAAGATACTTGCTCCTTGGAAGGAAAGTTATGACCAACCTAGACAGCATATTGAAAAGCAGAGACATTACTTTGCCAACAAAGGTCCGTCTAGTCAAGGCTATGGTTTTTCCAGTGGTCATGTATGGATGTGAGAGTTGGACTATAAAGAAAGCTGAGCGCTGAAGAACTGATGCTTTTGAACTGTGGTGTTGGAGAAGACTCTTGAGAGTTGCTTGGTCTGCAAGGAGATCCAACCAGTTCATTCTGAAGATCAGTCCTGAGTGTTCATTGGAAGGACTGATGTTGAAGCTGAAACTCCAATACTTTGGCCACCTGATAAGAAGAGCTGACTCATTGGAAAAGACCCTGATGCTGGGAAAGATTGAGGGCAGGAAGAGAAGGGGACAACAGAGGATGAGATTGTTGGATGGCATCACTGACTCAGTGGAGATGTTTGGGTAAACTCTGGGGGTTGGTGATGGACAGGGACGCCTGGAGTGCTGCGGTCCATGGGGTTGCAAAGAGTCAGACACAACTGAACGACTGAACGGAACTGAACTGATCTGCACTTTTACCAGCCCTCCAAGTAATTCTGATGCTTGCTCAGTTCCCAGACCACTTACTTGCTGTAGCTGTCCCAGCTGCCTGACATGACTTTTTTTGAGGTCTGTTTGAGACCCAGGTCAGATACTTCTTTTTTCTAGAAGCCTTTCCAGCATCCCCCAAATGAAATTAAATTCTCCTTTTCCTACTGCCTCGGACCATTTCCCTTCTACCTCTGTCAAATGTCTTCTCATCTGCTGTAACTGTATGTGTGTCCATGATGTGGAGTCTGGCAGGGTGTGGTAAGCAGCCTCTAAAATGGCCCTCAATGATACACATTTGTTTTCCTCCTCTTGAGTGTGAGTTGGTCTAAGTAAGGCTTATTTCTGAGGCAGAAGCAATGGGATGTCAATTCCAAGATAAGGTTATACAATGACTGGTATCCATCTTGGTCATATTCTCTTGTCTTGCCTCCCTCTTCTTTCTCTCTCTCACTCCTTCCATCCCTCCTCTTCTTCTCAGCTTTCTCCTCTCTCTTCCTGCCTCATCACCCCTTCTACCCAGTCTGACCACCATGTAAATGTTAGGGAACTGTAGGGCGAAACCACTTACCCTGGCCAGGCAGGAAAATAACCACGTGCATGCAGGCATGCTGCAGTACTTCTGTCGTGCCAGACTCTTTGCCACCCCATGGACCATAGCCTGCCGGGCTCCTCTGTCCATGGGATTCTCCAGGCAAGAACACTGGAGTGGGTTTCTGTGCCCTCCTCCAGGGGATCTTCCCGACCCAGGGATCAAACCTGCATCTCTTAAGTCTCCTGCATTGGCAGGCAGGTTCTTCAACTAGTGCCACCTGGGAAGCCGAACCATGTGATAAATTGGCTCATAATGAGGTCCCAATAAAGAACAAGGAACTGACAAGTCGCCGCCAAAAAAAGGACCAGAAGAATTAGGGTGGGCCAAAAGGAGGGTGGAGACACCAGCCTGTTGGCCCTGTCAACCACCCAGGAACCCTCACCCTGGGTGAGGACACGTGTGCTCCACCAGAAGGGCCCTGAGTTGGACCAGAATGGGCACAGGCATGATGATTGGCCAGACAACGTGAAACTAACCCCACCTCCATAAAACCTAAGACGGCCAGCCTTGAGGCAGAGCAATTCTTTTGGGTTCCATTAGTCTGTTGCTGTCCCATTTAGCGCCTCTTTTCAGCAAAGTCTTTGGCTTTGTCAGTGTGTATGTCTCCTCGGATAATTCATTTGCGAGTGTTAGACAAGAGCCCACTCGTGGGCCCTGGAAGGGGTCCCTTTCAGCAAACAAGCTCATTCCAACCTGGGCTGTCCTGCCAGGGAGGCCCTGGAGAATGAGACGCCACATGGAGAAGTGAAGAGCCAGCCCTGTGGGAAGGCGCCTGTGAGTAAGCTTGTAAGTGGGTCCTCCCCGAGCTGAACTTTGTAGCGACTGCCGCTCCTACAGACACTTTGATTTTCAGTTTTGTGAGGGACCTTGAGCTAGAACCACCCAGTTCAGCCTCTTCTCCATTCCAAAGTCACAGAAGCTATGAGGTAATAGGTTGCTAAGTTTTGAAATAATTTGTTGTGCAGCAGTAGATAACTAAAACGTAGGGCTGGCATGTGTTCATGTTCTCCAAAGTGTGTAACGGGATGCTTTGCTCATAATCGGAGTTTGCTATATGACTGTTGGAATCAGAGGAATGTTGCCTGGAGAAATTTTCAACATTAGTTAATTCTAGGTTTGTAAGGGATGTATTCACTGTTGGTTCCAGGGAAAATATGCTTGAATAAGTTATCAGAAAAATTAAAAAAGGATGGAGGTCAGGGTGGGGATAAACATGTGATAAGTTTGAGGAAAACACAATTAAACTTCTAGACAATTTGAGTTTTTCTGTGCTTGTGGTTCTCTAGCTGGATGAAATGATACTTAAAAAAGAAAAAAAATAATCATTAGAAAAGGACTGAAGCCCAAGTACCCAAATAAGTATCTGCAGTATGATAAAGCCCAGGAAGTGTGAAAAATATCAGCCAGAGGCCACTGTTTGAGGACTGAGCACAACACTGAGTCTGAGTTTGCATTTAGCAGTATCCAAAGAACTCTGCTTCATGTCTATTCATTCCCCTACTACATACCTTTTCCTCAACATCCTGACATTTACATTTTTCTTTTTTTATTGACATACAGTTGGTTTACAATATTATGTAAGTTTCAAGTGTACAACATAGTGATTCACAACTTTTAAAGGTTATACTCCATTTATATTTATAATAAAATATTGGCTTTATTCCCTGTGCTGCACAGTATATCCGTGTATGTGATTTATTTTGTACGTAATAGTTTGTACTTCTTACTCCCCAAGCCCTGTCTTGCCTCTCCCCGCTGCCCTCTCCACTGGTAACCACTAGTGTGTTCTCTGTACCTTGACACTGATTTTTCATTTTTTCTTTTCCATTATAGTTTATTATAAGATATATGAATACAGTTCCGTGTGTTATACAGTAGGGCCTTTTTGTTTATTTTCTACATAGTAGTTTGTATCTGCTAATCCCAAACTCCTAGTTTATCCCCTTCTTCTCCCTTTGGTAACCATAAGTTTGTTTTATATGTCTGTGAGTCTGTTTCAAGAACAAGTTAATTTGTGTCAAATTTTAGATTCTACCAATAAGTGATGTTATAAGATATTTGTCTTTCTCTGATAAACTGATAATCTCTTGGGTCATCTATGTTGCTTCAAAGGGCGCCTGATTTCATTCTTTTTAATGGCTGACTAATATTCCATTGTGTGTGTGTGTGTGTGTATACACATACACACTGATATTTATATTTTCTAATCAACAACTCCCAACTTGCCTTGAATGATCTTCTGAAGGGAAGAACAACACATGCTGCTGGGAATTAGAAGTAGCTAGACACATGTCCTCCTTCTATTATGCAAAGTATACAGCTTGCCTGTCTCAGCGTCACTCCGGTTTCTTTTCCCTTTCTTATCTGAAGAAGAACTGAGTGTGCCTGAGAGGAAGGAGAAGCGGTTGAAGACAAGCTAGCAACTCACCTCTCACACAATCAGAAGCTTGTCCACAGAGTGACAATCTGCTGTTCCCTGCCTTTTAGGACTAGCACCCAAAATGTTCCCTGGGTGCTCCTGAATGCTGTTGGCTCCTTCCACACACACACACATATGAGAGTGTAATGCAGTCCTTTGAGAAGTCTGCTCTTGGAGAGAATGCTGCCAGCTGGAACCAGCAGTGGAACTTCCTTCTCTTAGTACTTTAGGGCATAATGGAGACTGACCTTCTGGGAGACTGACTGCTGACTAGGAGAGGAATGAAGACTTTAATTTCAGATGAGCTTGTTTGCACTTTTCTGGAGAAAAATCTTGACTTGGATGACACCCAATGTAATACAGTTTATTTGGTGTAAGTACAAGGATTTTTCTTTTCATTTTCTCATTTCCTGAACATAGGGCTTTCTTTTTGAGGATTTTTTTCCCCCACTGTTGTTGTCATGTTTGGCCTCATTTTGTAGAGTGAAAAATTATTTAAGAGAAAGGCTCAATTAAGTTTTATATATTAGCCTGGCTATTGCTTGTGTTACTCAACTAAGAAAGAGCCAACTAAAACTAAATAACTCTGTGATTCAAGGCACAGCACTTATAGAATAAGTGTCAGGAAAAATTGTTTCTCTTATGATCTGAGGGGTACCCCAAGCAAGCTCTTCTGCGTTTGGAGGAATTTTGAAGTTGTTGCTTTATAGATCTTGCCAGAAAGATCCTCTGGGGTAAACAGGCTTCAATTTCTTCCTTGTTCCTTTCCCCACATGCCTGCCTCACCCTTCCCAAAGACTTTCCTTTCTGAAGAGCATTCTCCTCCTGAAGATTCACCTAACTCTACATTAAAAAAAAAATTATTTATTTTTGCCTCTGCTGGATATTCTTTGCTCTGCAAGAGCTTTCTCTAGTTGCCCCAAGCAGGGATCACTCTCTTGCGGTGTGCAGGCTTCTCGTTGTGCTGGCTTCTCTTGTTGCAGAGCACAGGCTCTAGGGTGAGCGAGCTCAGGAGTTGTGGCATATGGGCTTAGTTGCCCTGCTTTATGTGAGATCTTCCTGGACTGGGGATTGAACCTGTGTCTCCTGCACTGGCAGGCAATTCTTAACCACTGGACCATCAGGGAAGTTTGCATAAGTCTATGTTTTAAGGGAATATGTTTTCATTCCAATCCCAAATAAGGGAAATGCCAAAGAATGTTCAAATTACTGTAGAGATGCACTCTTTTCACATGCTAGCAAGGTTATATTCAAAATCCTTCAAACTAGGCCTCAGCAGTACATGAACTGAGAACTTTCAGATGTACAAACTGGGTTTAGAAAAGGCAGAAGAACCAGAGATCAAATTGCCAACATTTGTTGGATCATAGAGAAAGCAAGGGGGTTCCAGAAAAGCATCTACTTCTACTTCATTGACTACACAAATGCCTTTGACTGTGTGGATCACAACAAACTGGAAAATTCTTAAAGAGATGGAAATATCAGACCACTTTACCTGTCTCTTGAGATACCTGTATGTGCATCAAGAAACAGCAGTTAGAACATGGAATAATGAACTGATTCAAAATTGGGAAAGGAGTATGTCAAGGCTGCATATTGTCACTCTGCTTATTTAACTTATATGCAGAGTCCATGATGTGAAATGCTGGGCTGGATGAATCACAAGGTGGAATCAAGATTGCCAGAAGAAATACCAATAACTTCAGATAGGCCTATGATACCACTCTAATGGCAGAAAGTGAAGAGGAACCAAAGAGCCTCTTGATGAGGGTGAAAGAGGATAGTGAAAAAGATAACTTAAAACCCAACATTTAAAAAACTAAGATCATGGCATCTGGTCGCATCACTTCATGTCAAATAGAAGGGGAAAAAGTTGAAGCAGTGACAGTATTTTCTTGGGGTCTAAAATCACTGAAGATGGTAACTGCAGCTACAAAATTAAAAGCTACTTGCTCCTTGGAAGGTAAGCTATGGTAAACCTAGACAGTGTATTAAAAAGCAGAGACATCACTTTGCCAACAAAAGTCCATATAGTCTAAGTTATGGTTTTTCCAGTAGTCATGAACAGATGTGAGAGTTGGAACATGAAGAAGGCTGAGTGCTGAAGAATTGATGCCTTCAAATTGTAGTGCTGGAGGAGACTCTTGAGAGTCCCTCAGACTGCAAGGAGATCAAGTCAGTCAGTCCTAAAGGAAATCAGTCCTGAATATTCTTTGGAAAGACTGATGTTGAAGCTCCAATACTTTGGCCACCTAATGTGAAGAGCCAACTCATTGGAAAAGACCCTGATGCTGGAAAAGATAGAACGCAAAAAGAGAAGGGAGTGGCAGAGGATGAGATGGCTAGATAGCATCACTGACTCAATGGACATGAATCTGAGCAAACTCTGGGAGAGAGTGGACAACAGAGGAGCCTGGCATGCTGCAGTCTACTCGGTCACAGAGTCAGGACTTAGCAACTGAACAATAAAAAGAAACCATTTTGGACTCTGGTCAAAGAAGTTATTTCTAATACATATTTATTAGATATTAAAAATAATAGTTTGATCCCTCTTGCAGTCATGCATGTATGTCTTAATTGGCTCAGCAATCAAAGCCTGGACTACAACCAATACTTTTTGTCCACTCCAGCTCTGAGGGCTCATTCTAGCTCATCATCCTGCCCATTCTAACCTAACCCCTTCCAACCTTGACTTGTTTGGTCTTGGAAATACTGAAGTGGATTCTGTTCTTCCCCATCCCAAACTTATTTCTGCCAAGGGAGATGCAGAGGCAGAATGGTGGTTCACATTGACGGCAATGAAAGCGTGCACACGGCCCAACCCTGCCTCCCTCCTCTGTTTATCGTTTTGTCAACTTGGAAGACATTTGCCAGGGAAGAAAAGGCACACATTCTTGGTATAATTTATAGTGCACTGTTAAGCAGATGGTATAAGTGGTTTATTTTTAAGGAGGTTATTACTGGTCACAAAACTTCAAGTCAGCTATTTGCAGAGAACCCTGATGAAGGAGGCCCCTGTTTGTGGCGTCCACCCTCCAGAGCATCTGACAAGGGCTTACTGTGCTTTTGCACCCAACCACATTTAATCCATTTATAAGACCCCTTTGTATGAGATGCCGTACCAGAGGAAATTAATGTAGGATATTGCAAACAGCTTTTAAGAATGTCTTTTCTATAGAAGAATTGTGTCATTCTGAGAGAAAGTGGGCTTCCCCCCCACCCCACATTGTTATGACTTGACATCTCTAATGTGGAGTGTTTCCAGCCAGTTATGATAAGAAAAGACTGAATTTTTCACTCTTGTGGAAACCACAGCCGAAGAATGCTATTAGATTATCTATTGTCTTACTCTTCTCCTATAAATATAAATAGAAGTGCGTTTAATTTGGGGTCGGGTCCAAGTTCGGGGAAGAGAGGTGACAGCACTTTAAAACCAGGCAATGAAAATTTGAAAGTTCAAGATGACAATGACTAGTCATTTGGACAACAGAAGATAAACATGTGCCTTATGGGAAGGAAGATATTTTCTCATCAAGTAGGAAATTTTGGTTTTCTAATTTCTGGGAATGAAAACAAAAATTTTAAATTACAAGCTGACATCAGATGCCAACTTTGGGGGTTTTATATTTTCTAAATAGGGCATTATGAAGAAAGTAACTACTATCTCCAATGTCCTCATCCCAAGAAATAAGGACAATATGATGTAAAGAAAAAGTGAGACATAATCCCACAGAAAACCATTCTGTAATAAAGCCATCTCTGTGTACGGTGTCACTATACTAGACTTTGGGGGTTTTGTTTCTTCCTTTTAGAGCAGACAGTGAACTTGTCCTTACTGCCTGGCTCCAGTTTAAAACTTGGTGCTAGAAACGCTGCTCTGGGCATTTGAGTGCATCAGCTGTGAAATCAGATGACCTACGGTCAAGTCTGCGCCTTGTCACCAGTGGTGTGTCACCTTGGGCAAGTTATTTCCCTGATTTTCCATTTTCACACGTGCACAATATGGATAAGAGTGATACTCTTCATAAGGCTGCTGGGAGGATTACATGAGGTAGTGGGAATTGATTGGTGCATAATGAATGCGCAATACTAGGCAGGTGTTATCAAAGGGCTGACGTAGCCCTGGGGACCATTGTGAGCATAGAATACAGAGTTAAAGCAGAGATTTTAAAAGAACTGACATTAGAAGAGCATAATTTTTTTTTTTGCTAAAATTACCTAATTTTATCATTTATACTTATAAGCAATCATTTAGTAAATAAAGAGTATAAATTTGAAAGAAACAATCAATATCTTATGAAAGTAGAGGTAGCCAATATAGAAAATGGAGTTCATAGAGGCAAAGCTTATTGCTTTTTTTCCTACTTGAAATATAGCTGGCGTGCCATATTGTTAGGGCATTCCTGGTGGCTCAGACAGTAAAGAATCCGCTTGCAATGTGGGAGACCTGGGTTCAATCCCTGGGTTGGGAAGATCCCCTGGAGGAGGGCATGGCAACCCACTCCAGTATTCTTGCCTAGAGAACCTCCATAGGCAGAGTAGCCTGGTGAGCTGCAGTCCATGGGGTTGCAAAGAGTCAGACTCGACTAAGTGACTAAGCACAGCACATTACATTACAAAATGATCACCACGATAAGTCTAGTAATCATCTATCCCAATGCAAAGTTATTATAATATTGACTCCTTATGCTGCATATTACATCTCTATAAATTATTTTTTGTATAGCTGGAGGTTTATACTTAATCCCCTTCACCTACTTTACCCAACCCCCTCTGGCAACCACAAGTTCATTCTCTGTATCTATGAGAATGTTTTTTATTGTTGGTATTTTAAACACCTATTTATGTATTTAGCTGTGCCAGGTCTTAGTTGCAGCACATGAGATCGTCAATCTTCGTTGTGGCTTGTGGGATCTTTAGTAGCAACGTGAGAACTCTTAGTTGTGACATGTGGGATCTAGTTCCCTGACCAGGGATTGAACCCAGGACTCCTGCATTGGGAGCATGGAGTCTTAGCCACTGGACCAACAGGGAAGTCTCTATGAGTATGGTTTTGTTTGGTTTGTTTGCTTTGTGTTTTAGATTTCAGTATAAGTGAGATCATATGGTATTTGTCTTTCTCTGTTTGATTTATTTCACATAGCATGGTACCCTCTTGATCCATCCTCATGTTGTTGTAAATGGAAAGACTTCATTCTGTTTTTAATGACTAATATTCCATTGTATTTTTATATACCATAGCTTCTTTATCCATTCATCTATTGATAGATACTTAGGTTGCTTCCATATCTTAAGCTATTATGAATAATATTGCAATGAACATAGAAGTGCACATATTTGGGTGTATATATTTTTTCAAATTATTGATTTTGTTCTCATTGAATAAATATCCAAAAGGGAAATCACTGGGTGGTATGGTAGTTTATTTTTAGGTTTTTGAGGAGCCTTTATACTGTTTTCATAGTGAAGAAGTGAAGTCGCTCAGTCGTGTCCCACTCTTTGCGACCCCATGGGCTGTAGCCTACCAGGCTTCTCCGTCCATGGGATTTACAGTCTTCCCAAAGTGCAAAGGTTCCATTTTCTCCACATCCTTGCCAACACTTATTATTTGTTGTCTTTTTTATAACAGCCATTCTGACAGGTAGTAACTCATTGTAGTTTTGATTTGCATTTCTCTGCTGATAATGATATTGAGCATCTTTTCATGTGTCTACTGGCTATCTGTATGTCTTCTTTGTGTTCCCAGCACCATTTATTGAAAAGACTATCTTTTCCCCATTGTATATTCTTGCCTCTTTTGTTATAGATTAATTGACCATAGGTGTGTGAGTTTATTTCTGGATTTTCTGTCCTATTCCATTGTTCTATATTTCTGTTTTTTGTGCCAGTACCATACAATTTTTTTTTTTATTACTCTTGCTTTGTAGTATAGTCTGAAGTCAAGGAGCCTGATTCATCCAGCTCCATTTGTCTTTCTCAAGATTGCTTTAGCTTTTTGGGTTTTTTTTGTGTTTTCATTAGAAATTAAAAATTTTTTTGTTGTAGTTCTTTGTAAATGGGGTTGTTCCCTTATATTCTATTATTTTTTCAAATAAGTTCTCTGCCCTTTTTTTCTTTCTCTCTTCTCCTTCTGGGACACCAATAATGCAAATGCTTACTTTGATATTGTCCCCAAGGTTTCTTAAACCATCCTCATTTTTAAAAACTCATTTTTTTCTTTTTGCTGTTTAGCTTCAGTGATTGCCACTACTCTGTCTTCCTGATTGCTGATCTGTTACTCTATCATCTAATCTACTGCTGATTTTTTTTCTTTCTATAATATTGTTTATTTTATTGTCTTGTTCAGTTCTGTTTGTTTCTTCTTTATATTTTCTAACTCTGTTGGAATTCTCACTGTGTTTATCCATTCTTCTACCAAGTTCCTTGAGCAACTTTATCATCATTTCCTTGAATTCATGTTGGGTAGATTACTTGTCTCCATCTTGTTCAGTTCTTTTTCTGAGGTCATGGGTTGTTCCTTTGTTTGAGACATATTCCTCTATCTCCTCACTTTGCCCAATTCTATGTGTTAGGTAGGTCAGTTATGTTTCCTGACCTTAGAGAAGTGGTGTTATGTAGGAGATGTCCTACGGGGCCCAGTGTCACACTCCTCTCTGGTCAGCAGAGCTGTATGCTCTAGTGGTGCCCCCTACATGGGCTATGTGCTCTTCTGTGCAGGCTGACTACTGTGGGTGCTCCAGCAGGCAGAGCTGGCTCTTGGCCTGGTTGGCTATAAGGCCCAGCCTCATAGAGTTGCTGTAGGCCTGCTGTGGGCTGGAGTAGGCTTTCTGCATGGTTGGCTGTGCAACCTGAATGTTCATCTGCTGGCCTGCTGGGTCCCAGAGAGCTGGTTGCACGGCCTGGAGGCACATGGCTGCTGGAGACCAACTGGGAGGCAGGGTAAGCCCCTGCTGCCAATAGGCTAGAAGGAGGATTCCAAAATGATGCTTGCCAGCACCAGTAACGTCATAGAGAATGAGCTCCCCCAAAATTTCTGTTGCCAGTGTCACCATCCCCAGGGGGAGTCCCAGTTGCCTCCTGATTCTCCAGTAGGTTTTTCAAGATCAGCAAGTGGATGTGACCCAGGCTCCTTCCCAACTGCTACCTCTCTGCTGAGTCACAGAGCAGGTGAGTTTCTATAAACATTCTTTAAGAGAAGAGTCTCTGTCTCCTATGGCTCTCTGGCCTCCTAAGCATAAGCTTATTTTCAAAGCATGATGCTCTGTGGTCTCATCTTCCCTATGCAGGATTCTGATGTGAGATCAGACACCTCACTCTTTGGGAAGAACCTCTGCAGTTTGTGATATTCCTGCTGTTTGTGGGCCGCTGACTTCAGGAGTGTTGCTCCAGACTGTACTGTGTCTCTGCCCCTTATACTCATCTGGTGTGACTCCTCTTTTATATCTTTCATGGTAGAAATCTTTTCTTCTAGTTTTTAGGCTGTTGCTCTGTAAGTAGTTGATTTTGGTGTGCCCATGGGAGGAGCTGAGTTCAGAGTCTTCTTACTCTGCCATCTGGGGAAGCTCCAAAGCGAATTGTTTTTTAAGTAAAGAGACATAAGATTTTGGTAATAGATGTAATATAATCTCTGAGAGCTGTTGTTCTCTGTGGTCAGTTAGAGATATCTCAGTGCCCCCTTCAATACTTAGATTCAGGAATACTTCTTCCACCATTTATTTTCTTTCTCTTGTTCCGATTTTGTTACCATTTTTTTTGTCAATTTCTGATTAATAACTTGACTTTTTCAATACTTTTGACAGATTCTCATTTTCCCCCAGCCTCCATCCTTCTGACAAACTCTTCTTCATCCTTCAAGATATCTTCTTTGAAAAAGATTTCTCTGTTACTTCCCTAATTCTTTTGTACCAAATTGTGATTTTAAAAATTATCTTTTTTTTTTTTCCATGAAATTGTGAGCTCTTAACAAGCAAGGGTGACATTCTTATATTACTGGGAAAAGTTACCCTCTTTCCCAGGTGCCAAATCCAGTACAAACTATGCACTTAATAAGTACTTGTGGAGTGGATATTGCATAAATACACTGAATGAGTGAAGATCAATTTGTAGGTGAACAAGTGTTAGCCAGTGTGTTGTATCAGAGTAATGTGAATCAGCCATTTCTGGGAAAAAAAATGTTGATGTATTTTTAAACTGATGTGACAAGAAGACTTAAAGAGAAGAAGTTACTTTATACCAACCAAACAATTGTAACAATAGCAAGTCACATTTATTGAGTGCTTACTATATGCTGACATTCTTTAAAGTAGCTTATATATACATATATCATCTTCTTTAATTTTTTCAGTAATCCCATGAGGTTGCTGTTATATCCCTCTTTATAGGCAAGGAAACTGAGATTTAGAAGGATTGAATAAAATCTCATAGATCACACAGGTGCTGAGTAGTGAAGCTGGGACTTGAACCCAAGCTCATGTGTCTGTTCCAATATATTTTGAAGTTACAGCCGTCACCCTGAATAGCATCCTCAGAATAGTGGAGAACATCATAGAATTTGAAAAGTCTCTGAGGCAGGCTTTCACAAAAGCACTACACTTCAAAGGAACGTGTCTTTAGAAATACATGGAACAGCTGAAGATTTTCTGAAAGTTTGCTGATGGGTGAAATTATATATTTGGGTACTTGAAGACTTTTATATGGGGATGAAATTACTTTCACAGTAGGCAACAACAAGTAGAAAAAAAACTAGATACAAACGTGGGACATGCAAAGAAATTGTGCAAATGCAGCCTAAACAATTCCAATTAATTAGCATCTGAAGAGCTGAAACCCTCTATGAATCTTACCATGTGACAAAGGAACCAATGTCCAATTGTAGGAATGTGAAGTTGCCATATTCTTCTGTAAGTGAAACGCAGAAAATGAAGTCAGTTCAGGTCTTTTTATGAAAGATCTAGTTTTTTTTTTGGTACCACAATGTTAAACTTAGTAAACAAAGTTTTTTCTCATTAAGAATTTCTTCACTAAAGGACTATAACAAGCTTTTAAAAATCTATTTATTAATGAAAACACATTGCTTAATTATCCACTAATTACAGTCTTTCAAAGTCCAGGAAGCACCTATTAATGGGAAACAACACAATTTAGAAAAGAAACCACAATGAAATTCTGGAAGAATGAAAATACTTCACTACAAATGCTTTTGACCTCTTATCATCCCTTTAATGTTCACAAACTTTCTTGAAGACTAGGTATATGTTGACTATTACTTTCATGTTATCCACAGTTTCCAGCAGCAGTTGAACCGGATTGAATTCTCATCTTCTCAGAACTGATCTAAATATCGGTTTCCTTTGAAGTCAGTTTTAACTGTGCTTTTGGAATAGCAGAGAAGGATCAGGACTATTTTCCCAATTTTCTTGACCATAGCTGCAACACCTACCTTTCTGATTTTTAAAACCATTCCAATGAGCCAAGAGTCTGACAGGCTGAACAGAGAAAGACAAATACTACATGGTTTCACTTGTATGTGGTAGCTAAAAAAAAGCTGAACTCATAAGACCAGAGAGTAGAAGGGTAGTTATCAGGGGTCGGGGACTGGGGAATTGGAGAGATGTTGTTAGTCGATAAATAGGTTCTTGAGATCTAATGCAAGTGATTATAGTCAACAGTGCTGGATTACAAACTTGAAAGTTGCTAAGAGACTAGATCTTAATTGTTCCCATTACAAAAAAGAAATGGTAATTATGTGATGTGATAGAGGTGTTAGCCAGGGCTAAGGTAGTAATTATATTGCAATATATAAATGTATCAAATCAATATGTTGTATACCTTAAATGAATACAGTGCTATTTATTGAGTATATCTATATCTCAAAAATTAAGTAAAAAAATAAAAAGTTTGACTGGCTTGAAATCTCTATGTGATATGACAAAGTATGGTTTTACCCTTTAAAGACAAGATAATACTCTTTATCCTCTACCATCCTATTTTCTTTGGGGGAAAAGATTAATTGCAAGGGGGTTACGTGTGCTGCCTGTAATTATGTGCTATGTGTAAGAAAAGACTAAGTCAAGTGCCCAAATACAGCTTCTTTTATAAAATAAGACCTGACTTGAGTGGATAGAAGCAACAGCAGGAATCAGACCAAGGAAAGAAATCAACTCAGTTGTCACCACATTTTATTATGAAAGTAACAATAGCATGAAGCAACTTAAAAAAAAATTTAGAAACAACCTACATGTATTCTCAGTTAGGACTCATCACTGGTCCCTGACTGAACTTTAGAAAGATTTAAGCTGAAAGAAACCAAGTGTTCAGAATGCATCAGTGAAATTCTCCTTAACTTAATGATTAGAGAAGAATAGGATCAGAAGGTTAGATGTAGCATCAAATCCCTAAAAAAAATCTTAAAAGGCCACACTTTGTCACATCAACTGGGACTAGATATAACACTGATTTCTTTCAACAGAATTGGGTAAATATTTGACCTCCAATGTCATTATGGTTAATGTATATTCTAGACCTCGGAGGACACAGACCGCAAGCTTTGCTTTCCGATTGGCTCCCTGACAGCCTCTGTTTCTTGGGAAAGACTGATAATATACTGTGTCCTTAACTTGGTGCAGTTCAACTCTTAGCTGTTCAATAGATAAAACAATAATGATCTCATACTTTGGTGATTGAAGTTCATGTGATTTGTAAATCAGTACATAATAATAAACTCTGGGTTAACTATTAACCCTCTGAAAATATTCAGGGCTGATACCATTCCTTTATTTAATTCTAAAAAGACAGAGATGTAGTTGGCTTACATACATGAATTTCCCATAGAATAAAAGTTGATGGCAATTTCATTAATATTTCTAGAACTTGTGTCTCTCTTGCAGTTCCCTGTAAGGATGCAACAAACTCGTCTATGTTAAATTACTCATTTTGATAACTATCTGAGAAGAAGAGGCACAGATGGTATTTCTGAGAATGACATCAAATGGAGTTTAAAATGCTCATTGGCAACATATCACATATTTATATGTGAGTGGAAAGCCATCTTTTGGCTACATTAATGCTGCAAAAATAAACACACTTTGGTCTCTGATGCAAAGTTTAAAGTTCTCATGGCAATATGTGTTTCTTCACTTTGCTTACCAGATACAATAAAATAGTCAACATTTATCAGTCAGCTGTTTGTGTTAAACACCCACTGTGTGTTTAGCATCAGGTGCTATGGAGCCTTAGAGAGAAAGACATTCAAGGACTTTATAGTTTAATGGGGGGGAAGGAAAAATACAAATGTGTACATGTAAACAAGCAGGGCTGGAGATGTATAAACACACACAGTCCTGACCATCTGTGCAAAGACGGAGGTGGAAACTCACTGGAAGGATAAAGGTGGGTGGGTAGAGGGAGTGAAGCAGCCGAAATGAGGTGAGTCTTGTTTGGTCAAGTCTGTATTAGAGTTTGGACAGAACTTGTTTTCCATTTTTCAGAAAATAAGCAATGTACATGCGTGAATAAAATTTTTCATTCCATTTTTGGTGCAGTGGGTAGGCAGGGGTCTATGGGATTTGAGGGGGAACTATATTGAAGTGAGAGAAACACCAATGACAATGATTTTCAACATGTGGTCCTGACCATCAGCATCAACCTCACAGGGACACTTGTTAGAAATACAGGTTCTCAGGCCTCACCCCAGACTTACTGAGAGACACTCTGGGAGTCGTCCAGCTGTCCATGTTTCCACAAGCCTACCAAGCATTCTCTTCTTGTTTTAATTAACTAATTTCTATTTATTTATGTAGTTCGGCTGTGCTGGGTCTTCATTGCTGCGAGCACGTTTCTCTGGTTGCAGCAAGCCGGGTCTGCTATCTAGAGTGAGCTGGTCCTGGTGAGGAGTGCTGGCTGTAGGGTGCACGGGCTTCGGTAGTTGTGGTTCCTGGACTCTAGAGCACAGGTTCAATAGTTGTGGTGCGTGGGTTTATTTGCTCTTCAGCATGTGGTCTTCCCTGGTAGCTCAGTCAGTAAAGAATCTGCCTGCAATGCAGGGGACCAGACTGCCTGCAGCACAGGAGAACTGGGTTCAATCCCTGGGTCAGGAAGATCCTCTGGAGAAGGAAATGGCAACCCACTCCAGTATTCTTGCCTGGAAAATCCCATGTGCAGATGATCCTGGTGGGTAGAGTCCGTGGGGTTGCAAGAGTCAGACATGACTTAGCGACTAAACCACTACATGTGGGATCTTCCTGGACCAGGGGTTGAACTCGTGTCTCCTGCATTGGCAGGTGGATTTTTTACCGTTGAGCCACCAGAGAAACCCCCGCCAGGTGTTCCGATGCTCCTTCATCTGAGGACTGCTATTCCATGATGGGGTTCTGAGGTTGGAGCAAGGGCAGTATCTCTGAAATGGCAAGTCCAAAGGCTTGCTCAGTCTACTAGAGGGTTCCAGAAGACAGAAGCAGCTGGGGAGGAGGGGCAGCGGGTGAAGGCCTCAAAGCTCACCAGTGGGAAATTTGCAAGGGTTCTTCAGAGCCCTCTGAACTGTGTCAGAGCCCGGATTCTGAGCTAATGTCTTCAGAGAATTCTAACTTTTGCATTTCCTGACTTTTACGAGCATGTGGAGTGTTGTAATTCCGTAAGGCTTTTAAATGTAATTTCCTTTGCTTTTAAGGAAAAATTGAGATGGTGGAGAGTGGGTTGATAGGGGATGGGTGGTGGCTGGTAGTGAGATGGTAATAATGGAGAAAACATTTTCAATAGGAATAAACTTCAGCAAAGTTATTCTGTAAAGACATTTCTGCAAAGCCTGTATACTTTTATTGAAACATAAGATACATTAATGATAATAAAAACTAATATTTAGGTAGCTCCTATGATGTGCCAAGCGTATTCTAAAGTATTTACATGTACTGATCATTAATCCTCATAGCAAGTTTTTACCTCAACCCTATTACTGTTGCCATATGATTGAAAGGCAACTACAGCACAGAGAGGTTAGGACACTTGCTCAGGGTTACACAGCTGGAATTGAGACTAGAACTTGGGCATTCAGACTGTGTTTTTTAGCCAGTATACTATGTCATGCTACAAGAACTTAAACACTACATGACAAGTATTTCTATTTCAAAAGAGTGACTCATTGTTCTAAATTGTTTGGCATTGAGAATCAGGCTTCAGGGCCTGATGATTTTCTTGTTTAATTTTCTGGTTGGGCAGCCGAGTATTTCCTGGGTCTACCCAGTTCTCACAGAAGGTAGCCGAAGCTGACTTCTCAGTACAGTAAATCAGTTACAAAATAAAGGTTAGGCTCAGTGCCAGAGCAAAACTTGGAAAGGCTCTGGAACCCCTCAGCCCTGAACAGTTGAGCCAGGCGTCAGCAAGCCCTGAGGCTTAGAAGCTCCTAAAAGACCTAAGTTCCGTGGAGAGTGGGTTTCGTGGGGGTGGAGGGGGTTCGAGGGAGGATGAATGAAGGACTCGGTGAGGTTTTCGTTTCTCAAATGCTGATTTCTTTGGCTGCGCCGGGCCGCAGTTGTGGCACTTGGGAGGTTTAGTTGCAGCACGTGAGCTGTTAGTTGGGGCATGTGGGATCTGGTCCCTGACCAGGCATTGAACCCAGGCCCTCTGCATGGGGAGCGTGGAGTCTTAGCCACTGGACCACCAGGGAAGTTTCCTTGGGTCAGTTGCTTAATATCAGCTTGTCTTCTGTGGGTTATTCTCAGGACAAGATTTCACTGGGGAAGAGCTTGGGCTTTGGGGTTGGATGCCAGCCTGAGTTTGAGGCCTGATTCTTTCCCTAGCTAGATGTGGAAACCTACTGTCATGCCTCAGTTTTCCACACTTATAAAACACAGGTCGGGGGATTTCTCTGGTGGGCCAGTGGTTGAGACTCTGTGCTCCCAAAACAGGGTCTCTGGGTTCAATTCTTGGTGAGGGAACCAGATCCCATATGCCGCAACTAAAAAATAAAAATAAAAAACCCCACAAAAAAACACAGGTGGTATTAGTGCTGGCCTTAGTGTTGTTGAGAGGATTATATAAATGGTACTCTTAAAGTTCTTTAAACATTACCTGGCATAGAGAAAGCACCAAACAGATGGCAGTTCTTATCTTTGTTTCCTGACATACGCCTGGCACTGTTCTATAAGCTTTCAAGAACACCAATGACTAGATTCCACTATTTCTTTTATAACTTCACTAGGACTCCCATTTTGCAGGTGAGGAAACTGAGTCTCAGTGGGGTTACTTGCCTGAGGCGACACAAGCAGGGAGTGGCACAGTGAGGCTTTAATTAACATGGGCCTGAGCCCATGGCTTGCTTTCCTCCCCATGCCCCCACTTGCACAGGCAGCCCACACTCACCTCCACTGTATTGAAATAATTGGCTCCAGGCCCCTGGGGAAACTGATATGAATTACTGCTTCCTTCACGCTTTTAAAAGCTGGATTTGAAGTGGCTTTGAATTACTTTACTCAGACTTTCACCACTGTGGAAATCCTCCCTATTCATTGTCTTACGGATACATCAGCACAAGAGCTGTTTGGTGGGGCTTGTGATTTGCTCATGATTTTCTAGCTCCCTCGTGATTGATACATGATTTGGTGACTGAGAAGTGATCTGAGTCACAAATGAGGCTTTCTCTGAGGAACAAATTTTGACGCAGCAGTCACATTCCCTAACACTTCTCACACTTAACATACGGTCACTAATATATTGACATCGTGAACTTGGAGCTCTCTGCCCATTGTTTACATATGACGGACCAGTTGGTCCAGATCAGGAGAGAGGTCTTCTATGACCTCTGATGTTTTGCTGAACCTGGGTTGCTATCAAGGTCACTGCTAGACACAGAACTCACCTCCTGTTGCTGAAAATTTAATTTGCTATTCTCTGACTAGTTGTTCAACAGTTTGGACTTTAGTAGATTGTTTTCTTTCCTTGATGTCTTACTGTGTCTGTGTCAGACAAGGCTGCGAAATATCGGGGACCCCAAAATAAGTGCCCTAGATGTGTTGTCAGAGACTGAAATTCATGGGTATATTAATGAATGTTTAGCTCATATATGTGCATGTTTTATTGCTATTTACACAGCAAATCTTTTGACTTTATAATAAAGTATATTGTATACCAAGAAAACACAGAAACAAGAAATAAAATGCACAGTACCAATGACTATAGAAACCTAGAAATAGAGACTGTGTTTGACTTTTTGTTACCAGGTTGAAACATATAAAAATGCCAACAGACAATATTTTTGGCCTATAAAAAGAGGTTGCCCCTTAGGGAAACAAATGAGTTAAAATTAAGTGAGAAACAAAGATTCAAAAACATAAAAAATGAAAGCCCCCTCCCACCCTCCATATACTACCAAGACAAATGATAACTATCTGAGAGATTTTTGCTAGAATATTGAGCAATATCTTTACCAGAGAGGGGTAGGAAATCTTCATAATTTGGAAAAAATGAATTTGATAAAATATCAGAGGAAAAATAGTATCAGGGGCACTGATTGAACCCATCTGAGTCTCAGTTTTCTCATTTGTAGAATGGGAACATTGTACTGGATGATTCGATGTGAAGAATCCGAGATTTAATGGAAACTTGAAATAAGCATGGAATTTGAAAAGCAACTCTCCGTGAGCCAGGATGCTCCAAAATAGATAGGAAGGAAAACTTGAAGATGTATGGAAAAGGCAGATCAATTTGGGATTAATATCATTATTTATATTTCCAAGGTCTGTTTCAGATCAGATCAGTCGCTCAGTCGTGTCCGACTCTTTGCAACCCCATGAATCCAAGCATGCCAGGCCTCCCTGTCCATCACCAACTCCCGGAGTTCACTGAGACTCACGTTCATCGAGTCAGTGATGCCATCCAGCCATCTCATCCTTCTTCATATTAAACAGAAGCACCCCTAAATTGCTACATTCCAGGGGATTTTGGATATACATAGGTTTCATTCTTGTGGTTTAGGCACCAAGTCATGTCTGACTCTTTGAGACCCCATGGACTGTAGCCTGCCAGACTCCTCTGTCCATGGGATTCCCAGGCAAGAATAGTAGAGTGGGCTGCCATTTCCTTTTCCAGGGGATCTTCCTGACCCAGGGATTGAACCTGCATTTACTGTTTGGCAGACAGATTCTTTACCACTGAGCAACCTGGAAAAGCCCACACAGGTCTCATGCCCATCAACAAAAAAAGAATAAAAAGAAAGGAAAAAAGAAAAAAAAATCCATTTGTAGATTTGACTAAAACCAGGAGGTTATTCTTATTATCATCAGCCTTGAAAACATCTTTCCCTGTCTCACTGTGGCAAAGGGTATACCCTCAGCCTCCTCAGAGTATACTAGGAGGGCTCTGGACAAGAGGGAGCCTTTTCTGGGCAGTTAATAAGCCAATCGGGTAATAGCATTTTACAGATGTTCTGACGGCTCAGCAGGTAAAGAATTCGCCTGCAGTGTAGGAGACACAGGAGACATTAGTTTGATACCTGGATCAGGAAGATCCCCTGGAGAAGGAAATGGCAACCCACCCGTTTTCTTGCCTGGAGAATCCCACGGACAGACGAGCCTGGTGGGCTAGAGTCCATTGAAGTGCAAAGAGTTGGACATGACTGAGTGACTAAGCACTGGGAGAGAAGCAAACTCTCCTGGGATATATCCTGATAATGTCAATATTTTTTTTAGCAAGCCCATCAATAAGGACTAAAACTAGTTCTTCAAATGGGAACATGATCCCTATTCAAGAATGTGGCATAATGCTAACAGGTAACATTTCCAAAATACCAATAATATGCCAGAAACTCTTCCAAGTGTTTTAAATGCATTAATTCTCTTAATAACTCTGAGTTCAGTACTACTTATACAGATAACAAAACTGAGGCACAGTTGGGAGGTAAAGGTTGGCAGTCCACATAGAAATGCGTTAGGAAAAGCTGGACAATCCAGGAAGGAGAGAAAATTCACAAGGAAAGAAGCATAATTTTAGTTGGGAATAGTGGGAGGAGCTGGATGTTTTTGTCTTAATTGCACTGATTTATTTAATAGAACAATGATTCTATATGTCATTTAATTATATTACACACACATACTCACACACATGCACACACACACACACACAAAATTCTCATAATTCAGTTCAGGTCAGTCACTCAGTCATGTGCAACTCTTTGTGACCCCATGGACTGCAGCACGCCAGGCTTCCCTGTTCATCACCAACTCCTGGAGCTTACTCAAATTCATGTCCATCATGTCGGTGATGCCATCTAACAATCTCATCCTCTGTCCCCACTTCTCCTTCCGCCTTCAATCTTTCCCAGCATCAGTGTCTTTTCCAGTGAGTCAGTTCTTCGCATCAGGTGGTCAAAGTATTGCAGTTTCAGCTTCAACATCAGTCCTTCCAATAATATTCAGGACTGATTTCCTTTAAGATTGACTAGTTTGATCTTGCAGTCCAAGGGACTGTTAAGAGTCTTCTCCAACATCACAGTTCAAAAGCATCAATTCTTCGGTATTTAGCTTTCTTTATAGTACAACTCTCACATCCATACATGACTACTGAAAAAACCATAGCTTTGACTAGATGGACCTTTGTTGGTAAAGTAATATCTCTGCTTTTAAATAAGCTGTCTAGGTTGGTCATAGCTTTTCTTCCAAGGAGAAAGTATCTTTTAATTTCATGGCTGCAGTCACCATCTGCAGTGATTTGGGAGCCCCCCAAAAAATAAAGTCTCTCACTGTTTCCATATCTATTTGCCTTGAATTGATGGGGCCGGATGCCATGATCTTCATTTTCTGAATGTTGAGTTTTAAGCCAACTTTTTCACTCTCCTCTTTCACTTTCATCAAGAGGCCCTTTGGTTCTTCTTCACTTTCTGCCATAAGGGTGGTGTCATCTGCATATCTGGAGTTATTGATATTTCTCCCTCAATCTTGATTATGCCTTGTGCTTCATCCAACCCAGAATTTTGCATGATGTACTCTGCATATAAGTTAAATAAGCAGGGTGACAATATACAGCCTTGACATACTCCTTTCCTGATTTAGAACCAGTCTGTTATTCTATGTCCAGTTCTAACTGGTGCTTCTTTACTTGCATACAGATTTCTCAGGAGACAAGTCAGGTTGTCTGGTATTCCCATCTCTTTAAGAATTTTCCACAGGTTGTTATGATCCACACAGTCAAAGGCTTTGTCGTAGTCAATAAAGCAAAAGTCTTATACTCAGATCTTATGTCATTTTCATAAATCCTAAGATTATAAGCCTTTCCAGGTATTGTTAGAGGTAGATAACTGGACAGCTGGGGCCACACCTGATATCATAGTATCAGTGCTGGGTTTGGTGGCCTTCCAGCCATGATTAAAATTCCAACTTCACTGTTCATCAGCTGTGTGACCCAAGTAAATTGCCTAATGTCACTCATATATAAAAAGGTCTTAATAGTACCTACTTCACAGAGCTGCTGGGAGGTTTAAATGAGATCATATGAATAGTTAGAACAGTACCTAACACATAGCAGATGCTTAAGAAACAGTGACAATGTAGCTATTTCTAGAATTACCTAACAAAGTAAGCCAACTCCTTTTACAGTGCTCAGTTTCCAGGTTTAACTGGATGTGACACCTTATGAACTTGTTTCTCAAGGTACTTCAGTGGACCCAACGGATAGAAATATACTTAAAGGAGTGAACTGGTTCATTATCTTGCTAATTTTATGGGCCAGTCAAATGGGATCTATACCTATCCTGGGAATGCAGTGATAAAGGCCATGCTGCTAAGCTGAGATTTTTGGTGGGGCAGCTCTTCCCATAAGATGCCTCTGCTAGACTTCCCTTTGCCTTTTCCACCCCTGTGCCTGAAGCCAGAGCTATGTGTATTTTCCTTCCCAGTGTTCTCATACACTGACTTTTTTTTCACCTACTAAAATGTAGTAAGCTTAAGAAAAGTTCAATTAAAATGAAACATAAATATTTTCTTTCTTACTGTGTCATTAAAAACTCTCCCCTCACATCCCAAGTTCCTTGGCATCCACCCAAAGGAAACATTTTACCCTCTTGGCCCCCAGTGTGTAAGGCATAGAGGAAAAAGATTTGCTTAGTCTGTCTCGACAGGATCCTTGCATGGGGAGAGGAGCAAAGGTTTCAAAGGAATGGAAAAGAGAGCATGAAGTAGGAAAATAAGCCAAGAGAAAAAAGATGGAGCATTAAAGCTAAGAGAGGGAGAGAATAAAATGATTTCATAACAGAAGTCTAGAATGGACAGTTTCTGGAAGATAGTATCATATCCTGCACTTCTGCATCAAAGGTATAAAGCTTACCATTAGGTGCTGACCTCCTCCAGGAAGGAGTCCAATATAGCATTATCCCTGAGTATTTCTGGTGGAGTCCAAAGTCCAGTGGTATTCAACATAGCTAGTACTTCAAGTTTAGTATGAGTTGGTAGATCATCTTTACCAGCAGCAATAGCACTATTATTTATTGAGCATTTAATATGTGCTATGAAGCTAACAAAGATTAGTCTCTTTAATCCTTAAAAGAATTTTATGAGCTAGAGATGATTATAATCCCAGCTTTAAAGACGGTAAGTTTAGGGAGGTTACAATTAGTAGAAATGGATCCTGTATTTTAATCCCAGCAGCTGGACTCCAGCACTTGTGCCCTGTATCTTATTTGATTTATGCTTCATATTGTTGGACAACTTTTCAAAGTTCTTCCTTTTGTAACCCCTCTCTCTCCTGCTCTTCCTCCTCCTAATCTTCTGCCTTCCTCTGTTTACGTGGCTCCCATTCGTAGAGTCAGGTTACATTTGTAAGTGGTGGATCATCCAATTCTGTTTCCTATCACAGAGCTAAGGTATTCCTACCAGTCATCTTTCCAGTAGTCACTAATCCAGTGGAATCATTATCCCTCTCCAGAAAAAACTCAAATAGAGGGAACTGCTCCATCTAGAGTTCCAGCTTGCAAATAAGATTACGTATTTTCACTTCGTGCCCTGCCTCCCCACCCCAGAAGCCTTTACGTTGTCTAAACATTAGGCTTTTATTCCAGGTTTGGCCCCAAATAAACTGATCTATGGTGGCACGCATGGCAAGCAGCTTCCTGTGGTTACTGGGAGGGCAGCACATTCCTTTTCATCTTCTCTTTTCTAAACAAATATATTTCTGTTTCAAACTTTCTTCCCATGTGCTGAATGCTCTCTTTTTGTTCTTTCATCCATTTGGCATGTCAATTTCTGTTCTGCTCACATTAAAGTAATAGAGTCAAAACTAAGGTGAGGATTGGCGACTACAATGTGCTCATTTTATTTTTTATTTTTTTAATGTAAATTTATTTATTTTAATTGGAGGCTAATTACTTTACAATATTGTATTGGTTTTGCCACAGTGTGCTCATTTTAATCAGCCTGTCCTTAAATTCATGTAGAAAAATTTCATCCTGAGAAGTGACACAGGGGCAGCTGAAATTCACATAAGAGTTTCTCTGATATTTATCTGTTGGGGAGTTTATCACATAAAGAGGACACAGAGGTTTTTTTTTTTTTTTTTTTAAACTTTCAAGGTCCAATTCCAAATAAGATTAAATCCCTGACCCTTAAAAGCAGTGGCTTCAAGTGGTTATATGATCATAATGTCTCTATAGTTGTGAGGTAACTAACTGTGTGATTTTGAGTAGTTAATTTCTCTGTGGCTCAGTTTCCTCATCTATGAAATGAAGATAATCAAAATAACTACCTTATAGGGTTGTCATGACAAATAAATTATAAATATAACTTAAAAACTTTATCTAACATTGGAAATTCAATGTGTTACCTATTGTCATTCATTTAAAATGCTAGACCTTTTTCTTATTTTAATAGTGTCAATTTGTCACTCAAATTCTTCCTGCCTTCGTTCTTCCCTTCTTTGCTTTCCTTTTCACCCTCCCTTCCTCCCTGCCTCTCTCCCTCCCATCCTTTCTTCCAAATGTATTTGTTTAGCAGTGGCTGGTATGTGCCAGACACTGTGCTAGGCTCTGGAATACAATGGTAAGGAAAAAGAGATAGCATCCCTGCCTTTACAGATCATATAGTCTAGTGAAGAGACCAGGCAGAAATTAAACAATCAAATAAAATTATCTAACTGTCTTGTGATACATTCTGTGAAGGGTTCATGAGCCAATTGATGTCAAGGGAGTTTGAAGCATGGGATTTGCCCTAACCAGGGAGAATAGGGTGTTCCCTAAGAGTCCTTCAGGAGCTGATATGAGTTAAGAGCTAAAAGGTGAGTGGAAGAGACAACTTGGCAAAGCAGGGAGCGAGCAATGTTTCAGGCGGGGGAATCTGGGTGAGGAGAGCAGAGGGAGTGAGGAGCGGGGAATATGATGCCACAAGAAAAGGGAAAGGGGTGGGAGGCACAGATTACACAGGGCTCTCTCTCGGCCAAATCTACTAGCTAAGTGTTTGGAGCAACGGGGAGCCAGAGAAAAAATTTAAGCTAGGTTGTATGTGTATGTGTGGGGGTATTTAGACTCTAGTGGTTTTATTTGAGTTTCCAAAAGAGTGCTGTGAATGAATTACCATGAACTAATATGTGAATTAATGAGTTGCTGTGAATTAATATAAAGAAAGGTCTGGAGGAGTCTAAATAGGATGTGAGAGACCAGATAGAAGGCTATTGCAGTAATCTATGAGAGATGACATCAGCTTGGACTACCGTGGTGGTGGCCAAGGTGGAATGATGTGGAAGGATATGAGTAGCATTTACCAAATAAAATTCCTAACATTTGGAGAGGGATGAGCTAGGCAGGAAGAGCTGGGTGCCATGGCATGACTTCATTAGTCCTAATGAGACTGAACATTTTCCCTTTTGTTTCCCTCCAGTACCCAAGAGGCAGAGACTGGTATAATATGTGGGGTCTTTATAAAGTTGGAATTGTCAACAGACCCAAAATATTTGAGAAAAGCCTCTTAGGTATGCTGGTTAGCCAAAATAATAAAGGAAGTTGACCTTCAACCCTTGTCTTTGTTTTGTTCCAGCTGCAGAAATCATTTCTGGTTGCTCCCTGACTCGAGTAAACAACACTCCCTGTCACCTTATCCCTTTGACAGTTGATTCCACTTCTATATTTTCACTGGGACATGATTCTCACTGACAGTAGAAAGTTCAGCACCCAGACCTGCAGCTGTGAAAATACTTGCTCCTCTCCAGAACTATTAGTACTTCTGGGAAACCCGTTACAGTGCCAACCACTCTCTGGTCCTGAAGTGACCCTGTTATTTTGGGAGGTAGTAAAGGAAATGATATTTTAAAAACCCCAAGTGGTGCTCTCTTTGGACACTGAAAAGTGTAAGTGATAAAAGGCTCACTATACTTAAAGACAAGGGGTGAACGGGTGCTGGATACTCCCCAGACTCTTTCTATGTGTCAGCAAAATAGATCTGAGCTCACTAAAATAACCCAGGACCGAAGCAGTTTTTCCAGTTGAATAATTAGACAAGAGGTGGTCAATTTAGAAAAACTAGCTATCTTCCTCTGTCCCTGCTTTAGAATTTTTATTACAAACAAAACACAATCCTTAGGCAGATTTAAGAGCACAGGAAGAAGCCTGCTAGATTTTGAACTGCTGTCAGCAGAGCCTATGTTTTATTTATCTTCATCTCCAATCACATCCATGGTGCTTGTCAAATAGTAGATACTCAATGAATGTTGGTTGGATAAAGGATTCACATGTGTTTCCATGGGTATTTACATGACAGAGTGAGTTAATCATTTTTTGCCCTAGTCTGTAGAGATGGGTGCTAACCTGTACACCCTATTTATTTTTAATACTATTTAGCTACAAGGATGTTCTAAAATGAGATTATAAGGAAGTCGGTTTTATACAATTTTACACATACAGATGGATACACTTGCTGACTAGGTGCAGCTATGGATGTTCTCCTTGGAAGATGCTTTTGCAACCTAAACTGCACTAGGATGAGGCTACTGATGTGGCAGGAAGGGAAAGTAAGATAAAACTCACACCTTAATTTCTAGACAGGATTGCTTTTTTAAAAAATGAATTCCAAGTGCTTCTTGTATACCTGGCATGGGCAAAGGAGATTTACCAATGATCTGTGATTTAAAATGGCCCAGAACAGGCCCAGTGGTTCCCCTGTCCTTGGAAGCAGGTGGTTTAAGTCTCTTGATGGCTGCTCTGTACCTCCCCACCATCGGCTTCCTAGGCAAGGGCTCCATTCCTCCTGGTCTGTCCTGTTGGAACAGGTTCTTTATCTCCATTCTCATACTACTCTAGCCTTCTTGTTGCTAGATTACTCTGTTACTGATTCTCAAATTGTGGGTCCCAGACCAGCAGTATTAGCATCATCTTAGAACTTATCAGAAATGAAAATCCTTGGGCCTCATCCTGGACCTACTCCAGAAGAAACTGGGACCAGCAATTTAAAAACAAATAATTTTATTTATTTATTTGTTTAGATTTTTGGCTATGCTAGGTCTTTGTTGCTGCATGGGCTTTCCTCTAGTTGCAGTGAGCAGAGGCTATTCTTTGCTGCAGTGTGCAGGCTTCTCATTGTGATGACTTCTCTTGTTGCCAGGCATGGACTCTAGGGCACACAGGTTTTAGTAGCTACAGTATGTGGGCTCAGTAGTTGCTGCTCCTGGGCTCTAGAGCATAGGCTCCATAGTTGTGGTGCAAGCACAGGTGTGTAGGATCTTCCCAGATCAGGTATTGAACCCATGTCTCCTGCATTGGCAGGTAGGTTCTTTACCACTGAGCCACAGGGAAGCCCAGAGGCCCATAAGTTTTAACAAACTCACTTGTGACTCAGCTGGTAAAGAATCTGCTTGCAATGCAGGAGACCTGGGTTCAATCCCTGGGTTGGAAAGATCTGCTGGAGAAGGGAAAGGGTACCCACTCCAGTATTCTGGCCTGAGAATTCCATGGACATACAGTCCATGGGGTTGCAAACAGTCAGACATGACTGAGTGACTTTCACTTTAAACTCAAATGTGAGAACCACTGCTGATATAAAGCTAATTTCTGAGCATACCACCTATTTGTTTGTGTGGTATATGATTTAAGTGTGTGTGTAATGTTTTCAGATATTGCCCTTCCCCTGATCCTGTAGAACTCCACATCTCTCCTAGTGCATGCCACACCATTCCTTTGCATTTCAACAGCATCCCTCATCACAACTAGGTAGTAACAACCAGGGAAATCTAACCAGTCTTTTAGTCTTTCTGCAACCTCCCTGGGCAAAGCACAGGGCCTGGGATATAATACATACCAAGTAAATGTGGCCAATTTAACCATAAAGTAAAATATTTATCTGACCTTAGAAGCTTGATGGTATGACAGCAGTACTAGGAATGAATCTTTCCTTTCCACTGTGGTTTTCTAATATTATTGTAGAGAATATTAAACTGGAGGTAGGAGACTTGAACCAGACCAGTCTTCTTGGTGACTTTTAAGACTTAGGAAGGCATTTAAGGGCTTTGCTTCCATTTTTTTAATCTATAAAGTGTCAGTAACAATATCTATGGACAGAGTTTTAGTAAGGATGAAATGCAACAGCACATGTTATCAAATACAATAGCACTATAAAGAACATTAAAAACAACCTTTAAAGAGAAAATTCCATTTTTCTATTATCCAGAGGGTCTGTTTTTCAAGATCAGCCTAAGTTTTTTTTTTTTAAGGGGGAACTGTATTCTAATCATCTGATATTTGAAGCAGGAGAATATAAATGCTTAGTAGCACTTGTCTATTCTTACCTGTTGATGAGACATTAGCATTACTGCCAACCTTTTAGGCTTTGAAGGGATTTCAAGCTTTATCTTGATTTAATGGTTGAAAAAAAAAAATCAACCAAAGGTACATTTTCTAAGAGCATGTCTGGACCTACGCATTAGAAGAGTGTGAGCTACTGTTCTATCAAAACTAATTAAACCTTAAATGTGTAACCAACTCTCAATTACCAAGGTTAATGGGACTACATGCATACATAATTATATCTTACATTTATATAGTGCTTTTAACTTCTTCAAAGCACTTTTCACTGTATTGCATATATAACACAGATGGATTCTTTTTTAATCCACAAATATAAGGTGAAAAAGAAATCTTGGAATCAATAATTTCAACTTTGTACCTTTCCAAAGCTATTAGAACTAGTAAAATTGTCTAGTAGAACTTTCATTGCTCTACTCTCTTCCTGACACTTCTCAACTAAAGGCAAGAAATGACTGAAAGATTTGAAGGACTCTCCAGAGGAAAGGAACTCAAGAAGGAGAGGCAGGCAAGGACCTGAGCCATCCACAGACTAGATCATTAGTACCAGGGTAATTAAGAATAATGGACTATATGTGTGATTATACCCATAAGAAAGAGATGAAAAAGCATAGGAAATGATGCATGAGTAGCAGTATTTACAGGGCTCTTGTCATTGTCATTCACTCTACAAGCATTATTGAACACCTACTTTATGCCAGTTACTTTCAAAAAGGGAATGGATATAGCAATGAATAACCTAGGCAAGACTGCTACTGTCATGGAGATGGCCTTATTGAATGGCAAAGACTGATGGTAAACAAGATCGTAAATAGACAAATCAGATAACTTCAGGTAGCACTATGCACTGTGAAGTCCATTAACGCCAAAATGTTGTGGAGAGAGCCTTAGGAAGGCCATGCTATTTTGGATCGGGTAGCCGGGGAAGGCCTTTCAGGATATTTGAGGTGCATCCTGCAAAAGGACCCCACCTTGTGGAGGTCTGCTAAACAAAATGATGGAATAAGTGAACTCATCAGGCTCAATGTTAGAGGGAGGGCCAGGCCCCACCACTTCTGTGGTTATTCATTTTGTGTCCTTTTGTGGATATTCCTAAAATCTCTCCAGGAGCCCTGATGTATTGCCTCTACAATGGAGGTTACTAATTCTGATCACCTTGACAGGGGTGCTCTGAGGAATAATGGGTAAACAATTGTGAGGAGCTATACAAATGCTAAATAATGATCACAGTAATAACCTTTTATTAAAGTCAGCACTGTGATAGGCAGCTCACACTCGGATGCCTTGGCAAATGTGGAAATCGATGCGGCTGCTCCCTGCACACCCCAGCACCATCCTTTAAAATAGAAAAAATAAATGAGCCGATGATCATGATATTCAAAGTGGTTAGTGATCAAATAACTGTCTTGAGAGAAAGCTGGTGTGTGAAGTGTAAAATGGGAGTATAGAGATAATGGCACATTCCAGCCCAGAGCAGGTAGAGGGGAGCTGGTGATTGTAACTGGATGCTGCTGGTACACATGCCACCCGCTGCAGGGTGGTAATTCTAACCTCATCAGGACGAGGCACTGCCACCACCAAAAGCACTGGCAGACGGAAAGTGGGATGAGAAAGAGCCGGATCAGCAGCATCTCTGCCAGCAGCCCCATCTGGCCCTCTTGGCCTTGGCAAGCCTCCCTGGGGGGAGAACTGAGAAGCCAGCACCAAGGGGCCCTACCTTGGAAGGGCACCAAGGAAGCAGAGAGAGAGGGAGGCAGGCAGGGAACAAGTGTTGCATTTTTTCCTTTCTTGAAAGATCCCAGTTCCAGGAAAGGCTTCAGTTGTCTTTTTACCGGAGCCTCCCTACACAGTTAGATAGGAATCCACTCCCTAGCTGCTCCTCTTCCTTTCTTGTAAATATCTCTCCAAAATATAACATTAATAACACAGAAGCATTCTTTTCTTGTGGGTCCTAGCATCTCTTTGATATAAATGTGCATGTTTCCAAACTTTCTTTCTTGTCTCCCACCTCATATTGGCACACATATTGTGTGAAAAATGTGCATGCACACACACACACACGTACATGCACACACATATACCCACGCTTACCTAAATCCTTTGTTAAGCCCCGGCTTGGCTATTATAACAGTGTCTATGGAATGTTGGTCACATAGTGGAAAAGTTTAAATTATTGTTGCTGCTTTTCTGAAAAGCAGAAAAAGAGAGAAGTTAATGATTAAAAAAAAATTAAGAAGAAACCACTCATTTTAAGGCTGATACTAAACACTTTGGTTCATATTGACTGAGTAGGTCACCCCCACCTTAGGACAAGTAGAGTGAAGGTGATCTTGGAGGTGCTAAAAGCCCCCAGTGCATACTTCACTTTCTGAGACTTGACTAGAAATTAGGGAGGTTAAAAAAATATGACAAGAAAACCCTAGATTTCATGAAATTATTAAGCTGGGGTGGAAAGGATCAAGGTCCTCACAAAAATCTGATTGATTTTAACCAAATGGAGAAAATTTTAAATGTTAAACACCCTGGTATGTTATATCTGAATTACTTTGGGTGGACATGCTGCGTGGTACATAGTAAGTGCTCAGTAAATTTTCTGCAGATAAGTCAAGCACTTCCATCCACCAGCGTCTCAGACTACTCGAACCTGAACTCCTTTATTTACATATACCGTTTCTTTAATTGCTTTGTTTTCCAAACTAGTCAGTGAAAGAATCTAGGGAGAGCTGTTCTCAAGAAATGTAATCATCTTCATGGCCAAATCAGTCTGAATTAAGTTGGTTCATTAGCAGGACTGCCTAAATGGCTCCCAGATTTTGTTTGGTAGGTGTTTTTAATGGCTTATTGATAATGGACTGGCAATAAAGTGGGAGATAATGTCAGAAGGAGGGAAAGCACCCGCTCAGATGCTGTGCTTTTTAAATTAAGCTAACTCATACTTAACCACATTTAGTGTCAAACTCCAAGGAATGGTTCCCAGTTATTGTCTTGGATCCTTTATTTCGCTTTATTTATTTATTTTTTTCCAAATCTTTATTTCAGCTTTGTCTGGCATTTGACTTTCTTAACTCCATTTTCCTCCCAGCTTCTGGCTCTGTGCTCACCCCTTTGGACTTGATGAGTAATTGTGCCTTTCCTGCTTTTCACCTCTGGCACTCCTTTGAAAATGGGTTATGTTTATCTTCTGGCTCTTGCTACTTTTGGCTGCTCAAAACTTTTGACTCTACTCAGCCAAGTTTTGATCCCAGGACCTTTCCCTGGCTTCAACCTGTCTCGGTGGCATCTGTGCTAGGCTTAACTCCTCCAGATGTGGGCATGGGCAAGAGGAAAGACAAGCAAGGAAACAGGAAGAATATCTGGCTAAGCTTAACCTGTGCAGGGTCCTGAGGCCTTGCTGCATGTAAAATCTCTGCCTACTTATTCCTCTGCTTATTCTCTCCTATCTTTGACTCTATGTCAGTTTTTATTAAGTCTCTACCTTCTAACTGGCTGATCTTCCTCTAGTATCCCTTTGTAGGACTTAAATGGGAATGAGAGTAAGTGATATCCTTTAGGCAAAATAAATTTGATGGTCAGGAGTAATTGCTGAATCTCAAGTGTCTTTATAGCACTTATCAAATGCCATTTTACCAGATTAGTTGGCAAATAGCTTTGGCTTTTGATAGGTCTGTTGATAGGTAAGTCAATAAATACCTGTTGAATGAATGAATGCATGCATACTAGTTGTGTAGCACTGTATCAGGTACCTTAAATAAAACAAAAATATAAGACTTCACCCTTGGCTTAAGAAAGACATCTCATGCCAATCACAACAAAACTTTTTTGAAATATCACCAAGGGCCAGACAAGTTTCACTATTTCTTCTAGAAAACAAGATGTTCTCTCTTAACGCACAAACATCTTCATCTGGGCAAAAGGGAATGAGAGCAAAGGACTGGGTCAGTTCAGTTCAGTTGCTCAGTTGTGTGCAACTCTTTGCGACCCCATGGACTGTAGCATGCCAGCTCTCCCTGTACATCACCAACTCCCAGAGTTTACCCAAACTCATGTCCATTGAGTCAGTAATGCCATCCAACCATCTCTTCCTCTGCCATCCCCTTCTCCTCCCACCCTCAATCTTTCCCAGCATTTGCCTTTGCAAATGAGTCAGCTCTTCGCATCAGGTGGCCAAAGTATTGGAGTTTCAGCTTCAACATCAGTCCTTCCAATGAACACTCAGGACTGATCTAATTTGGGATGGACTTGCTGGATCTTCTTGCAGTCCAAGGGACTCTCAAGACATAGGGTAGGGCAGTAATAGACACCCGAGAGCTAATGACCTATGAAATTTGGACATTTTATTACCATCAGTGGATTTTTTACGTTGCATCCTTGAGGAAGCATAAAGATAATGCGTATAGATAAACAAATAGAATGAAGTGAGCACCCATAGAACTGCCACCCATGTCAAGTAATACAACTTTGACATCAGCCCAGAAACCTCCACTCTCCTGCCTGATATAATAGTATTTTACTTATTTTTGTTCATAATTCTTCCATCTTTGTTTGTTGTTGTTCAGGTACTCAGTCGTGTCCAACTCTTTGCGGCCCCATGGACTGCAGCATGCCAGGCTTCCCTGTCCTTCACTATCTACTAGAGATCAAATTGCTAACATCCTTTAGATCATAGATAAAGCAAGAGAGTTCCAGAAAAACATCGACTTTTGCTTTATTTACTATGCCAAAGCCTTTAACTGTGTGGATTATAACAAACTGTGGAAAATTCCTAGAGATGGGAATACCAGACTACCTTACCTGCCTCCTGAGAACAGTTAGAATTGGACATGGAACAACAGACTGGTTCCAAATCAGGAAGGGAGTACGTCAAGACTGTATATTGTCACCCTGCTTATTTAACTTACATGCAGAGTACATCATGTGAAATGCCAGGCTGGATGAAGCACAAGCTGGAATCAAGACTGCTGGGAGAAATGTCATTCACCTCGGATATGCAGATGACACCACCCTTTTGGCAGAAAGTGAAGAACTAAAGGGCCTCTTGATGAAAGTGAAAGAGGAGAGTGAAAAAGTTGGCTTAAAGCTCAACATTCAGAAAACTAAGATCATGGCATCCAGTCCCATTACTTCATGGCAAATAGATGGGAAAACAGTGGAAACGGTGTCAGACTTTATTTTTCGGAGCTCCAAAATCACTGCAGATGGTAACTGCAGCCATGAAATTAAAAGATGCTTTCTCCTTGGAAGAAAAGCTACGACCAGCCTAGACGGCATATTAAAAAGCAGAGACATTACTTTGCCAACAAAGGTCCATCTAGTCAAAGCTATGGTTTTTTTCAGTGGTCATGTATGGATGTGAGAGTTGGACTATAAAGACAGCTGAGCACTGGAGAATTGAAGCTTTTGAACTGTGGTGTTGGAGAAGACTCTTAAGAGTTCCTTGGACTTCAAGGAGATCAAACCAGTCAATCCTGAAGGAAATCAGTCCCAAATATTCATTGGAAGGACTGATGCTGAAGCTGAAACTCTAACACTTTGGCCACCTGATGTGAAGAACTGACTCATTGGAAAAGACCCTGATGGTGGGAAAGATTGAAGGTGGGAGGAGAAGGGGACGACAGAGGATGTGATGATTGGATGGCATCATTGACTCAATGGATCTGAGTTTGAGTAGGCTCCGGGAGTTGGTGATGGACAGGGAAGCCTGGAGTGCTGCAGGCCATGGGGTCTCAAAGAGTTGGACATGACTGAGTGACTGAACTGAACCTTCTCCCAGAATTTGCTCAAACTCACGTCCATTAATTTGATGATGCCATCTATGTAAATTTCCCTAAAAAAGTTTTGTCTTACTAAACTTTGAAATCAAAATAGATTAAAAAAGAAAAATAGCAACTTGCATGCACACTCAAAAAGTTTTGTCTTACTAAACTTTGAAATCAAAGTAGATTAAAAAAGAAAAATAGCAACTTGCATGCAACTTTCATGCCCAACCCTCAATGTTGGGCATGAAGAAGAAAACTAGATTTTTAAGTAATATTCCAAACTGTACAATTTCTATTGCTGATCAAGATATTTACTCTTTTAAAATATTGAAGTATAGTTGATTTATAATATTATATTAGTTTCAGGTGTATAACATAGTGATTCATTCAGTATCTTTATAGATTATACTCTATTTAAAAATATTACAACAGAATAGCCATATTTCCCTGTGCTGTAAAATATAACCTTGTAGCTTATTTATGTTATACATAGTAGTTTGTATCTCTTAATACGCTACCCCATCTTGCCTCTCCCCACTGGTAACCACTAGTTTATTCTCTGTATCTGTGAGTCTGTTTTGTTACATACATTTGTTTATTTCTTAGATTTTAAATATAAGACATTTACTCTTTAGTCCACTTTTATGTTTGCTGTTGCCCATCCCTCTACTCCTTTATACTTCAAAGGTATACTTCCCAAAGCTCCCTTTGGTGTTATACTAATGCTTTCCTGGACTCAGTGGAACTTTGAAGGATACTGAGCTCATCTTGATGAAATGGATGTTGACATTCCATGATCATCACTGTAATTATTCCTAATTTGTACTTTGCTTCAAAAAGTCTCTTCCCCTACCATTTTAAAATGGTATCTACAGTTTTAATTATACTTGACAATAAGCTTCTTTCACCACAAAATCTGTTTGATCATGTATATACCCATCATTATCTTCAAATATCCTATTTTAAAGACATTCCATCCAGATAGAGCTCCCAAAGAGTTATAATATTAGCAATGGTGTTTTTAGCTATTTCTGTAATCACTGTTTGTAATGATTGCAAATCACATTTGTACAAATGATTAGATGCTAGTTGAGTTATCTATCAGACTGGGCTGAAATGGTCCTGTAAACCACTGTACACCAAACACATCTACAGAGTAAAAACTGAAATGGAACTTGGATTCCACAGACAATCAAATCAGATGCTGTAGTATTAACACATACTTCAGGTCCAGAATAATCTTGCTAATCACACTTCCAAATTAATCAGCTAATGTCAATTTACATGAAGAAGAGATCTGGTGGATCCTGGTGAGATAAGATTTGGGAGGGTCAAGGGCAATAGGGAAAGCTGCTGGAGGTGATAGGATTAGCTAGAGCAAAGGACACAAGACAAAAATGAGAAGGCTGTATTAGTAGATATCTGGACCATAAATGCTGTAGTATAAACTTACAATTTTGCCATACTGCTTTGTGAATTATTTTCCTTAATTCAGATTTTGTATTTTTCATGATATAATAAATAGTGAGATCTAGGTGAGCACCAAAGAATTGATGCTTTTGAACTGTGGTGTTGGAGAAGACTCTTGAGAGTCCCTTGGACTGCAAGGAGATCCAACCAGTCCATTCTAAAGGAAATCAGTCCTGAATATTCACTGGAAGGACTGATGCTGAAGCTGAAACTCCAATACTTTGGCCACCTGATGAGAAGAACTGATTCACTGGAAAAGACCCTGATGCTGGGAAAGACTGAAGGCAGGAGGAGAAGGGGACCACAGAGGATGAGATGGTTGGATTGCATCACCGACTCAATGCACATGAGTTTGAATGAACTCTGGGATTTGGTGATGGACAGGGAGGCCTGACATGCTGCAGTCTGTGGGGTGGCAAAGAGTCGGACATGACTGAGTGACTGGACTGAACTGAGTCTCATTTTTTTTTGTGCTTGGATATGGTGAGTAGAATGCTGTAGCTGAATCAATAGTTTCATGCAGGGGAGATTTGAGAAACAATATTGGCAAGAATGGTTAGGTCAGATTATGACAAGCCTTAAAATGCTTGTATTGGACTTTATCCTTTGGAAGTCATTTAGTGTTTGTTTGTCACTGAGAGTACCTCAAGGAAAACAGTGTTTATTGGTGGTTTCTGAGGGGGAAAAGACTTTGGCAGGAAGATTAGGTAAGACAGTTAGTGTTAGTCTCTTTGTGACCCCATAGACTGTAGCCTGCCGGGTTCCTCCGTCCGTGGAATTCTCCAGGCAAGAATATTGGAATTGGTATTCATTCCCTTCTCCAGTGGATCTTTGCAACTCGGGGACTGAACCTGGGTCTCCTGCATTGCAGGCAGATGCTTTATGGTCTGAGCCACCAGGGAAGCCCCTTAGGTAAGATAATATGGCAATAGTTAAGACATTAGAAAGTATGGCTTAGGCTAAGTTTTGGTATTGGATTAACATGAAGGAGTAGATGCAGTATTATAAGGGGTGGGGGGAGAATTTGGCTTCTTTTTCTGTCTTTTTCAGCCACTTGGGCTTAATACTGCTCATTCTCCTTGATTTATTTCCCTTCCCATTTATATTTTCCTTCTTCTCTTAATCCTACTTTACCATTTTTCCTCTTTTTCCTTTGCCTGCATTCAAAACTTTTTTCTTATTACTTTTTTATATGGGATGATGATTCAGTCAGTCATATATCAAATGGGAGATATGGGTAGAAATTAACCATATGATTCACCAACTGATTATAGTATGTCGGTGCTTTATAAATATATATATAAATAATATATTTATCTTTTATTTTCAGTTAGGAAAAGGAAAGAAAATAAAGAGCAGAATGGAAAAACCAGAGACTTCATTTATTCCTTCATTCCAGAAGTGCTGTGTTCCCAAGAAAGTCAAAGAGATAGAAAAAATACAGCAAAGTAATTTATGTTACTATAATGTTATTGTATGCTGCTGCTGCTGCTGCTAAGTCGCTTCAGTCGTGTCTGACTCTGTGCGACCCCACAGACGGCAGCCCACGAGGCTCCCCCATCCCTGGGATTCTCCAGGCAAGAACACTGGAGTGGGTTGCCATTTCCTTCTCCAATGCAGGAAAGTGAAAAGTGAAAGCGAAGTCGCTGAGTCTTGTCCAACTCTTAGCGACCCCAGGGACTGCGGCCCACCAGGCTCCTCCGTCCATGGGATTTTCCAGGCAAGAGTACTGAGTGGGGTGCCATTGCCTTCTCTGATGTTATTGTATAGTTTCCCTTTAAACTCCATTGAATTAACTAGAGAGTCCAGCATGGGAGGCAGGAGACTAAGGTGTGATGAGCAGACTCCATGCCCTCCCTTTCTGTTATGTTGTTTCTCATATCAAAAGGTGGAGTGTAAATCACTATTCTTAGGCCCCAGTGACTGGCTCAACTTACAGGATGTGGTGGAAGTGACTTTCTGGGACTTCTTAGGTTACATTGTAAGAAGTCTGTGTTTTTTGGGAGATTTACTCTTGGGATGGTGACTTTTGAAGCCCCGCCATCACTTTGAGAGAAGTCCAGATCACATCGAGAAGCTGCGTGTAGGTCTTCCAGTTGGCAGCGACAAATCATAGCCAGCACTTCCTGTCAGTCACAGGAGTAACTTGACATCCCGCCCAACTGAGCCTACAGGTGATGGCAACCCCAGCTGACATCTGACTGTACTTCCCTGGAGACCCTGAACAAGGACTGCCCAGCCAAGCCCAGTCAACCCGCAGAACAATAAGAGACAAAGATAAGCTACCACTTTAAGCTCCTCTACTTTGGTGTGGTTTGTTATATAGCAATAGATAATTCTTTCATCAGCTGTTTGAAAGATTCATAATGTCATCCAGAATGCATGTATATTTAAATTTTTTTTTCTTTTAAAGGTCACTTTATTATTCATTAGCCATGAAATTAGAATCTGAATTGATCTTGATCAGAAGTCTTAGGAACTATTTAAGCAAATATTTTAAGCACTATCATATTTTGAGTACTGGTTCAGGATAAAGCAACATAGATGTGACGAGAATATTGATTTGTAATCAGAAGGTGGAGTTTGAATTCTAACTCTCTTATTCATCACTGTGTGACCTAGGGCAAGTTATTTAACATCTCTGATTCTTAGTTTCCAATGCTGTAGTATATTTGAGTATTTAGTGCTGCTAGGCAAAACACAGTCAATAAATTTCCACTTCTTTCCTTCTTATGAAAGTCCTCTTTTTGTAAGTGCAACCATGTCAAAGCTTAACACATTATTATACAGCTTGCTAAAACTGAATATTTTTTATCATTTATCAAATATTTCTCTTGATAAATATTTCATAGGCTTCCATAGCGTTACCTTTAGTAGTATGGTCTGCCTTTCTTTTCCTGTGGGATGACTTGTTTAATAGATTTTGGGACTCATTCTATTGCTAGCTTCTCACAAAGGCAATTTTGTGGCAACCTTCTTTGGTTTTCAAGGACATGACCCTGTCTCATATCTTGAATGTGGTTTCATATCCTAATGCAAATGTTAATACGTTAAGTGCATATCAAATAAGAATTTTAATTCAGTTCATCATATGTTTATGTATTTAAATTTAAGAATCAAATTGATATAATTGGTAGCATTACCCATTTGCTTTGATTTGAGATGCCAAGTGATTGAAAAAATTTTTAATTTAGAAGAGAATTACCTTGCTTATTTGAATTTATCATTTTTGTATAATTAGGATGAACTAATTTAATTTGCAGTTATCCTTTTAAATGACTTAAATGATATCTGCCGAGACATTCAAGACCACATGATTAGTGGAGTCATCCTGAATATTACTCAGTCTCATAGCGTTGAAAAGTATAAGTGCAACTTGTGAAGCTTGGAGGTTAAAGTTTCAAGCTTGATCTTTTCTTCATTAGCATATATGTTTTTTTCTATTTTATACCCCTCATTTTATGCTGCTTTGTGTTTTCCAGAGGAATCACACATTGCATTTGGTGATCATCCTCCTTTCCTAACTCTGTTCTGATTTTATGTCATTTTCACTCAATGTTCAGCTCACATCTCAGTTCTGCAAAGGTTAGGCTTATTACTCCTTTAGTGAGTTATGGTTGAAATCCCCAAGACAATGTACTTTATGGAGACTGAGTTACCTTCAGTAAATACTTTTTCAAATGATGCATTTTAATGAGACTAAAACTTTTTGATACCATACTACTGAGTAAAGTAGCTAGAACCTATAATTTTAGAATAGTGTTTTTCAAAATGCAGGTCTTGACCCATTAGTAGATTTATATATATATATCCTTCAGGTTGTGACAAGCACTTAAAAACAATGGAACTATGTAGAATAGATAATACTAAAATGCATTATATGTAATATGGGTACATAAAGTTTCATAAAACTTTTGCATTAGTTTTGTGTGTGTATATGTACTGGTTTATCATTAAAAATTACTCCATATCGTTTTGCAAGTTTCTATCTAAAGTGTTTGAAAACTACCCCCTTGAATTTAATGCTATCTGGAGAAGGAAATGGCAACCCACTCCAGTATTCTTGCCTGGAGAATCCCAGGGACAGAGGAGCTTGGTGGGCTGCCGTCTATGGGGTCGCACAGAGTCGGACATGACTGGCGACTTAGCAGCAGGAGGCGACTTAGCAGCAGCAGCAGCAGAAGCAATTAAAAAATATAGCAGTTTAAAATGAAGCCCCCTCAAATGTATTTGAAATATAAAAGTGTAGATAGCATTCAGTAACATATTTTAAAGGGATTGAAAGCTACTTTTTCCTAAGAAGCTGAGCCCTGGCATAAGTGGGCATTTTTCAAAGGGTCAAGATACAGTTATCTCTAATAAATGATGCATGCTAAGTCACTTCAGTCATATCTGACTGTTTACAACCCACTGGACTGTAGCCCCCCAGGTTCCTCTGTCCATGAGATTCTCCAGGCAAGAATACTGGAGTGGGTTGCCGTGCCCTCCTTGAGGGGATCTTCCCAACCCAGGGATCGAACCCACGTCTCTTATGTCTCCTGCATTGGCAGGTGGGTTCTCTACCACTACTGCCACCTGGGACCCAAATTTTATGTAGCTGGAAGGGTAACAGGTTACACATCTAGCCTGTGACATTGCTATTTATTGCCTTGCTACAGTTGACTGTTGGAGGTGTTTTGTCTTTGCTCATCAGATTAGAAGGACCTAGTTTTCCAAGTTCTCAGTCTGCTAGAAAGCTGGCATCACATTTCTCCCCATTGGTGGGATCTATGTCTGGATGGGAAACTGGAAAACTCTTGCCCTTAACTCCTCTTTTTGCTAGAGAACCTCCTTTTTCTTCCCCACTGGGTCTTAGGAAGATGGAAGGCAGAATTGGAAGTTGTGTTTCAGTCATACTATGTGAGTTTGTGTTTTTGTGTGAAGGCCTACTCATTTACAGGAGCTTTCCATCCCTGGAATTAGAAAATTAATCCTTAATCAGAGTAATGCAGGCAGTGTCACATTTTCAGTCTGCTAATGAGCTGTGGAGAGAGATGGCACATCTTTCTCCAGTTGATGGATGTCCCTTTTAGAAGATATATGATATCCTTACCGGTAGGTTAACACACTTCAGAACCAAAGGAATCCTCAGAGCAGGAAGGGGTCCCTGGCATTTCTGGCTCTTGCCCCTTAAAGTTTCCCAACTTCTCACTTTTCAGTCTACTTTCTCTCCTGTTAAAATAAACTCATTAGTGGCATCTACCATCATGTATTACTTAACTCTTTCCATCTGTTGCTCAGTTGTGTCTGACTCTTTGCTATCCCTTGTACTGTAGCCTGCCAGGCTTCTCTGTCTGTGGGATTTTCCAGGAAAAAATACTAGAGTGGGTTGCCATTTCCTTCTCCAGAGGATCTTCCTGACCCAGGGATCGAACCCACATCTTTTGTGTCTCCTGCATTGGCAGGCGAGTTCTTTACCACTGAGCCACCTGGGAAGCCCCAGTTTTCCCATCTGTTATGGTTTAAACTTCATTTCATAGAAAGCCCTGGCTTTAATCCTTTACTCTCCCTTTATAATGCTTTTGTTTTGACCTTACTACTTTCTAAAAATCAACCCAACTCCTTCATCACTGTCTTTCCCCCAACCTCCATTAACCTTTCCCTGTTATCCAGGTTTTTTAACATATACTTAAGAGGTAGCCAACAAAAATGGACTTGAGATTTACATGGTGACCTTTTTTTTTTCTTTTCCTACAAGGACCATTTTCAAGACTAGGAGATTTCTCCTATTCTTCTCAAGGAACTTTCAGATGAATTAATGAAACAGGGTAGATACATTTGTTACTATTATTAGAATCTCATTGTCTATAACTCCAAAATGAGGCATAAAGCAGATGTCTTTCTAAAAGGAAGAGCCTTATTATAAATTATCTTGAAGATCCTGAGATTGTCTTTAAGAGCAGTGCTACGGGAGGATATGAGGCACAATCTTCCAAAACACTGGACTTGATTTTATCCTGAGTGCTTCCTTGATTTTAACCTCTTATAATCACAGGATATAAAGAAGGAAGAAATTTGGTGTTCATTCTGTCTCATTTTACAAACTAGGAAATTGAGACACAGAGGCACCAAGTCATTAAGATCATTCAGTTATTTAGTTGGCTATGTGGAGCAGGCTGGTTTCAGAAAGGATATAGAAGAGTGGACATATTTGAGAGATATTGATAATCTGTGATAATCAGCACTGACTGACTGGTTGGTGACAGACTGAGGGGTTGGATACTGAGAGGGAAGCTTCAAAAGTGGTGTTTGAATCTTTAGCCTTAGCAACCACGCACACAGGAGGCCCTCATTTTGAAGGAGGACATAGGCAGCAAGGTGTACTGTCAGAGAAAGATTTAGAATTCAGACTGGAAATGTTGAATTTTGAGTGTCTTTAGTCAAATCCGAGAAAACACGTTACTATTGAGTATATACGAGGAAAACCATGAGACTATTGGGTTATGAAAGTTTACTGAAGAGAGTATTTCCAAGAGGAAGTTATTATTACCCATAGCTGCAGTGAGGCCAAGTAGACAGACATGGAAAGGTGTTCATTGGGTTTAACTAGAAGGAAGTCATTAGTGACCTTGACAAGTTTCAGTGGAGCAGTGGGGCCAAAGCCAGACGGTAGTGAACTGGGAAATGAGTGGGAGGTGAGGAAGTAGAAGTGAATATAAACAACCATTAAGAAGTCTGGGACAGCCAAAGGAAGGGCAGAAGTAGGGCAGTCCCTGCAGGGGAAGATGTAGAGGGAGGGTTTTATTTGATATGGGAGAGAGTTGGGCATGTTTAGGTACTGATGGTAAGAGTTTTTCAGTTTTCCAGTTTTTATACTGAAGTAATTTTTCTTTCCTCTGACTCCTGCTTTCTGTCTAGAGGTCTGAGTAGTTCCTGGAAATCTCAGAGCAGATCTTTTAGGAGCATCAGAATTATCTCTTGCTAATTCATTATTAACTAATTCTTACCAACCAACGTTTGCTATCAACTCATAAGCCTACATTCCCCTCTGACTTTTTTCCAGATGCGCACACTCATCTTAGATAAAGCATCTCTGAAAAATGTTAATGGGGGTAAAGAAAACATAAGTAAGTTTCTCACATCTCAAATTGGCCTGTATAAGATTTCCAACTGAGAGATGAACATTTTGGACCAGTTTTTAAAAATCTGAAGAAATTATTGCTTAGGATTAACATTTATTACACATTTGGTCATTGACTTTAAAGGCATTAATTTATTTATTTTAATTGGAGGATAATTACTTTACAATATTGTGATGGTTTTTGCTGTGCATCAGTCTGAGTCAGCCATAGGCATACATTTGCCCCCTCCATCCTGTAGCCCCTTCCTCCCCACCTCCCACCTCCCTCCCCACCCCATCCCTCCAGGTTGTCACAGAGCACCGGCTTCAGGTGCCCTGTGCATTGACTTGTTTTATAGTTACTTCACTGTTATTTATTGACTTCCTAATACGTAGCGTGTGTTTGGCATGGATCACCTGACACTGACCTGAAAATCTCATTTTGTAAGTATTTTTTTGAAGATAAATTTCTGAGATTTACGATGATTTTCTACATTTTTGGTACAATACTTTATGCTACGTCCAAACAATATTATTTATGGTTTAGTGGAAACATTTTTATTGATACCTTACATCCAAATTCCTTTTCTATTTCTAAAATAAGTGTTTCTAAGTGATTCTCAGTAGGAAAAAGGACCTGATTGCTATAGTAGAAGTATAGGACACCAGATACCTTCTCTTGATGACCACTGGCAGCTGAAATGTGGACAACTGACTTAGAATTAGCCAACAGATTCTCTCACCAAGAATCACATACTGGGGAAGCAATAGAAAACCGCAGATAGAAAACTGAGACTCACTGTTGATGATGGCAGCAATGCTGAGTGCCCAGCAGTGATGGTGCTCATGGCATCAGCCTAGCCAGACTGCCCTGGGGAGCTGTTCCTGGCTGTGTCCTCTGTTGTCCAGCTACTCTTGGTTCTTGTCTCTGTTCTGAACCTGCCTTCTGTGAGCTCTCTGAGACCCTTCCAAAAATTTTCTCTTCTGCATAGGTTACCTGGAGGCATTTTCTATTCTTTGCCATCAGGAACCTTACTTAACTAATTCAGAGGGTCACAGTGGAATAATAAAGCAGCCAACAAAAACATTTATACTAGGCTAACATTTATGGACTGCAAACATTGTGCTAAATGTTTTAAATAAAGGATGTCACCAAATCATCAAAACAACAGGATAAGGCAGGCATGTGGGTCTATTCTTTCAAGAATCATCTCAAGGGGCTTCTTTTGTAAGAAGGCTTTTCTAATCTCCTTTCCCACTTGCAAGTAGGCTTGACTTCTCCTTCGTGTCCTCTCTATGTCATATAAAGAGGAGAGAATGTGTGTGTGTGTGTGTGTGCGCGCGCGTTAGCAGCTCAGTCAGGTCTAACTCTTTGTGACCCCATGTACTGTACCCTGCCAAGCTCCTCTGTCTATGGGATTCTCCAGGCAAGAATACTGGAGTGGGGAGCCATTCCCTTCTTCAGGGGATCTTCCCGACCCAGGGATTGAACCTAGGTCTGCTGCACTGCAGGCAGATTCTTTACTGTCTGAGCCACAAGCTGCTGCTGCTAAGTTGCTTCAGTCGTGTCTGACTCTGTGCGACCCCATAGACAGCAGCCCACCAGGCTCCCCCATCCCTGGGATTCTCCAGGCAAGAACACTGGAGTGGGTTGCCATTTCCTTCTCCAATGCATGAAAGTGAAAAGTGAAAGGGAAGTCGCTCAGTCATGTCCGACTCTTTGAGACCCCATGGACTGCAGCCTATAAGGCTCCTCCGTCCACGGGATTTTCCAGGCAAGAGTACTGGAGTGGGGTGCCATTGCCTTCTCCCCTGAGCCACAAGGGAAGCCCCTAAATATATATACATATACATATATGTATATGTATATGTATATATGTATATGTATATACATATATGTATATACTTATATACTTATATACATATATGTATATGTATATACTTATACTTATTTTTATATGTGAATATTTATATTTATTGTACATACATATATACACATATACTCTCCTCTTATATATACAATATTAAATATATAAAGTATGTATAATATATATAACATTACAATATATAATATAATATGTAATATATAATATTCCCCCTCATGGATCATAGCCTTGTTGTGGTAAAGAGGCTTGTGTAACTCAATGAAACTATGAGTCACACTATGCAGGGCCACCCAAGACAGATGGGTCACAGTGAAGAATTCTGACAAAACATGGTCTACTGGAGAAGGAAATGGCAACCCATTCCAGTATTCTTTCCTGGAAAGCCCCAAGGACAGTATAAAAAGGCAAAAAGACGGGTCCCCCATGTTAGGAGGTATCTAATATGCTACTGGGGATAAAGCAATGGCACCCCACTCCAGTACTCTTGCCTGGAAAATCCCATGGACGGAGGAGCCTGGTAGGCTGCAGTCCATGGGGTCGCTAGGAGTAGGACACGACTGAGTGACTTCACTTTCACTTTTCACTTTCATGCATTGGAGAAGGAAATGGCAACCCACTCCAGTGTTCTTGTCTGGAGAATCCCAGGGACGGGGGAGCCTGGTGGGCTGCTGTCTCTGGGGTTGCACAGAGTTGGACACGACTGAAGTGACTTAGCAGCAGCAGCAGGGGATAAAGCAGAGGGCAATTACTACTAGCTCCAGAAGGAAGGTAGTGGTTGGGCCAAAGTGGAAAAGCTCAGTTGTGGATATATAATATGTTTATTTTATTTCCTAGTGATTTATTAAACTCTTACTATGTGTCAGACACCACGCTTAGATGTTCTCTCACATGATCTCATGTCATTCCCACCAGAACTTTATGAATTAGATTTATTATTTTACAAAAGAGGAAGTAAGAATAAGAAAGGTTAGATAACTTTTTCAAGATGTTGCCTATGAATGGCAGAGTAGAGAAGTGAACGAGTTTCATTTGTTTTTGTTTTGAATTCCAATGCCTCTGCTCCTAACACTCTCCAAACTGTCTTCACTGACTCCTTATACTTACGTGGAACTGCTTCCCTCTTGTACTGGATTGAGGGAGAGTTTGCATTGCACTTCGCTCTCTCTTTTTTCTTACTTGTGTAGGAGGGAAGGCAAATTTGTTTCTTATAGCACTTCACCCATCTTCTATCCGTGGCAGACACCACGAGTCGATGATTACACTCTGTACCAGTGAGTTATCTCAAGAATTCCTCTCCCCCTTTTCTACAGGAAGTCACTCCCAGTTAGTTAGCAATGAATCCTATTGCTATTCCTAGCCCAGAACAATGCCTCTCACAGAAGTGTGCTAAGCAAATTGTTGTTAGAGTGTTACTATTTTCTTTAACAGATGAACAAATAATAGAGAATTAAATAAGAGGCCATTCACCTGGAGATATTAATATCTACCTCATTAGGTTTTGGGAGGAGTAATTGAATTAATGCACCTAGAACTTCTCAGTGGAGAAGGCAATGGTACCCCACTCCAGTACTCTTGCCTGGGAAATCCCATTGACAGAGGAGCCTGGTGGGCTGCAGTCCATGGGGTCGCTAGGAGTCGGACACGACTGAGCAAATTCACTTTCACTTTTCACTTTCATGCACTGGAGAAGGAAATGGCAACCCACTCCAGTGTTCTTGCCTGGGAATCCCAGGGATGGGGGAGCCTGGTGGGCTGCCGTTTATGGGGTCGCACAGAGTTGGACACGACTGAAGTGACTTAGCAGTAGCAGTAGCAGAACCTCTCAAATAGTGTCTTGGCACAAGGTAACTTAGTTATTAGTGCAACTACTCAGAAGCATGTGTGTTGTATCCATAGAAATAGGAAGGCAGTTGGCAGTTGCCAGGGGCTGAAGGGAGGGAGGAAGGGATGAGGTGTGACCACTTAATGGGTATGAGGTTTCGTCTTGGGGTGATGAAAATGTTTGCAACTAGACAGAGGTGGTGATTGCATGACATTGTGACTATACTAAAGGCGACAGAATTGTACAGTTCCAAACGGTTGATTTTGTGTTATATGAATTTGCCCTTCATTAAAAAAAATTCAGAGGTTGTATTGGATGGGACAAGATGAGGGGGATCTGAGACTGAGTGCTGCCTTAAATTTTGCTCCTTGGGCCCCTTGCTTAACTTGCCTTAGTCCCAGCCCTGGTAATGTGGCCAGAATTTGAAATCAGGCCTTTAGTTCTGTAAGTAAGGGTTCTCTCTACTTGAATCAGTTGCTTTAGAAATCAGAGAAAGTCTGTCCTCATTGGCGGAGAGCTGTGATTGGTGTGCTGATAAGTGAAGCTGGAGGAGGCGTTGTCCTCAGCTCAGGCAGGAAAACAAGGCAATTTTTTAAGCCCTTTATAGTTTACAGAGCAGTTTTAGAGAACAATGGGTTGCAACTAATGGGAACTTACTGTACCTGAATAACTCATCTAACAAGCATAGTGAACATGACTCAGAGGGAGGGGTGGCTAGGAAGGGAAGTCTTCAAAGTTTATAGTCAGAAACTTCTCTTCCTGCACTTGGAGTCTGTCTTTACTGACTGCAAAGGAAATGCAAAGACTTCAGAATGGTATCTATTAAAAGTGAAGTGACATCATTCTCCTCCCTGGTCTGTAAGCAGCTCCACTGAGCTTGCTTGCAGCATTAATGGGGCTGGTGACAGCCGCTTAGTCTAGGCTAAATAGACCTTAGGGTGCAGTCATGACTTTGCCATAAGCGTGAAGTGACTGGGAGAGTCCTCATGAAAACAAATAAAATCTCAGATCTTCCACAGCTAATCTCTTTGCAGTTTGCTTTATTTATAACTGTGTCAATGTGTTGTAGCAACAAACCCATTTTGTATACACAGCCACTCATTGCTCATTAATAAACAAGAAGATATTAATGAACAGTCACCTCTCATTTTAAGGCAACTTGACATGTAGACCATGGCTAAGAATTAAGTAGCAAAAGATGGTTTTAATTTATTACATGTTGTTCTTGTCTCTGTGTTAGAGGAATTTTGAAGTGGCCTTGACCTGATTTCTGGTCAAAGGGGAAGCCAGTGTCCAAGTGCAAGCTCACATGTCTGCCGTCTATCTCCTTGTAGCCCTGTCCCTAATGTGCCAGCAGAGCAGAGGGGAGTGCACAGAAGTTACTTCTGTTGCTTACAAAACATTAAAGAGATCTTGACACCCTTTTCAGATATTTTTTTCTTTCTTTCTTAAAGCATAAACCTTCTCCCTTTGCCACTGGAGATATAAATGGCATGTTTTCTGTCTCCCAGATCTAATAGTCTAATGGGAAGATGGTCATAGAAAGAACTATCTGTGATATAGGTGATAAAGACCACTCTAAAGGGACTGAGTATGAGGTGAGCAGACAGGAGATGTTTAACTGTATTGATCCTATTGGGCTTAGGGGTGTGGTATGGGGCCAGATTAGTGGGGAGTTGAGAGGAGAGATAACATTTAAACTGAACCTTGAAGGATTTCTTTGGATGATCGAGTGGTAACAGGGTGTGTGTGTGTATGTGTATGTGTGTGTGGTGTGGGGTGTGTGGTGTATGTGTGTGTGTGTGTGGTGAGGACAGAGAGGAGACTTTTGCAGAGCAATGAAAGAATACACAACTCAGCACTTTACTGAGTTTAGAAACAGAAAGGCTGAATGTTGCATGGCTGCAATGTGGGAACTAACTGGAAGGGAAAGAATGAGTAGAACAAATCTTGTGTCGCTATTTCATTAGGGACAAAAACAAAGATGTGGAAAAAATTAGGTGTTCTACTTTAAGTTCACAAAGATAAGAATGTAGAGAGTAATGGAAAAATAGTGCAAAGGGAAAAAATGATTCTTTGAGATGCTAAGAAAGACAAAGCTTTCTGTATTCCTAGGAATGATTTTATCATAATTTTAGACTTCAGATATTGGAAGATATACCGTGGAGGGCCTGTCTGAGCAAAGCTGTTAAGAAAGATGGTACTTTAAAAGTCTATGTTGCCAGGTCAGCATGCTGAAGTGGGCCTTTGGCTTGTGGCCTCTCTTTGTGTGTGACCTTATGTGGGGTCACTCTTTCTTTGGTTTTCATTTTCAGCATTTTAGTTTCCAGAATTGTTTTGGTGATTAACTTTTTTGGTTATTCACGTGTTTAGGTGAATTTTAGGTGAACAACATTTGTGTTTAAGTAAGATTTCTATAACTTTAAGGTTGATTTCATTGGCCTGGGGTTAATTTTTTCTCCTTGAGAAATGTAATTCTGTTTTTGCCACAAGATTCAATGGGAAACTTTATCATTACTTTTGAGTACTTTGAGTATTCTGTATCAATTACAATGATATTTGTCAGAATTTAGAAATTGAAATGTATGTGCTGATTATTTGCCAGTCCCGGTGAGCTCTTCCCTGGTCTCCATTCTGCTCTGTGCCCAGCACTGACTGGGCTTCCTTGCCTGTTGCAGTCCAAGGCACCGACACATCAGAGAGAAGCCCCATCCCTCCCTGGCCTTGGGTTATCATTCCTTCTCCTTCTCTCTGCAGGCCTGGGGATGCTAAGGCTCCCTCTGGTGCCTCACCATCCTTGATCAGTGTGCTGACCTTAGCATCCCGCCCCACCCCCAACACCTCACATCTTTGTAAACTCCTCAATTGCTCATATGAATATTTTGCATTTCCTGCAGGACCCCAATAATGCATTCCTTAGGTATATTCAGAGAAAGTATATTGAAGATGTATATATGGTAATTTGCATTCATATAGTAAGTTTATTACAAAAACTGAATTTAGGAAACAGCTTTTTTCCTTTACATTAAAATATAATGTAAAAATTATTTTAAAGATTCTCACAATTAACAACGTGCTTCAGGACTCTTTATTCCTCACCTCTTGAAAACTGCTCAGCCAGAATCACGTTTGAGTATTATTGTTGCTGCTGCTGCTAAGCCGTTTCAGTCATGTCCAACTCTGTGCGACCACAGCCCACCAGGCTCCCCCGTCCCTGGGATTCTCCAGGCAAGAACACTGGAGTGGGTTGCTATTTCCTTCTCCAATGCATGAAAGTGAAAAGTGAAAAGTGAAAGTGAAGTTGCTCAGTCATGTCCGACTCTTAGTGACCCCATGGACTGCAGCCTTCTAGGCTCCTCTGCGCATGGGATTTTCCAGGCAAAAGTACTGGACTGGGTTGCCATTGCCTTCTCCGTGACTATTATTGAAGAGCCATATTTTCAAATATTAGAGAACCTAGTTGAACCTAAAAAAAAATCCACACAACTCATCTTGCATACGGTTTAAAAGTCCCGCCCAAGTCCTCTGCTCTCTCTTCAGCTAAGATCTGACTCAAAGCCTGGGGTTTGGCAGTGTGAAAGATGGACATTATCTGTTCTTTCACTCTTTCCTTTCCTTCCCATTCCACCAAACTCTAATATTGTGGATTTCTTTTTATATATGGCTGTGCCATGTGGAATCTTATTTCCTCAACCAGGGATCTAATCTGGGCCCTGGCAGTGAAAGTCCTAACCACGAGAGCACCAATGAATTCCCCTGCATTTTCTTAAATATCCAGCCTATGAGTAAGCTATCAGCCTCCCTTATCTGACAGGCTCTGGCTTCTCTGAGTAATTCATTTGAAAGATTCCTCAGTTGGCTGTAGGCTGGGTAAAAACATCCCTTTCTCACCTCTCTATATAAATTCATCTTTTACAAACTTCCTTTGTGATTAATCTCTAGTTTTATTTTTCATAAGCTTCTGGGGAGGTGAGCAGTGGGTTAGCCTGGCCCCCTCTTTAACAATTTCTGAGAGGATATGTCGCTAGAAGGATGTTTCAATAGCTTTGAGGTGGTAGATGAAATTTCCTGGTTAGACATCAGGAAATGTCTAATCTCACACCCTATTATGTTTGCATGCATTAAAAGGCATATTAAGAAAAGAAAAAGAGGATATGGATGGAAGAAAGTGAGAAAAAATTAGTGAAAAAATAGAAGTGGAGAGAGAAGGAAACCAAGAAACAAGACCCCTCACCTTGATGCCCTGAAATTACTGCTGATGTCTTGCCTTTCTTTGGTTGACTCTCAGTCTAACATTGCCCTTGGATGTTAAATTATGATATTTTATTTGGAAAGAATTCAATGTAGTGAAAGAAGCGATAACTTCAAAAAGTAAAAAATAGATATTCAGGAGCACTGTACTAAATTGCTAAATTTATTTTAACAGTAGTGGACATTGAATTTGTTTCTCTGACATCCATTTCAGCTTCCTTGAGTGACAACCATGATGTTTAGGAGGGATGAATGAACTTTAACTTCAGAGTCAGAGGAGGGCCCTGATTGATCTGAGTCTCTCAGGGTAATCCTATATCCTTGTTGCAGTGATTGATGCAGGTTTAAGCCAATCAGAGCATAGTGTTTATTTCCCATCCTATAAAGATTGCTTCTGAGTAGTCCAATAAGACTGAAGCCTGGGACTTTTGTATGATGATGTTTCAAAAAACTGGCTGTGGCCTTTGTTCTACCCTTGAATGTGACTGTGGAACCACCATGAGTGCTGCTGGTGGTCATTTCATGAGGCCAGCTCATGAACAAAGCCAACATTTGAAGGCGGACAGAACTGAGAGACCTGCAGAAAAATTGAGTGAGAGCCTAGATTGAACCATGCCTGGGACCACCTCATGGAAAGTCCTATGGACTTTTTAGTTAGAGAAGCTAGAAAATTCCCTGAATTTTTTTCTGTGGGGTGGCAGGGGCTGTGTTGGGTCTTTGTTGCTACAAGCAGGCTTTTTCTAGTTGCGGTGAGTGGGGGCTACTCTCTGTTGTGGTGCACGGGCTTGACAACAAGTGGTTTCTCTTACTGCAGAGCACAGAATCTAGGGCACACAGACTCAGTAGTTGTGGCCCATGGGCTTAGTTGCTCTGCTGCATGTGTGATCTTCCCAGATCAGGGATTGAACCTGTGTCCCCTGCATTGACAGAGGATTCTTAACCACTGGACTACTAGGCAAGCCCAATTCCCTGAATTTTTAAAGACATTTGAATACTGTTTCTATTATTTGCCACAGAAATAATTTCAATTGACTACGTTTTTGTTGCATTTGAGTAATTTAAGCTGAATTAAAACAAAGAGTCCTCATTAAAAGACAATATACACTTAGAGCTTTTGAATAGAATTCTAGTTTTTCATACATGCACATTGCAAAGGATCAAAACTAAAATCACAAAAGCTGAACCTCATTGCTTCATTCACATAGAATAAGGGCTATGGATTTGCAAGGAAAACAAACTTTAATATCACAGTTGCTTGAAGATAAAGGGAAAATTACAGATGAGCCAGCACTGGAATGGTTTGAAAGATCAACCTCTTTTGACATAAACTTCTGCCACACTAGGCAGAATAGAAATGAAGAAAAACTGATGTGAATTTCAAGTTTACTGTTTGTCAGTCACTTTCATAAACATTATCACACTGAATTCTTACAATAATAATCCTTTGAGATTGTCATTATCCCCTCCCCCACCTCCACTCCCATGTTACATTTGTGGAAACAGCCTCAGAACAAAAAAGTAATTTGTTCAAGATCATATAGCTATTTAGTATCAGAGGCAGGGTTTGAGTCCAGATTATGCTCTTTTCACAACCTCCATGTTTCTTTATAAGATATAGCTGGAAACTACAGGGGTCTGTAGGCAGTCAGGATTGGAGCAACTTAGACTGCAATTATCAGTTGCTTTGTGTGCCGGAGATCTGTTTTACTGTAGACCCTAAGCTTTAGCTTTTTTGGTATTATTTAATTTACAAACAAGTCTGGTCCTCTGCCTTGGGAATAGCAAACACAAAGGGAGAATTGGATTCAGTAGTGTTTGCTTCCATATAACCTAACTAAACATAGGATGCCTTATTCTGATGCACTGCTTCCTTCTCGTTTTCCTAAAAAGATTCACAAACCCTCTGCCAATATGATAAGTGTTGGGGGAAATGAATTTCTGAATTGTCATTCTAGGAATTGCCTTTTGCAGCTGAAACTTCACCACTTAGTTAAGCCTTCTCCTGCCATCTGCTCAGCTCCAAACTGCTGCAAAGGTTGAGAGGATCTGCTTAAATTACAAAGAACCATATCTATGATAGAAACTTCATGCCATGAAATCTTCTCTAATTTTTCCAGCTTGACAGACACTGGCTCCAGAGGACCACACTTTTAGGATCCCCAGGGTACTATCACAAGGTATCAGGTCTTCAAAGGCAGCCTTTCCATACCATTTAGGACTGTCACCTTCTCTACCTGTGAAAGTATCTTCATGGGTGCTTATTAGTAATAATATATTAAAAAAATTAATAACAAAGTTCCAATAGTTTTAGAATAGGTTATCTTACCACTGACAAAATACATATTATCTCTATTAGTATAATAAAATTAAAAAAAAAAAGATAGCCTTTCATTAACAGACTGTAGTTCACAAAAATTCACTGTAACTAACCTCATAATCCACACTTGCAAACTCATCTTGTCCCCAGCTCTGGAGCCAGTCAGGTCTGGGAGAATATATGGAAATCTCCATCAGTTTTTTTTAAACATATATTTTTAAAGTGTTGGCCTGATTGCACCAGGTCTTAGTTGCTGCATGCAGGATCTTTAGTTGCAGCATGTGGAAACTTACTTCCCTAACAAGGGATTGAACCTCAGCTCCCTGCATTGGGATCATGGAGTCTTAGTCCCTGGACCACCAGGGAAGTCCCAGGAAACCTCCATCAGTTTTGATGACTTGATATCATCTTAGTCTGTTGGTATATATGAAAGTGACATATTGAGCACACAGCAGGCATTGTTCTTCAGGTCTGATTGTTAGATTCTTTCCCAGTCTGGAGAAGAGTCTTATGTTATTTTTCTGGCGCCTCCTTCTCTGTCTTTTCTCCCTGTGTTAGTTTAACAAGGACTGAACTTCTTTTATGATCTGTTCAGCCCTTGTAAAGGCCTGGGTAGGTCTTTGACACTTACTTCCTTGTATCTCTAACTTTTACTCCTTAATTTGTCCACTCATTTGTTAACTTATTAGGCAATTTTTGCCAGTTTGTTAATGCTAGTCAAGGCAGTTCAAAGTGTCTTAGGTCATGCTCTCTAGAAGCAGAGATTGATTTGGGTATTCTTAGCAAGTGATTTAGTCCTTTATAAGGAATGCTGTAAAGGCAGCTGGGAAAGAGAATAGGGCCAGGGTGCTAGCAGTTGCTTGTTGGTTAGGACCACCCTTGGAGGTGAGGATAGGTAGAGGCCAATGTGAGCTCACAAGCACCTCCTGTCAGGCAAGGACAGTTCCTCTGGGAGACTTGGTGTGTGAGCCATGCACTCATCATATCCAAGGACTGGGTGGAACTCAATAGTATCTACATCACAAGATACCTGATATTTAGTCTCTGAGTGACTCCATAGAAGAGGGTCATTGTGGAGATGGAGTGATGGAGCTATGTACATAAGAGCACATAAACCAAGCTAGGTGTTAGTATGTATGTGTGCGTGTGTGTGGGGGGGGGGAGGGGGATGGAGTGGATGAGAGGTGGAGGAGAAAATTTCCTTAAGGAAAATTTCCCCAAGGCAATGATTCATATATTGAGGCTTAAAGGGTGAGACAGATGATGGAAGAGGGAGGAAATTTCAGCCAGAGAAATGAGCATGAATATTTGTACATAATGCTGCATTATGACTTTGGTTTGCCTTAAGCATTTTAACCTCTCCTGGGCCCCCTCCTCCATGAAAAATATTAAAAGTTTCATTTTATGACTTGTTATTGTTTAGTTACTAAGTTGTATATCCAACTCTTTGTGACCCAATGATTGTAGTCCCACCAGGCTTCTCTGGCCATGGAATTTCCCAGGCAGGAATATTGGAGTGGGTTGCCATTTCCTTCTCCAGCAGATCATCCTGGGCCAGGCCAGGGATTGAACCCACATATCCTGCATTGGCAGGCAGATTCTCAACCACTGAATCATCAGGGAAGCCCCAGTTTTGATATGCTGTCAAGCAAACTCTTCGGAGAAGGCAATGGCAACCCACTCCAGTACTCTTGCCTGGAAAATCCCATGGACGGAGGAGCCTGGGAGGCTGCAGTCAATGGGGTTGCTATGAGTTGGACAAGACTGAGCGACTTCACTTTCACTTTTCACTTTCACGCATTGGAGAAGGAAATGGCAACCCACTGCAGTGTTCTTGCCTGGAGAATCCCAGGGATGGGGGAGCCTGGTGGGCTGCTGTCTATGGGGTCACACAGAGTTGGACATGACTGAAGTGACTTAGCAGCAGCAGCAGCAGCAGCAGCAGCAAGCAAACTCTTAAAAACATTTTACTTTTACAGTATTATATGATATAGGTTAAAATGCCAGCATTTGTGGTTAATTGCAGGTGAGGAAACAGGCATAGAGATATGAAACTATTTAGCAAAAGCCATGAAGGAAATTGGATAAACAACCTGAGAATCCACTCTATTGCTTTTCAGTGAGTTCCAAGGTTGGAGGCAGTTACCCAGCTGGATCCCCACAAAAGGCAAAATTTTCCATTAGAAGTGGTTCAGGCTTACAACACCAAAGTTTCCATGTGCATTTGCAGTTGTGGGTAGTCAAGCAATGACCCAGCTGGTCAGAGGAAGTCTGTGGACTAAATGAAGGGTTTCTATTCCAATTCAAATGAATATAATATAATATAACTAATCATTATAATATAATGATTCTCAATAATCATTGATAATATTGGTATTCTCAATGCCAATACCTCAATAGCATAGAAAGAGGTTTTTGTTTTTGTTTTCCAGTATGGGTGGGGGTGTGATAAACTCATACTGGGCTCCGTTCTCTGTCAGTGACAAGCTCAACAACTGAGCATTGAAAGCATTTCAGTTGTTCTATGGCTAGCCACATAGCTCATGGGAACTCAATGGTTGATTTAATTGATAGTCACCTGGGGAGAAACAAACGGATTTGAAGACCCAGGAAATCAGCCACTGCACTAATGGAAGAAATTCATGGGCTTTCTTCCTTCTGCAGAGTCTGGTTCATCTTTTGAACATAATTAGTTGAAATTTTCTTCCAGTAGCTTGTACAATTCTTCCCGTGATATGTTGACTACGCTTGTATTTTTTCTATGCGAGCACAGTCATATTTTATTGCTTTATTGGAAGCAAGAGTAATTACGTTAACTGCTAATTCATGTTTTCTTGGACTGCCACGTTCTTGATAGACCAGTGGACAGTTCTACGGAAAAGGATGCTGAGCCTCACTGAAGGTGGAATAGGAGTTCCTTCTGAAAATGTTTCTCAAGTTTTCCCTGTAATAAAAGTTACCTAGAGTGTTGGTTAAACATTCAGATAAACATTGGTTTATCCTTTGGGGATGCTGATTCAAAGGTGTTAGGATATGTCCCTGGAATATGTATTTTAACAGCCATGCAATGTTGCCATTAGGGGAGTGTGGGAAACATTGTTCTATGAAGTAGGATTTTGAAAAAGTGATCAGAGACAGGGAGTCCCTGATTTTCAAATATCCCTCCTCATTCTCATGGTGGTATTTCTTTCTTTCTTAGTTCTACCTCCCACTGACTGCCTTTCAGTCCCATCCCACATGAGTGGCTTGACCTAAAGATTTAGCATGTCCTCTTTGCTTCAGGTCAGCCTACTATTTCCGTCCCGTTTCAAGTCATTCCCTTTCCATATACTTTAGTCACAATGGTACCAAACTATTTGTTCTTCCATATCTATCTCGAGCTCTTCAAACCTTTTAACTTTTTTTCCTACTCCATTTTCTCCATAGAATGGCTTCTCTCATTATTTTGCCCATTGAACTTTTGTTTCTTCTTCAAGAATTCAAATATCAATTCCTTAGAAGTCTTTTGCAGCTTCTACAGACAGAGTTAATTCTTGCCTCTGTGTTTTCATCACACTTTGGATTTCTCTTACCCATAATTCATGTTATGTTGTAATTATTTGTTTACTGTCTGTTTCAATAGGCAGCATGGATAGGAACAATGTCTTCATCTTTGTATAACAGTACTTAGCAGAGTGCCAGGTACATAGTAGGATTTATATAAATACTTGCTGAGTGAACTTTAGACTTTTAATAACTGTATATGAAATGATTATTATAAAATAGCTTATAAATACATTTTTTATAGAAGTTCATATATTCATTCATTCATCCATTTATTCCAACAACTATCTGTTGAACCACTATCATATGCTAAGCATTAGTGATTCAGTGATAAACAAAAAACAGATATGATCCTTGCCTTCATGGAGTTTTGGGTGAAGTGAAGTGAAAGTCACTCAGTCGTGTCCGACTTTTTGTGACCCCATGGACTGTAGTCCACCAGGCTCCTATGTCCATGGAATTCTCTGGGCCAGAATACTAGAGTGGGTAGACGTTCCCTTCACCAGGGCATCTTCCCAACCCAGGGATTGAACCCAGGTCTTCCACATTGCAGGCAGATTCTTTACCATCTGAGCCACCAGGGAAGCCAAATATATTAGTAAAATAATTGCAAAATGAATAAAAGTTTGCTACAATAAATAAAAATATAGGGATAAGCATGTGGGGCAATGAAAGCATATAATAATGGAGGTTGAGAGGTAACAATTGATCAGAGTGCTCACAGTGAGAATTATTTAGGGAGAAAGTAGAATGAAGAGTCTTCCAGGCTCAGGAAAAAGCCTATTCAAAGGATCCAGGGTAGGAGGGAGAATGGTAAGACTGAGAGGCTGAAAGATGGATGGTATATCTGGTGCAGAGACAGAAAGTGGACTTAGGGCCAGAGAAAAGGCTTGTCTACCTGGAGCGTACGGGTTTTCATGGGCCTGTTAAAGGTTTTGTCTTTAAATGCATTGGGAAATCAATAAAAAAAACCCCAGTGATTTTGGTGTGCTATTGCATTTTTGTGGAGATTTATCTAGCCAAATGATGACTTGATTTACTATTTATTTTGATTATGCAGACTTCTTCAGGACAGGAAGGATGTCTTGTATTTCTTCAGAGTTCTCAGAATCTAGCAGTATACAATAAATAGAGTGGGTGACCAAAGGATGTGTGTTTCTTGTTATATTTCAGATTCTTGAGAGTGAGGCTTTATGTAAACACACTTAGAAAGAAACTTATTTAACCAAATCCATTGGATAACTTATCACAACGTTACAATTTGTGTTAAAACTGTGAAAAACATGTTTATTATGGTGAATGGACAGCTGGTTATCCACTACTATCTTAACCAACAAAGACTGTTTCTTAAATGTTTGGGAAACTAATAGGGTTCTTCCCATTTCCAATAAGGTTATTTATCACTCATGATACTTGAAGTTTTACTATTACAGAATCATAAAGACTTCGGGGTCTTTAAGAGTCCTCTTTGAAAGTGTAAATACCTAATTGGGGGTAAGATATATACCAACTTTAACCAACTTCTGTCTTTGAGTTATCTCAGTTCAGTTCAATTCAGTTGCTCAGTTGTGTCCAAGTCTTTGTGACCCCATGAATTGCAGCATGCCAGGCCTCCCTGTCCATCACCAACCCCTGGAGTTCACCCGGACTCATGTCCATTGAGTCAGTGATGCCATCCAGCCATTTCATCCTCTGTCGTCCCCTTCTCCTCCTGCCCCTGATCCCTCCCAGCATCAGAGTCTTTTCCAATGAGTCAACTCTTCGCATGAGGTGGCCAAGTACTGGAGTTTCAGCTTTAGCATCATTCCTTCCAAAGAAATCCCAGGGCTCATCTCCTTCAGAATGTACTGGTTGGATCTCCTTGCAGTCCAAGGGACTCTCAAGAGTCTTCTCCAACACTACAGTTCAAAAGCATCAATTCTTCGGCGCTCAGCCTTCTTCACAGTCCAACTCTCACATCCATACATGACCACAGGAAAAACCAGGGCTTGACTAGACGGACCTTTGTTGGCAAAGTAATGTCTCTGCTTTTGAATATGCTATCTAGGTTGGTCATAACTTTCCTTCCAAGGAGTAAGCGTCTTTTAATTTCATGGCTGCAGTCACCATCTGCAGTGATTTTGGAGCCCCCAAAAATAAAGTCTGACACTGTTTCCATTGTTTCCCCATCTATTTCCCATGAAGTGATGGGACCAGATGCCATGATCTTCATTTTCTGAATGTTGAGCTTTAAGCCAACTTTTTTACTCTCCACTTTCACTTTCATCAAGAGGCTTTTGAGTTCCTCTTCACTTTCTGCCATAATGGTGGTGTCATCTGCATATCTGAGGTTATTGATATTCCTCCTGGCAATCTTGATTCCAGCTTGTGCTTCTTCCAGCCCAGCATTTCTCATGATGTACTCTGCATAGAAGTTAAATAAGCAGGGTGACAATATACAGCCTTGATGTACACCTTTTCCTATTTGGAACCAGTCTGTTGTTCCATGTCCAGTTCTAACTGCTGCTTCCTGACCTGCATATAGGTTTCTCAAGAGGCAGATCAGGTGGTCTGCTATTCCCATCTCTTTCAGAATTTTCCACAGTTTATTGTGATCCACAGTCAAAGGCTTTGGCATAGTCAATAAAACAGAAATAGATGTTTTTCTGGAACTCTCTTGCTTTTTCCATGATCCAGCAGATGTTGGCAATTTGGTCTCTGGTTCCTCTGCCTTTTCTAAAACCAGCTTGAACATCTGGAAGTTCACGGTTCATGTATTGCTGAAGCCTGGCTTGGAGAATTTTGAGCATTACTTTACTAGTGTGTGAGATGAGTCCAATTGTGCGGTAGTTTGAGCATTCTTTGGCATTGCCTTTCTTTGGGATTGGAATGAAAACTGACCTTTTCCAGGCCTGTGGCCACTGCTGAGTTTTCCAAACTTGCTGGCATATTGAGTGCAGCACTTTCATAGCATCATCTTTCAGGATTTGAAATAGCTCAACTGGAATTCCATCACCTCCACTAGCTTTGTTTGTAGTGGTGCTTTCTTTTTTTTTTTAATTTTATTTTATTTTTAAACTTTAGATAATTGTGCTTTCTAAGGCCCACTTGAATTCACATTCCAGGATGTCTGGCTCTAGGTCAGTGATAACATCATTGTGATTATCTGGGTCATGAAGATCTTTTTTGTACAGTTCTTCTGTGTATTCTTGCCACCTCTTCTTAATATCTTCTGCTTCTGTTAGGTCCATACCATTTCTGTCCTTTATCGAGCCCATCTTTGCATGAAATGTTCCCTTGATATCTCTGATTTTCTTGAAGAGATCTCTGGTCTTTCCCATTCTGTTGTTTTCCTCTATTTGGGGATTCAAATACAAAGGAACTATATCTATCGGGGACAAAGCAGGGGCATTGGTCATGTAGAAGTGATGTTTACCAGATGGTTAGTCCCTGTTTTGCTTCCATTGTCACCTCCAGAAATTGTTTTGTAAATGATGGCAATGATTGTGCTACTCACTGTAGCTGAGTCTATGTGACCTTTGATTTCACAATTAAACAGAGAATCCTTTTCCTCATAACCTCTGGGACACTGAAGTTTAATAGTATCATGAGGGACAGTACAATGAACTTGGGGGATAAGTTGCTCTGACACACAAGCTGAGCCAGTGGCACTATCTGCCAAAGCCTTTGTGTTTCAATGGACTTATCAAATCTATTCTTCAGAAACAAGTTCTTTTCGTAAGACTAGAATTTCTTTAGAACATCAGTGGCCCTGATAGTAAAATAGTGCTTTCTGATCTTTCATCAAATTTTCCAGACTTCTTTATTTGCCCCACTGCTCAATACAGTTCTAGTTGCTGGAGGGGACAATAATGAGAAAGAGAGCCTTTGTTGAGATTATGGGGTGAGGGTGGTTTTTCCAGAATATTTCATGATGATTTGAAAAATTAAGAACTCTGTGCATGACAGGGATACATTTCCATTGAACACATTCTATAAGACTTCTTATTTCCCTCTAGGGCTTTCTCCACTCTGCCTGGTAGTTTTCTACAACATCACTTTCTTATTTAGGAATTGTTCTTTACTGAATGAATTATGAACTATGGAAAATCTTATATTAAAAATATTTTTAAATGAATAAAGTTATTCTGTTATTCAATATAACTGCTTTATTCTGTAACATATTCATAAGAGATGCCATAGATCTTACTGGTAGTTTTAATTAAAAAAAATCATCACCAAGGAATAAGATTCTGATTGTTGAAGCAATCACACTAAATAAAGACCAAACCTTTTTTTTTTTTTTCTTTTTAAAATTCTTCTTCTGAGAGATGCTCATCTCAGGTCCTAATCTGTCTAAAAGAGTCTAAGTCAGGGAGCAGCAAAGTGTAGGACAAACCTGACCAATAGCTCCCCCTCCCCCTTTTTTTTGTAAATAAATTTTTATTGGAACATAGTCACACCCATCTATTTAAGTACTGTCTTGCTGCTTTTGTGCTGCAACGGCAGAGCTGAGTAGTTGCAACAGAGAATATATGGCCCACAGAGCTGAAAATATTCATTCTCTGGGCTTTCATTAAAAAAAGTTTGCCAACCCTGGTCTAAGATATGTTTCTTTAGATCCTTTGACTATCACTTAAGCTACAAGTTCCTTGAAAACTCAGACCAAATATGATTTATCAGTGTATGTCACACTATTGTATTGGAAAGAAGTGCTCAAGTTCAGGATAAATGAAAGTAACTGAATCCTTCTGTATAAATACTCATGTTCCCCTTCAACTCCAAATCTTAAAGACTATGGGAAAGAACCATTATAGGGAGATTTCCTATCAAGACAATTTGGGGTTTATTTTTAGGAAACCTGCATCAATTGGGCAAACTCTGATCTTCAGTTTAGTTCAGTTCAGTCGCTCAGTCGTGTCTGACTCTTTGCGATCCCATGGACTGGAGCACTCCAGGCCTCCCTGTCCATTATCAACTCCTGGAGTTTACTCAAACTCATGTCCATTGAGTTGGTGATGCCATCCAACCATCTCATCCTCTGTCGTCCCCTTCTCCTCCCACCCTCAATCTTTCCCAGCATCAGGGTCTTTGCAAATGAGTCAGTTCTTCGCATCAGGTAGCCAAAGTATTAGAGTTTCAGCTTCAGCATCAGTCCTTCCAATGAATATTCAGGACTGATTTCTTTTAGGATGGACCGGTTGGATCTCCTTGCAGTCCGAGGGACTCTCAAGAGTCTTCTCCAACACCGCAGTTCAAAAGCATCAATTCTTCGATGCTCAGCTTTCTTTATAGTCCAACTCTCACATCCATACATGACTCCTGGAAAAATCATAGCCTTGACTAGATGGACTTTTATTGGCAAAATAACGTCTCTGCTTTTTAATATGCTGTCTAGGTTGGGCATAGCTTTTCTTCCAAGGAGAAAACATCTTTTAATTTCATGGCTGCAGTCACCATCTGCAGTGATTTTGGAGCCTCCCAAAATAAAGTCTGCCACTGTTTCCACTGTTTCCCGATCTATTTGCTGTGAAGCGATGGGACGGATTGCCATGCTCTTAGTTTTCTGAATGTTGAGCTTTAAGCCAACTTTTTCTTCTTTGCTTTCTGCCATATGGGTGGTGTCATCTGCATATCCTAGGTTATTGATATTTCTCCCGGCAATCTTGATTCCAGCTTGTACTTCTTCCAGCCCAGCGTTTCTCATGATGTACTCTGCATATAAGTTAAATAAGCAGGGTGACAATACACAGCCTTGACGTACTCCTTTTCCTATTTGGAATTTGGAACTCTGATCTTGATGACCTGTAAAGAGTTGCTACTTTTCTTATTCTAGCAATCCAGAGATGGGAAGGCAGGGAAGGATCAATGCAACTTTTGTGCCCCAGGAGAATTTCCATTCCTAGTGATTAAGTACTTATAAGGATGTCTTAGTGTCAGGTGCTAGGTGTCTTCGCCATGAAATAGCTAAGAGGGCACGCTGGGGATATTTGTATTCCCCACTCACTCATCCCAGCAGGTAGATTCTGTTTCAACATTTGGTATTATGTGAAAAAGCAGGCTTGAGGGAAGTAAATGTAGCTTGCTCTCTGTTCTCTTTTACCTTTGTTTGAATGCTCTTAGTTGACTTCCCTATATATGTAAATTGGGAAAATGACTAGAATGTAAATTATTTTTTTTTTTAAAGTTCACAGATCTGATCTTGTTTGAATAAGGCATTGGAAAAGACTCAGGAAAATATTTTTGGCTACTTTCCTTAATAATCAAGCCAGAGAGCAAATATGTACTAAGTCTATTACCACTCTGCCTCTTCTCACCCTTCTGCTGTAAGACATCACTAACAGATTATTGTGCTCTTTCAGAGAGCCTCAGAATTCATCTTAATATGGTCCAAGAAGGCACCACCAACTAGTCAGAATTGGAATATGGAATGGAACCTTGCTTTCCAAAGCTGTTTTTATATATGTCTAAATGTGAGACTGGTTGGATCTGATTGGATCCAACCAGTGCATCCTAAAGGAAATCAGTCCTGAATATTCATTGGAAGGACTGATGCTGAAGCTGAAACTCCAAAACGTTGGCCACCTGGTGCAAAGAACTGACTCATTTGAAAAGACCTTGATGCTGGGAAAGATTGAAGGCAGGAAGAGAAGGGGACAACAGAGGATGAGATGGTTGGATGGCATCACCAACTCAATGGACATGAGTTTGAGTAAACTCCGGGAGTTGGTGATGGACTGGGAGGCCTGGAGTGCTCCAGTCCATGGGGTTGCAAAGAGTCGGACATGACTGAGTGACTGAACTAAACTGAACTGAAATGTGAGACTCTTATTTCTTCCTTAGCTCCTCATGTGGTAATTGATCCTGGTCTTGAGGTTAGTAACTGAGGAGGCCAGGCAAACCAAGGCATTCTCAGCAGAGTGCAGAACAAAAAGATATGAGTCACCAGATGGAGTTAAGCAGTGTGTGCATTGGAAAGTCACATGAAATGAAGTTGGAACAGGAAAGGGGATCCAGATTTAGGTGGACATTGGCATCCAGCCCAAGATGTTTGAATGTGATTTGTAAAAGCAGTGTTCCCAAAGGACAGTCAATGTTCTCCAGAGAAACAAAATCAATAGGATAGAGTATACACACACACACACACACACACACACACACACACACACACAAGAGTGAGGATTTATTTTAAAGAATTAGCTCTTGTGATTTGTGGAAGCTGCCGAGTTCAAAAATTGCAGAGCAGGCTAGCAGGCTGTAAATTCCAGCAGGAACTGATGTTGAGATCTTGAATCTGAAGCCAGTCTGAAGGCCAAATTCCTTCTTTGGATGACCTCAGTCTTCTCTCAAGTCTTTCAATTGACTGGATGTGGCCCACGTACATTATGGAAAGTTATCAGCTTTACTCAAAGTATAGTGATTTAAATGTTAATCACATCTTTAAAAGCCACCATAACTGTAAACTGATATTTGCCCAAACAGTGGGATACCATACCCCAGCCAAGTTGACCTATTAAAATTAATCATCACAGTCAGTATAGATAATCTTCAGTGGTAGACAGATTTGTGTTTTTAAATTTGTATTATACATTTAAATCTCTTTTACAGAAAGCTTCTGATTTCATAGAAATTATTGGTTAGAACAAAGGTAAATTTATTTAAGTAAAACAGAGTTGATTTACAGAAAATTATTAAATATTGGGTATAGATGGTCTATGAATATGGTGAGTACATGAAGGTTGTACTGAAATGACTGACAATGGTAAACAAAAGAATTGCTATGCTCCTGCAACAAGGAAATGTCATAAGGAAACGGAGTTTCAGGAAGATTAATTCTGTGTCCATGAACAAAGGCCACAGATAGATAAAAGTTCATCAACAAATAATAGATGTGAAAATGTTTGCTTTTGCCATAGTAGAAACAATGCATTTTTCAATCTCTTGTTCTTTAAAAGAAATTGGTTATGCTACACTCATTTTTACAAATAGAAGTTTTAAATTTTATGTAATCTGAGCAGTTGTCTTTAATGATTTCTTAAATGGATTTTAAACTTAAGAAGTCATCCCTGGTTTTAAATTCAGAGATCTAAAAACCTTGTTTGAGTGGGCACTTGGAAAAGGATGTTTTAAAAAATTTAACTTTTTAATGTATCTGAGATTTATTTTGTTATACACTATGAAAGATGGTCTAATTAATTTTATTTTTTAAAAAAGTCTTACCTAGTTATTCCCAAACAAAGTTAATGAATAGTTCTTCCTTTCTAGTGATATTGCTTTTGTTTCCTAGCAAATTCTTGTATGGAAAAAATAAAAATCAATTCTGGACTATCTAGTGTATATTCTATGTATTTATTTTATTTTTCCAGTAGAGTCTTATTTTAATTATCATAGCCTTATTTTTTTTCACCATAAAGAGTTTATTTTCCATATAAAAGGGCAGAAGCTAGCATATAAACAAAAGAGCAAAGATAGGAGTTCACGTGGGAGACCATGACAGTGGCTTGAGGCTGAGAGTGGTGAAGTCTGGTCCTAGGGGAGAACTGGAGGTTGTGATGAAGAGATGGGGTCAGATCCAGGACCTGTCCTGCAGGCAGAGACCATGAGATGTGTTGATGCCAAAATGTATGGAACACAGCAAAAGCATTTTTAAGAGGTTTCTCACCAAAAATGCTAACTAATCTTGGAGAGTCTCCTGGAGAGCCAGGGGTGGAGGTTGGTGGCAACTACAGCTCACCAGGAAACAGACACTGATGGCAGCTACCCTTGGGAACTCCCCCCACCACGTGGACACTGGTGGCTGGTGCTGGTGGTGCTGGGCATCACTGCAGAAACCTCCTTCCAGCTCAGCCTTATGATATATTTAAAAATCTAGTGTGGCTAGTCCCATTCATGTTCTTCATTCAAACATTTCTTTGATAAACAACATTTATTTTTTCTTTCTGAGAACATCAGAATCTAGTCAGATTCTCTGAAATTTTTATAGAATATTTATTAAACTTTTGTAAATCATTATAAGGGTTGTAATGAGTTTGTGTATATTTCATTTATGTATGAGTTTATGTCCACTTTCAAATAACTTTTGATGTTTGTGACAATAGAATTTAGTCAACAAATTAGTCTAAAATAATGACAAAGACATTTTAATCTCATTTGCCTCCTTTACTTGAGCAATTAATAGCCAAATTGAGTTTAATCCCCTTTCATTTTTGCACCTAAATATCTGGTGGAAATGTAATCCAACAATCAAAGATCCAATGACTGGCTTCAAGGAGCAGAATAATAGAAACAATGATAAATATTGTCAGTGAATGGATTTAGAAACTCTTGAAGTGTAATTCACATTTCAACTTTTATTTAAAATTTCATTTTAATTCCTTAGTATTTCAAATGGAAACCCATGATCCCCTTCAGCAAGATTTTTCACCTTGTATGTTTATAATTTTTTTCTCTTATTTCCTTTGCCCCCTTCATGATTGTGTTACCTGTAAAGCAAGTTCTTCTGACCCTGGCTAATTCTTGATATCCTCGAAATTCTCCTGACAGCAGAAAGCAGTGATCAGACAGGTTGAATGATTCAATGGAAATTTAATCTGATCTTATTTTAGCCACATGTAAGAAGCAACCTGCTGTGAACTAGAATTGTAATGCTGGAAATTATCTGATTCCTGCAGGCCTCTCTTCCTTCTCTGCCCTGGTGAATGACTGCTAAAGGAATTTAAAGCATGTAAAACACGATAAATGTTGATTTGTTGCCTTGGCCTTCTTGCAGGTAAAATTAAAGAAGAGTATCATAGATTTTAGATTTTATTTATAAGGACAAAACATTTAAATGTACTCACTTAAGTTGCTTTTTGAGGCAGTAATGTCCTATTTCCTTTAGATTAAACGTCCAGATTTGAACCCACTTTGAAAACTAATGCAAAACACAACAACAACCAAAACAAAGAAATCTCTGTCAATAGAACACTTTAGCTGCAAAGACTGATGTCCTGAAAGAGAGTTGACAAAGATACGATTGGTCAGTTCACTGATCTGAAGGGGAGGTGTTCTTTATTTGTGTCAGGTCCATGAATCAAGGCAAATTGGAAGTGGTCAAACAAGAGATGGCAAGAGTGAATGTCGACATTCTAGGAATCAGTGAACTCAAATGGACTGGAATGGGTGAATTTAACTCAGATGACCATTATATCTACTACTGCGGACAGGAATCCCTCAGAAGAAATGGAGTAGCCATCATGGTCAACAAAAGAGTCTGTAATGCAGTACTTGGATGAAATCTCAAAAACCGACAGAATGATCTCTGTTCGTTTCCAAGGCAAACCATTCAATATCACAGTAATCCAAGTCTATGCCCCAACCAGTAACACTGAAGAAGCTGAAGTTGAACGGTTCTATGAAGACCTACAAGACCTTTTAGACCTAACACCCAAAAAAGATGTCCTTTTCATTATAGGGGACTGGAATGCAAAATGGGAAGTCAAGAAACACCTGGAGTAACAGGCAAATTTGGCCTTGGAATATGGAATGAAGTAGGGCAAAGACTAATAGAGTTTTGCCAAGAAAATGTACTGGTCATAGCAAACACCCTCTTCCAACAACACAAGAGAAGACTCTACACATGGACATCACCAGATGGTCAACACCGAAATCAGACTGATTATATTCTTTGCAGCCAAAGATGGAGAAACTCTATGCAGTCAACAAAGCAAGACCTGGAGCTGGCTGTAGCTCAGGTCATGAACTCCTTATTACCAAATTCAGACTGAAATTGAAGAAAGTAGGGAAAACCACTAGACCATTCAGGTATGACCTAAATCAAATCCCTTATGATTATACAGTGGAAGTGAGAAATAGACTTAAGGGCCTAGATCTGATAGATAGAGTGCCTGATGAGCTATGGACTGAGCTTCGTGACATTGTACAGGAGACAGGGATCAAGACCATCCCCATGGAAAAGAAATGCAAAAAAGCAAAATGGCTGTTGGGGAGGCCTTACAAGTAGCTGTGAAAAGAAGAGAAGCAAAAAGCAAAGGAGAAAAGGAAAGATATAAGCATCTGAATACAGAGTTCCAAAGAATAGCAAGGAGAGATAAGAAAGCCTTCCTCAGTGATTAATGCAAAGAAATAGAGGAAAACAATAGAATGGGAAAGACTAGAGATCTCTTCAAGAAAATTAGAGATATCAAGGGAATATTTCATGCAAAGATGGGCTTGATAAAGGACAGAAATGGTATGGACCTAACAGAAGCAGAAGGTATTAAGAAGAGGTGGCAAGCATACACAGAAGAACTGTACAAAAAAGATCTTCATGACCCAGATAATCACGATGATGTGATCACTGACCTAGACCCAGACATCCTGGAATGTGAAGTCAAGTGGGCCTTAGAAAGCATCACTATGAACAAAGCTAGTGGAGGTGATGGAATTCCAGTTGAGCTATTTCAAATCCTGAAAGATGATGCTATGAAAGTACTGCACTCAATATGCCAGCAAATTTGGAAAACTCAGCAGTGGCCACAGGCCTGGAAAAGGTCAGTTTTCATTCCAATCCCAAAGAAAGGCAACGCCAAACTATTGCACAATTGCACTGATCTCATACACTAGTAAAGTAATGCTCAAAATTCTCCAAGCCAGGCTTCAGCAATACATGAACCGTGAACTTCCAGATGTTCAAGCTGGTTTTAGAAAAGGCAGAGGAACCAGAGACCAAATTGCCAACATCTGCTGGATCATGGAAAAAGCAAGAGAGTTCCAGAAAAACATCTATTTCTGCTTTATTGACTATGCCCAAGCCTTTGACTGTGTGGATCACAATAAACTGTGGAAAATTCTGAAAGAGATGGGAATACCAGACCACCTGATCTGCCTCTTGAGAATCTGTGTGCAGGTCAGGAAGCAACAGTTAGAACTGGACATGGAACAACAGACTGGTTCCAAATAGGAAAAGGAATATGTCAAGGCTGTATATTGTCACCCTGCTTATTTAACTTCTATGCAGAGTACATCATGAGAAACGCTGGGCTGGAAGAAGCACAAGCTGGAATCAAGATTGCCAGGAGGAATATCAATAACCTCAGATATGCAGATGACACCACCCTTATGGCAGAAAGTGAAGAGGAACTCAAAAGCCTCTTGATGAAAGTGAAAGTGGAGAGTAAAAAAGTTGGCTTAAAGCTCAACATTCAGAAAATGAAGATCATGGCATCCAGTCCCATCACTTCATGGGAAATAGATGGGGAAACAGTGGAAACAATGTCAGACTTTATTTTTTGGGGCTCCAAAATCACTGTAGATGGTGACTGCAGCCATGAAATTAAGAGACGCTTACTCCTTGGAAGGAAAGTTATGACCAACCTAGATAGCATATTCAAAAGCAGAGACATTACTTTGCCAATAAAGGTCTGTCTAGTCAAGGCTATGGTTTTTCCTGTGGTCATGTATGGATGTGAGAGTTGAACTGTGAAGAAGGCTGAGTGCCGAAGAATTGATGCTTTTGAACTGTGGTGTTGGAGAAGACTCTTGAGAGTCCCTTGGACTGCAAGGAGATCCAGCAAGTCCATTCTGAAGGAGATCAGCCCTGGGATTTCTTTGGAAGGAATGATGCTAAAGCTGAAACTCCAGTACTTTGGCCACTTCATGCAAAGAGTTGACTTGTTGGAAAAGACTCTGATGCTGGGAGAGATTGGGGGCAGGAGGAGAAGGGGACGACAGAGGATGAGATGGATGGATTGGCATCACTGCCTCGATGGACGTGAGTCTGAGTGAACTCCGGGAGTTGGTGATGAACAGGGAGGCCTGGCATGCTGTGATTCACGGGGTCACAAAGAGTCGGACACGATTGAGCAACTGAACTGAACTGAAATAGGGAAGGCCAGTTAGAATGTAGAAAAGCTAAGAAATGGTAGGGAGAAGTGGAGAAAACAAGCAGGAAAAAAGTGAAAAACTGAATTTAAGAAAAGCATAAGGTATAGATGAAACGGCAACTTTTAGAGTTGATTGGACCAGAGTTTAAGAAGACTGTTACATATTTGACCTCCAATGGTCCACATCTCCCAATATTTGCCTTTGTATAGTTCTCTTTGAATCTGAGTTGTGACTATGATTTATTTTAATTAAATGGAAGTGGCAAAGTGATGTGGTGTTAGTTCTTGTTCTAAGCCTTAAAGAGTTTGTGTTTTGTTCTCTTCAGAGCCATGATCTGCTTTACAAAATTCTGTTTACCTGCTAGAGCTATGTGGAGAGGCCATTGAAGAAGCCACATAAGAGGGAGAGGCCCTGAGAGACAAGCCTGGTCGTCCCAGCATCCCAGCCAAGTCCAGGTCCCTGATGACCTACCAGCTGGATAATCCACATGAGCAGCCATTGGTAAGATCAACAGAAGAATCACCCAACTAAGCCCAGTCCAGACTGCAGAATTATGAGCAGATAAAATGTCCACTGTTTTGAGCCACTAAGCTTTGGGGTGATTTGTTATACAGCAAAATACAGTTGCTGGATGATAATGAAGAGTCAGGGATCAAGACCCAGTGACTGCCCTCTGAGACAGCATCGTGGGGACTGAAGATGCATACCTAGGACCAAAGCAAGCTTGGTTCAAATCCTTTACTTCATCACTTTTTAGCTTTTATGGCCTTGGACAAGTTATTTAATCTTTGTGGGCCTCAGTCTTGTTAGCTGTGAAGTGAGAGAAATATTCTCTCACAAGATAGTTAAGAAATGAATGAAAGTTTGGGTAACAAATTAAGTATCCACCAAATCTTAGTTCTATTCCATTTCTTTTCTAACTCCCTCACTCCCTACACCCACACTGAGGGGATAAAAGTGATCCAAACTACATTAACTACTTAGGGCAGCCATGTGATCTACTAAAGGCAGTTCTCTTTTGCACTGTGTATGTATATTTGATGAACAGTCATTGTGTTTATATGAACAAGAAGTAAACACCTAAAATACAGGTGATGGATTTTTTAACTGATAGCAGGCTTGGGAGTCATTGCTGGAGTCAATGCATATTTGTGTCCATGTCCCATACTACCTACACCTGCTCCTTTGAAATACTACTGCTGTTTATTAGACTAAGCTGGGGTCATAAAGGAGTGTTGAAGTTACATTCAGCTTACTTTATTACAGAAGGCATGAAGGCATATGTTGTATTTCCATTTGGTTTTCACAAAGAAGCATTAGCATGTTAATTGCTTGTGCAGTTCACTTAGGCAAAAGTTACAGATTTTTGAGGTAGTACTGGATAAAATTTGCTGTTTGTTGAGTCCTTGTCTTCATTTTTTAAAAAAATTTTATTTTATTTTTTAACTTTTCAATATTGTATTGGTTTTGGCATATATCAAAATGAATCCGCCACAGGTATACAGAGTCCTTGTCTTCATACTGAAAAGAAAAAAGCCCTATAATGTCTAAATTATGTGCAGATACCAAGTTTCAAAGTCTTCCAAGAGAAAACACACACACACACACACACACACACACAAAATAAAGGATTAAGGAAAAAAGAAATAAACCTGCTCTGGCCTCAGTTTCCAATTTTTAAAATGAGAATGCCAGACTAGAAGGTTCTCCAAGGTCACTTCCAGATCTGAGTGTTAGCAGACATCTCAAATCCTGTGCATGTATTAGCCCTTTGTGAGATTAAAAACACAGGTTGTTCTCCAGCAAAACTTTAATTGCAAAGCTTTAATTAGGAAAAAAAATAAAAATACTCATTCAGATTATGTTTTAATTTTATTTTTAATTGTATTTTTATTGTTTCCATTTTATTTTAAAGGAGAGATGAGAACTGCAATTTGCCAAATTGCTACACGTTTCCTTGCCATACAACTGCCCTAGCAAGTTAACTTAAAACAATTTTCTAAAATGCATTTTTAATGAGAACCTGAGACCCCTGAAATTTGTCTTAAACACTTTTTTTCCCCCTTCAGACCTCTTATAGGGTTGTAGAGTTTCCATACCTCAGTGCCAAGAGCATGGCAGAGGAATTTGGCTCAGCTTAGTAATTACCTTATGTTAGTCTAGCTCAAAGTTGTTTTTCTCTTAATGGTTAAAGAGAGCCATTCAAATGCTTTGATTCTAGTAATAAAAGTCCCAATGGGAAGGATAGGTGAATGCCCATGTAATGTTTAGCCTATTAAAATAGCCATATCCAAGCTTATGCAGAGTAAATGTTGCTAGGACAGGTCAGAAAAAAAATATGAGAAAATAAGAGAACTAAAGTAAGTACAGGAGTGTCCTTCCTCTCTCCAAATAAGATCCTACAATTATAACGGACATTTATTTTTGTCTTCTCTCATGGCGAGAGGGAAGGATCTCCCCAAAGTTTCACTGTGTGCTTCCAGAATGCTGTCAGCTATAGGCTTCACGGGGGTCAGTACGGCTCAGATGGTAAAGTGTCTGCCTGCAACGAGGGAAACCCGGGTTTGATTCCTGGGTAGGGAAGATCCCCTGGAGAAGGAAATGGCAATCCACTCCAGCACTCTTGCCTGGAAAATCCCATGGACAGAGGAGCCTGATAGGCTACAGTCCATGGGGTCGCAAAGAGTCGGACACGACTGAGCAACTTCACTTCACTTCATAGGCTTCACAGTAGCGCACAGTACCTGAGAGCACAAACTATTTTTGATGAAGGACCAGTTTGTTTTATCTCCCACACTCCCATCCACTGAGGACTGGTACTTGTGTAAAATACAATGAAAATGAAGTACTGGAAAAATGCCTTTCAAACAATGACATATAAATTATATGCCTCAATTTTTTTTTATTATTAGATTTAATTACTGTCAAATTGTAGTAAGTTTCTAGCCATTCTCAGTTTCTATAGTTATCTTGCTGCAGATGGTAACAAGAATGCGGAAACAGGCACTGGTCCATGGACCATACTTTGAGTAGCACTGACCTAGACTAGGCCAGTAGTATTCTTTGATTCCCACTAATTATTTCAGGGGTGATTTTATGACCTGAAAGTATGAAAGTGTTAGTCGATCAGTCGTGTCTGATTATTTGCAACCCCATGGACTGTAGCCTGCCAGGCTCCTCTGTCCATGGGATTCTCCAGGCAAGAATACTGGAATGGGTAGTCATTCCCTTCTTCAGGGGATCTTCCTGACTCAGGGATGGAACCTGGGTCTCCTGCACTGCAGGAAGATTCTTCACCGTCTGAGCCACCAGGGAAAGCCCTGGTGACCTGAGCTGGTCCCAGTCACTTGAATGTTTGGGCTTTAATTGAGAAACTGGGACAGTTCTGTTTTCCCTGGCTGGATACCACCTTGAGACTACAAGAGAAGGGATCAATACCATGAAAGCAGAACCAAGAGATAGCGAGTCAGATGAATCTGCTCCTGTGTTGTGGAAAAACAGAAGCCAGTAAATTAAAATTTTTGCTTAAGCTAGAGTTCAAGTTTTCTATTATCTGCAAGAGAAAGAGTCCCGTATGATAGAGTAATTGATATGCATATTTCCCTCTAATTCTCAATCAGCTTGCCAGTCATCTTTCCAAAACAGAGATCTGGGAAAAACATTCTTCTGGTTATGAAAACCTTAGCTTCCCACTGCCTTGATACAGAATTCAAGCTTCCTAAACCATCATTTAAAGTCTTTCACAACTGAGTACCCTTCTTTTTCACCCTTTTTTATCTTTTTGCTACTCTCATCCTCAAATACATGCCTGATGCTTTAGTGTGACCAGACATACACTTTTATGTATGTTTTAAGGTCTGCCTATGTTCCCTTTGGCTGAATTGCATTTTCTCTTCCTACACCCTTTTCTGGTTTTCTAAGGATAGAAGCTTGAGAACATAAGGTATTCATTACTTTTAAATGTTAAGCATTATGCATCACCACCATTCTTGCTGATTCAAGGGCTAATTCGGAGAGTGTTGGCATAAGGGCAACTTGACACATCCAGACATTTGATAAAAACTGCATCTAGACCCCAAAGATTTCATTTCATAAGGAGTCTGACATGGTTATATTACCAAAATCTCAGAAAAACAACAAACTTAGATAAAGTGTGAGTTTAAGTCATGGCAAAAATAAATAAGAAATAAAAACATATATTTGCACCAGTATGTGTACACATGTTCATAGCAGCTTTATTCATAATAGTCAAAACTGGAAACAACCTAAATGTTCACCAACTGATCAATGTATAAACAGAATGTGGTATATCTGTACAATGGGATATTATTTTCCATAAAAACAAATGAAATATTGATACATATTACAACATAGACTAACCCTACAAACATTGTGTTAAGTGAAAGAAGCCATATATGAAAGGCCACATGTTGTATAATTCCATTTACATAAATGTACGGAATTGACAAATATATAGAAGAGGTGGCAAAAATACACAGAAGAACTATACAAAAAAGATCTTCATGACCAGATAATCATGATGGTGTGATCACTCACCTACAGCCAGACATCCTGGAATGTGAAGTCAAGTGGGCCTTAGGAAACATCACTATGAACAAAGCTAGTGCAAGTGATGGAATTCCAGTTGAGCCATTTCAAATCTTAAAAGATGATGCTGTGAAAGTGCTGCACTCAATATGCCAGCAAATTTGGAAAACTCAGTAGTGGCCACAGGACTGGAAAAGGTCAGTTTTCATTCCAATCCCGAAGAAAGGCAATGCCAAAGAATGCTCAAACTACCATACAATTGCATTCATCTCACATGCTAACAAAGTAATGCTCAAAATTCTCCAAGCCAGGCTTCAACAATATGTGAACTGTGAAATTCCAGATGTTCAAGCAGGATTTAGAAAAGGCAAAGGAACCAAATTGCCAACATCTGCTGGATCATGGAAAAAGCAAAAGAGTTCCAGAAAAACATCTATTTCTGCTTCATTGACTATGCCAAAGCCTTTGACTATGTGGATCACAATGAACTGTGGAAAATTCTGAAAGAGATGGGAATACCAGACCACCTGACCTGCCTCCTGAGAAATCTGTATGCAGGTCAGGAAGCAACAGTTAGAACTGGACATGATTGAGCCACTGAACTGAGGGCTGGGGAGAGTGAAGAGATTGAAAGGTGAAGGCTAAGTGTAGCAGAGTTTCTTTTTTAGAGTGATAATAACAGAAGACTCTACACATGGACATCACCAGATGGTCAACACTGAAATCAGATGGATTATATTCTTTACAGCTGAAGATGGAGAAGCTCTATACAGTCAGCAAAAACAAGACCAGGAGCTGACTGTGGCTCAAATCATGAACTCCTTATTGCCAAATTCGACCTAAACTGAAGAAAATAGGGAAAACCACTAGACCATTCAGGTCTAAATCAAAATCAAATTCCTTATGATTATACAGTAGAAGTGAGAAATAGATTTAAGGGACTAGATCTAATAGAGCGCCTGATGAACTATGGACGGAGGTTCGTGACATTGTACAGGAGACAGGGATCAAGACCATCCCCATGGAAAAGAAATGCAAATAAGCAAAATGGCTGTCTGGGGAGGCCTTACAAATAGCTGTGAAAAGAAGAGAAGCGAAAAGCAAAGGAGAAAAGGAAAGATATAAGCACCTGAATACAGAGTTCCAAAGAATAGCAACGAGAGATAAGAAAGCCTTCCTCAGTGATCAGTGCAAAGAAATAGAGGAAAACACAGAATGGGAAAGACTAGAGATCTCTTCAAGAAAATTAGAGACACCAAGGGAATATTTCATGCAAAGATGGGCTCGATAAAGAACAGAAATGGTATGGACCTAACAGAAGCAGAAGGTATTAAGAAGAGGTGGCAAGAAAACACAGAAAAACTGTACAAAAAAGATCTTCATAACCCAGATAATCATGATGGTGTGATGACTCACCTAGAGCCAGACATCCTGGAATGTGAAGTCAAGTGGGCCTTAGAAAGCATCACTATGAACAAAGCTAGTGGAGGTGATGGAATTCCAGTTGAGCTATTTCAAATCCTGGAAGATGATGCTGTGAAAGTACTGCACTCAATATGCCAGCAAATTTGGAAAACTCAGCAGTGGCCACAGGCCTGGAAAAGGTCAGTTTTCATTCCAATCCCAAAGAAAGGCAATGCCAAAGAATGCTCAAACTACCGCACAATTGGACTCATCTCACACGCTAGTAAAGTAATGCTCAAAATTCTCCAAGCCAGGCTTCAGCAATACGTGAACTGTGAAATTCCAGATGTTCAAGCTGGTTTTAGAAAAGGCAGAGGAACCAGAGATCAAATTGACAACATCCGCTGGATCATCGAAAGAGCAAGAGAGTTCCAGAAAAACATCTATTTCTGCTTTATTGACTATGCCAAAGCCTTTGACTGTGTGGATCACAATACACTGTGGAAAATTCTGAAAGAGATGGGAATACCAGACCACCTGATCTGCCTCTTGAGAAACCTATATGCAGGTCAGGAAGCAACAGTTAGAACTGGACATGGAACAACAGACTGGTTCCGAATAGGAAAAGGAGTATGTCAAGGCTATATATTGTCACCCTGCTTATTTAACTTCTATGCAGAGTACATCATGAGAAACGCTGGGCTGGAAGAAGCACAAGCTGGAATCAAGATTGCTGGGAGGAATATCAATAACCTCAGATATGCAGATGACACCACCCTCATGGCAGAAAGTGAAGAGGAACTCAAAAGCCTCTTGATGAAAGTGAAAGTGGACAGTGAAAAAGTGGCTTAAAGCTCAACATTCAGAAAATGAAGATCATGGCATCTGGTCCCATCAGTTCATGGGAATTAGATGGGAAAACAGTGGAAACGGTGTCAGACTTTATTTTTCGGAGCTCCAAAATCACTGCAGATGGTGATTGCAGCCATGAAATTAAAAGATGCTTACTCCTTGGAAGGAAAGTTATGACCAACCTAGATAGCATATTAAAAAGCAGAGAGATTACTTTGCTAACAAAGGTCCATCTAGTCAAGGCTATGGTTTTTCCAGTGGTCATGTATGGATGTGAGAGTTGGACTGTGAAGAAAGCTGAGCACCAAAGAATTGATGCTTTTGAAGTGTAATATTGGAGAAGACTCTTGAGAGTCCCTTGGACTGCAAGGATATCCAACCAGTCCATTCTAAAGGAGATCAGTCCTGGGTGTTCTTTGGAAGGACTGATGCTAAAGCTGAAACTCCAATACTTTGGCCACCTCATGTGAAGAATTGACTCATTTGGAAAAGACTCTGATGCTGGGAGGGATTGGGGGCAGGAGGAGAAGGGGCGACAGAGGATGAGATGGCTGGATGCCATCACCGACTGGATGGACATGAGTTTGGGTGAACTCTGGGAGTTGGTGATTGACAGGGAGGCCTGGCGTGCTGCAATCATGGGGTCGCAAAGAGCTGGACACGACCGAGTGACTAAACTGAATGATAAAAATGTTCTCAAATTGATTGTAATGATGGATGCACAACATTGTGAATATACTAAAAGTCATCGAACTGTACACTTTTAATGGGTGAATTGTATGGTATGTGAACTATGCCTCAATAATGTGGTCTTTAGAAACAGTTTAGAGGAGCTGTATTCATAAGTGTCAAAACTGAGAAGAAACAAGATATCCAATTGAATGGATAAATCAACTGTGGTACACCCAGGTAATTGAATAGTATTAAGCCCAAAAGGAAATGAGCTATTAAGCCACAAAAATACATGCAGGTAGCTTAAATGCATATTACTAAGTGAAAGAAGCCAATCTGAAAAGGCTACATGCATACTATATGATTTCAACTATATGACATTCTGGAAAAGGCAAAACTCTGGAGACAGTAAAAAGGTTGGTGGTTGCCAGGGGGTGTAGGATGGGGTGACTAGGCAGAGCATGGAGGATTTCTAGGGCAGTGAAACTACTCTGTATGGTACTGCAGTGGTGGATACATGCCATTAGACACTTGTCTAAACTCATGCAAGCTATGGGCTCTGGGTGATAATGATGTGTCAGTGTAGGTTTGGTTGGAACAGATGTCCCACTGTGGTGCTGGAAGTTGATAGTGGGAGAGGCTGTGTGTGTGGGTGGAGGGGTATGAGGAGGGTCAGATCACACATGGTAACTCTGTTTTCTGCTCAAATTTGCTATCAACCTTAAACTGCTCTAAAAAATAAAAGTCTGAAGGAAGAAGAAAAGGAGGATGAGGAGAAAGGGGGTAAAGAACAGAAAGAAGGCCAGGGGAAGGAGGGAGAGGAGGAGGTGGTGACCTCACAAGGCCCATCTCAGTTGGCACCAACTCTGAAATTTTCCCTGCCTTTTCTCGTTTCCCTCCTGGTGGAAGAATTAATTGCTCTCTTATCTGTATTTTTATTATGCTCTTAAAAAAACCTATGTATTTATTTATTTGGCTGTGCTGGGTCTTAGTTGTGACACACAGGATCTTTAGTTGTAGCATGTGAACTCTTAGTTGCAGCGTGTGGGATCTAGTTTCCCTGACCAGGGATAGAACCCGAGCCCCCTGCATGGTGAGCTCAGAGTCTTAGCCACCTGACCACCAGAGAAGTACCTCATTGTGTTCTTATTCTACTTCTTTTATCATATCACTTTATTTTAGTTGTTTTCAGGTCGGTCTTACTGAACTCTGACCAGTCTGAGGGCAGAGGCAATGACTCATTTTCTTGATATTTCTATTAGAAATACAACAAGAGTTCAATGACTGTAAGGTGTGTATGTGAATGAAGAACATCTTAAAGCTACTGATTTAAGTGCAGTTTTAAAGGATCCTTCCCTAGAATCTGTTTTTCTTCAGGTTTTTTGGTAACCTAAAGATAATTCCCTCCATCCCTGGGACAGTGACCAGGATGTGAGTGAGAATACTGAGGACATGTGACAATCCTAAGTGAATGACATCACTACTGAGTCTCCTCCAATAGCAACACATTACTCTAGTAGAGTTTTTGGAAAATATTCCCCCTTGGTGATAACATAACTATGTCCAGCCTGAAATCTGGGAGTAGGCTTCTGTATGGTGACGCAGGTCAACTGGGAAGATGTCATTGGGTAGAGAGGAGAAGATCTCACTCTACTCAAAGTCAGCACTGCCACCTCAGGATGGCTACCTGAAATGTTCTAGTGAGAGCTTTATTACAAAGGTTTGGTGTTGCTACTGCTGCTACTGCTAAATCGCTTCAGTCATGTCTGACTCTGTGCGACCCCATAGACGGCCTCCTACCAGGCCCCTCTGTCCCTGGGATTCTCCAGGCAAGAACACTGGAGTGGGTTGCCATTTCCTTCTCCAATGCATGAAAGTGAAAAGTGAAAGTGAAGTCGCTCAGTCGTGTCCAACTCTTAGCGACCCCATGGACTGCAGCCTTCCAGGCTCCACTGTTCATGGGATTTTCCAGGCAAGAGTACTGGAATGGGGTGCCATTGCCTTCATATGGCCAAAATGTATGAAATGTGTTCCTGGAAGGGAGGACATTTTAAAATTTATTCCTTACCATGAGTCATATGAAATAGAATTCTTGAAAGCAGGTTTTAAGAGGACAATAGAGAAAACCTATCAAGATACTGGTGCAAAGAATGAAAAGGAAAAGGTACATAAGAGGGGATAGGGTGCCAAATATAGTTTTCTTTACTTTCCAAATTTGGCAACATTTCATGGACAAAGTGAATGTTCTCAGTCCCATAACCAGCTTTAATTTTAGGACGAGGGAATATTTTTTATTTTAAGAAGTCACATTTCTCCTTTTTAAAATAGAAGCATTGGGAAGGTGAGGAATTTGGTAGTCAGGGCTCTACTACTTGTTGAATGATCTAGGGAAGTCACTTCCCCCTCTGAGCTTCAATTTTTTCATTGATAAAATGGCATAATAGTACCTGTTCTGTTTATATCACAGGATGTTTGTGAAAATCCACTGAGATCACTGAATGCAAAATGTTTTACAACTTAGACAAATTTATAATTGATATTAGTCTAAGAAGGATAAGTGCTATAAACCTCTCCTACTAAATATCAACGGAGTTCATTTGTGGTTGGTACAAAAAGTTAAAAACAAACTTAAAAAACATTGTACATTTAATCCTTTGTTTCTTTAAATTTTGAAGGAGTTTCTATCAGATTCTGAAAAGGAATCATTAACATTTTGGGAAAAGCCTTTTTATTGAAATTTCTTGTAGGTATAACATAAGGCATACAAATGTATGTAAGAATTCCTAAGCAACAGGTGGTCTTTTAGAATAGAAAAGTTCTTCTTTAACCATCTTCTCAAAGAATCATTAATTTGTATCAGAAAATTGGAGAGGGTAGGCATGCAAGGATACTTTCCTAAGGAGCATAATATGTCTGGGCAGTTACCAACCACAGCGTCTATCCCTTCTCTGGTCTATTCCAGAGATCACTTGGCAATTCACAAATGCCATGGGGACCTCACCTGTGCAGTTATATAAATCTTGACCTGTCATAGGGCTTTTCCCTAAAACTGTACCATGATGTCCTTAAGGACTGAGACCAGGACTTATAGGTACTTGTGTCTCCTAGTTTCCAGCAGTAAATATTTATTAAATGAAAACTAGACTGAGGCTGCATATCAAGGCAAGAAGGAAGTAGCCCCTCTTTGCAGATTTTATACTTAGGGCAGGTTACCTGTTCCTGCATAATTGAAAGAAGACTCTGGAGGTTTGAAGGCTGTCTCACCCCTTCACAGGAGATCAAGTAACTGTATTAGGCCATGGGTGTTAAATAAAGGGCATCACATTTTAAGAAAGACATGAGAAATTAGGAGACAGTTCAGAGGACAGCTGTTATGAAGATAAAGAGATTAGAAAGGAAGATGTAGAAAGAAGGGAAGGAAATACTGGTATTATTTAAACCTTACAAGAGAAGCCTGAAAAAAAGCATGGTTAGTTGTTGATTTTCAACATATATAGGGATGCTTAAATAGAGCAGAGCTTCTCAACCATTGTGTGTATGTGTGTGTGGTGGGGGAACGGCACTCTTTGGAAAATATTATATTTATAGGGCCCACAAAGACAATCAGGTAAGGCCGTCAAGACTTGATTTCGCCCTAAGTTTTGATACTCCTAGGTCCCACCCTGTCACTACGGGACTTAGAGTGTAACCTATATCACCATTCTGACAGAATGTTTGTGTCCCACCAAATTCATATATTGAAATCCTATATCCAATATGATGGCATTAGTAGATGAGGCCTTTGGGAGGTGATTTGATCATAACAGTGGAGGCTTCATGAATGGAATTAGTGCTCTTCTTATAAAAGAGACCTCACAGAGCTCTCTTACTCTCTGTTTCTGTCATGTGAAGTTGCAGAGAGATGACAGCTGTATCACCAGGAAGTGGGTCTCACCAGACACAGAATCTACTGTTGCTTTCATTTTGAACTCTCCAGCTTTCAGAACTATGAGAAATAAGTATGTGTTGTTTAAGCACAAAGTTAAATGTTATTTTGTTACAGTTGCCCAAAATGACTAGGACAGGGGTTTGTATACATGTTAGGAAATTGATGTAGAGTGCAGGACTGTCTGTATTTTAGGTAGAATAAAAAAAAGTAGAGTTAAAATAAAAGATGAAAGACTAAAGTGAAGAAACACTTTATTCTTAGATTTGAAAACACCAGGTTGGTTTGTCAAAGGGTATGTGTGTCTGTGTGTGTCTGCGTGTGTCTAGCATGTCCTAAAAATCTTTATGCAGCTTAACCTTTACTAACTTTAGAAGAATAATTGCTACAGACTTATCCTCAAGATCATGTGAAAGTTTATTTACATTTATCTTATAGGGACTAGTTTTGTGAATATTGAATGGTGAATTATTCATTTTAATTATTTGAGTCACACCCCACTGACTCAAGATGGTAAAGGCTGACTGAAACAAAAAACAAATTTTCCCATTTAACATTCACAAAACTAGATAAAAGAACTTTTAAGTTCTATATCTGGGTTCCTGTAGCAAAAACATTCTGTAGGAAAGATGGATTTAAGGACATATATGATCCTGAGGCTTCCCTGGTAGCTCAGTTGGTAAAGAATCCACCTGCAATGCAGGAGACCCTGGTTTGATTCCTGGGCAGGGAAGACTGCTGGAGAAGGGATGGGCTACCCACTCCGGTATTCTTGGGTTTCCCTGGTGGCTCAGCTGGTAAAGAATCTGTCTGCAACGTGGGAGACCTGGATTTGATCCCTGGGTTGGGAAGATCCACTGGAGAAGGGAAAGGCTACCCCTCCAATATTGTGGCCTAGAGAATTCCATGGACTGTCACAAAGAGTTGGACACAACTGAGTGACATTTATTATGATGATGATGATCCTGAGTGTAAAGGTGTACAAGCAAAAATTCCAGACAGTATTTTAAGGCAGTGGAACTGGTGAGACCCAAGTCAAGTTTCTCAAACAGTAAAGGGATCCTAGGTAATATCTGGGTTATGGATGGGATAGGTAGAAAATTTTATTAATGTGAATATGTGAAGCCATGAAAGGTTGGAGTTGGAAAATATGATGGCAGGGTAGGGCAGAGGGACCTGGAAGGCCCAGGAGGGGTGGAGTTGTCTGCTAGGCTGGTGGATGGGGGAGGGGCGGTGGATGCATTCTCTTCATGTTGTCCCCTCCCCCACCCTCAGAAACCCTTTGTGACTCTTGAGTTCTCAGTGATGCAGGCTTGGGACTATATTCAAGTGACTGCACTCTCAGTGCTCAGTAATCTCCGTCAGCCTTGTGATTCAGACAATGGAATTCAGAAAATGGAATGTTCTCTCATTTTTGAATAGCCCTACTGACCCATGTCTGAGCTTTGGCTCCACCTCCTTGGATATTGACTCTGACCTCATTTTCCTGTGTGGGCTGGGGTTGTTCCTTCTGTTCCTGTGGTACCTGGTGGGGTTTCCATGTTTACCAACCTTCTGTAAAATTAAACGCATCCAAAAGGTAAGTAAGTAACCCTGGGTGCACCCCCAACAGAGATTCTTTATTGCTGTTTCCATTTCTATTCCACATTTTAAGATGAGTTTGGTTGGGTCAGAGAGACACCTAAGATAGGAATTTCAAGGAGAGGATAAAACTAGGCAGGGCCAGTGGTTCAGGGAGTACTAAGGCTTTCATTTGAAGCCCACAGACCAGCTGAGTGTTTGGAGGATTCCAGGAGAAAATCCCAAACAGTAATTCTGTGGCCCTGGGTTGGGTTATTTAGAGAGTTTTGGATCTCTGCAGGAGAACAGAGTTCCCCAATGCTTGATCATGAGTTACATTCTCAAGTCAGGCATCACTTGACCAAGCCTTCCTTTGTGCTAAGCTGGTCAGGGCAGCAGTGCTGAGCCTCTGAGAGCCTCCAGAGCAGAGGCTGAAGTCTGAGTTTTCAGGACCCAAAGTCCTATCTGAGGGACACAGATGTTGACTGTTAGCCTCAGATGCTATGCCCTCCTTGGGCAGGTGACTTCTGACTGAGACTATCAAGGGTGGGCTTCAGAGACAAAAGTCTTTCTTTGGGTTTTTTAAAGAAAAAAAAGGTGAAAACATTTTAAACCTTTAAAATTGGCAAAAGGAAGGAACACAAAGATTAGAGTCATATTATTCCTGGATAATGAATATCTGAGTTTTCTAGAGAGGACTGAGAGAAATGAGCCCCAGCACTTCATTCTTTTTGTTTTCAGTGTCAGAGCAGAACCAGGAGGAGAAGGAAAGGTGTCACACTGAAAGGTAAGGCTCTGCATGTTTCACCGGATCTCTCCAAGGGTGACTCTTCCTGCCTTTTCCATGAGATCCCAGGTCCGTGACCTCTGACGATGTCAGTGGCTAGATACCGTTTCTCTCAGAAACCAGAGGTATCTGGGAGGAGGCTCATGGGGAGGCAGTCCGAGTCTGAGACACTTCTTGGATTCCCTGTTTTTCTCATGGCTCGGCATGAAGCCATGATGGACCTGGGCAATGGGTGTTTCTCCACAGGTGGCCATGTGAGATGTCAAGAGTCAGAACGTCTGTGTCCTGACTTTGTATAAGTCCTCTGACTTCCTGGATAATCAGATTGCTCTCTGAGGCCACACTGATCTCTGTGTTTCACATGGTGGTTTTGAGCATCACAGGAGATATAAGGCATGTGAAAGTACTACAAGTGAAGCAACATACATATAAAGTAATTGACCATTTGATCTCATCTGCTAATTCTTGGGTCTTTCAGAGTCTAGAATCCTAAGGGTTTCCCATAAGGGGACTCTTACATTATACCTAGGCTTATACCTTCCTTACATGTAACCCACTCTCCTGGTTTCGCAGGTTGGAGATTTCACCAGATAGAAACAGAGGAAAAAACGAAGCTGATTTCTATTCTGAAAAGGTGACTAGTCTTTCCCCTTCTTTCCTGATCCCTCCTTAGTATGTTCTCTGCAATTCCTGGGATTCAGTGCAACCTACTGTAGTCACGGGAGGGGGTAGCATAGGAATGAGTATGTGATGAAGGCCTTAAGGTGAGGGTTATTGAGCATGTTGTGAAGTCAGGGATGTGGAGCAATATAAAGTGGCAGCAGGCTCCAGCCCACCCCTGCCAGGCCAGCAGGTCGCCCTTTCCTTATTCTGGTCCTGGTTGCATCTTTGTACTTCCTGTCTCCTGCAGCCACCTGGGCCAGCATGATGATACCATCCGCTTTCGTCAGCTCTTATGTCCAGATCCCTTCTGTGAGGTGTGTAATAATGCAACTGCTGAAGTCAATTGGTTGCTGTTCCCGGAGACCCTGGAAGATTCTGCTTCCTCTATGTCCCCTTTGGCTTCCACAGCTCCTGTGGCCGATTCATCATTGACTCTGTCCCCTGCCTTCTCAGCAGTCTCTCCAGGAGATCTACTACCAGCCTCTCTGCCTGAGCCTTCCCCGTTGCCCCCCTCCATTCTTTCACCTAGCTCCATGACCCCCTTAGCTGACTTTTTGTCACCCTCACCACTGGGTCACACTCTGGCATTAGAGCCTTTTACTTCTTTGGATTCCGAATTCCCAGTAGATTATTCCTCACCCCAACCCCTTGCCTTTCCCCCTCTCCTACCACATGACATGCAGACAGCAGATCCTGTTCTCCCACCAGAGGCCACTTTGTCTCTGAATACCATCTTTTCCCTTGACCCCACCCTTTCCCATGATATCAACCGCTTATCAGATTTGTCCCAAGCAATGAAGCCCGCTGATTCTTTTGCACCACCAACTCTGTCTGTTTTACCACAGCCAGACTGCACTTTAACTGTCACTCAGTCTAAATCAATTGCCATCTTACTGACACCTGTTCCTGAGAATTTGCCTACCGAAAGCCCTGGCATGTTGTCCACTTACGTCCCAACACTCACAGGCATTGATCATTCAAGCCTGTCAATTTCAGACTTCTCCTGGTGGCAAGCTCATGCCAAAGACTTAATCCCTTCCACGTTGGCACAATGTGATTTCAATCAAGAGTTTCTCGCCCTCCACTCTTCAGAGGCCTCTTTTGGCGGAGACCCTGCAGCCAACCTCATAGAGCCTGGTAATCTCTCATGTCTCAGCCCTGATGTCCTGGCACTCCTGGAGAGACAAGTACAAAAGAGGAGCGATTTCCTGATGTGGAAAGAAAAGGAAAAGAAAAAAGATTCTTTTCCAGAACAATTGAGGCCAGACTATCAACTAAATTCCTCAGGGATAAAGTTAGAGTCAGTTGCTGATAAGCCTGTGCATCAACAACCCCCATATCCTAAGACCTTGGAGGACCAATTACAGCAAAAACCTACCCAGCTCTTCTGGGGTCTCCCATCTCTACACAGTGAGTCCTTGCCCTCTGCTGTTGATATCTCCAGTGACAATTCCTCAAACTTTATTTTCAATAGAAACTCAAATGCCTCTACAGGCCAAGAATCCCCAGGACTTCCCCATCTCCAACCTCTGTCCTTGCCTGAGATTCAGCCTGAATCCTTGCCTCAAACCCTGCCTCAGTCTCAGCCCCTACCTCTCACTCAGGTCCAGTCCCAAGCTGACCCAAAATCCCCACTCCTGGTCACACCACCTGGTCCTCTACCCCAGATTAGGATCTGTGGAGTGTATTTCCATAGACCTCAGAATGAATCAGAATCTCTCTCCTCATCTGAAATTCAACAGCTGGAATGGAACGTGTTGCAGAAACAACAGGAAAGTTTGTGGGGTTTACCCTCTGTGATCCAAAGATCTCAGGAAGACTTCTGTCCATTAGCTCCTAACACTTCTCACCACCAGCACCCTCAGGCCCATGTTTCAGTCTCCATTCTTCCTGGGGAGTTTGCTCTCAGTGATGAACTTCGGAAGAAACTAGAGCATCACCTTCGAAAGAGGCTCATTCAACACCGGTGGGGCCTGCCCCGGAGAATCAAAGAGTCTGTGTCACTGATGTTGCCTCCAACTGGTTTTTTAGAGGCATCTAAGTCAGAAAGCAGTGATGGAGTCTCACTGATCTCTGTGTTTAAGGGTCAGAGTAGCAAACATGTAAATGTTGAATTGATTCAACCCGGAAGCTTCCATGAGAGAAGCTCGGAAATGCTCCAGCTAGAGAAAGATGTGGGGAAAGATCAGGAACATAGCCAAGAGAATGGACAGGAAGATCACCTGTTGAAAGACCCAAACAGCTCTTCAGATAAGGATCTGGGGTATGACTCTGAGAAAAACATAAACAGTCAGACCATGAGTCTCTCAGAGAAAAATTTAAGGGTGTCAGCAGAGAGTCTACAACTTGAAAATGTCCTAAAAGTACATTTGAGTAAGAAGTTTGAGGAAATAAATGAGGGTCGACTCCCTGGGACTGTGCATAGTTCATGGCATGCCATCAAGCAAACATTGATTCTTTCTGCGAAATCCCACACCAAAATAAAAGAGAGAAGTTTGACATCATCAGTGGGTGAGTCCTATTCCTTGAATACCTTCCAGGACCTGACTTTTGTTGATCCCAGTGCACAGCAGATGCTGGAAGCACATATTAAAAGGTTTCGTATGAGGATGTTGTGGGGCCTTCCTTCCAAGGTCCTTGAATCCATACAAATTTTTAAACTGAAAGATGCCTCATCCCAGTCCTTGTCCCATGCCAGTTTTTCCTCCTCAACCAATGCGATTTCTGAGGCAGACTCCAAATTTGGGAGCTCCAAGTCCTTTAGAAGAAGCTCTCAATCTTTCCATGGAGACAAAGTGGGAACACTCTGCATCACAGGGAGAGGAAGTCATAGACAGGCGCAACTAGCTGATAGATATCCCCGAAAGCTGCTTGCAAAGCAATCTGGAGCCAGATATGAGCCAAAGCATAAGAGTGTGAATTCCAGTGATAAAGGAAAAATGCAACAGGGCAAAAAGGTGGAGAAGTCAGAACCTGTTTCTATGCCCAAACTGTCTAGGGAGATATTCAAGGCTGAGGAGCTTGACACTCTTCAATTAAAAACGAATGACATGTTGACAACCAACAAGTCAGGGAGCTCCCAAATAACAAATAAAGTAGAAACTACTGTGACCACTGAAAGCCCCCCACCCAAACTACCAGTTCCCCTAGATCCTAAATGCTTATCCCTTAAAGAACAACTGTTTGATGAGTTAAAGTTTAGATTGGAGAAGAGGGAGCAGAGCCAAGCTCAAGGCCAACCCACTGACATGTCCCTTGCTTCAGATAACTTGACTTACAAGGCTTCACTGACTCCTGCCCAGGGCGTCTCAGGTGGGGACACAGGAGAGTCCCAGGTGCTGCATGTCCATGTGGAGGACAGAGGAATCACGATGGAACAGCAGCAGGAACCCTGGGTCCCTAAGCAGGGCTTCCAGAGGTGCCAGGATAAGAATTTCCCACCAACTGTGAAGAGAGTGAGCTCCCCAGGGTGCAGAGCAGAAGAGCTAGGTGGAGGGGATGCAGGGCTGGGGACATCCCAGCTTAGGAGGAAGAGTTTCCCTCCTCAGGAGACGGTACTAGAGGAGATGCTTGTGAGCAAGTCTTCCCAGACCCTTTCAAAGAAAGGACAGTCTCTTCCTGAAGGCCATATCAGAAAAAGAATGAAGCACTTTTTGCAGTGGCTTTATCCTGGGGAAAAATGCAAAAGGCAAGAAGATCCCCAGGAAAAGGGCAGCCCCATATCAAGCGTGCAGAGCAGAGGCCTAGTTAAAAGTAGAGCTGCTGCTACTGGATCAACAGAGGCTCAGAAAATCATGACAGACATCGGGAAGTTCCTAGAGGAGAAACTGGGGTATCGGCATGCATTAGATGTGACTAGCTCTCAAGAGGACCCTCCTTCCCCAGTGCACTTTGGGCAATCTCAACAAAAGGCTGGAGTACAGGTCCACACAGAGCCTGTCCGGGGACATCCTTTCAACTCCAAGGTTCCCTCTAAAGTGACAAATACCAAGTCCTGCCACCAAGAAGCTATCTTGGCTGGCCAGAGCTATCCTCCAAGTACAAGACAGATCAGAAACAAGAAAAGACAGCCCCAGAAAGCTGTGGCATTTAAGGACCAGCAATTGTATCAGAAACATCCCCCACCAGTGCCCCACAGGGAGCCTGTGCCCCACCCAAGCCCCACCCACAGGTGTCAAGCTGGCCAGGCCCGTCCAGCTGCGCCCACCACTGCTGAAGGCACTGTGTTCAGAGATCTGTCTCTACTGTTTAGACAGAAAACACTTCTCCAGAATTTCCAAGGAGGAAAACTTCCCATCCAAAAATAATTCCTTCCTTGTGGAGAATGTTGATCCTTCCCAATAAATGTTTCTCTAATAGTAAGATGTCTTTTCTGTGTACTGTGTTGAGGCATGGGTTTGGTAACTCAGGGATTATATTTAAGGGAAGAATATAGTTTTGCTCTTACTTACTGCTTCCTTTGGCTTTGGTGCAAAGGTGACCAGCCCTCTGGAGTTCTTGTTGAGAAACAGATACCATGTGCCCCCCACTCCCACCCTCTGCAAAAGACCATTTCCTCCTTGATGACGTTTGAGGAGATGGGCTTTGTCTCCTGCCCCTCTTAGCTTAGCCTTAAATAAAATGTATAGTAGACCACACACCTCCCTCACTGAATGTTTTACATCCTTTAGAGAAGTAGGAAAAAGACAGGTCTTCTCTATCTGAAGAGGCTTAAGGATGGGTTTACTTTCTGAAAATAATCCTGAAGAAGAAATAAATCTTAATCATTATTGAGAACTCAGTGACCAGAGGCTCCTACCTGGAGCTGAATCCCTTGAATGGCAGTGTGTGGGTGTGGATGTTACTGTATTGGATGCTGGGCTGGTTGCCAAAGTGTCCAGGAACAGCATAAAACCTGCTTAAGAATCTGTTTCACGTGGGTCATGTTAATGTCATGTGCTGGTCAGGAAAGCATACTTTAAACTTGACATTGAGGTTTCCCTATGAGAAAGACACTTTGGGGAAGTAGTTCCCTTCCTTGGGTATTTTTTTCAGGCTGCTCAATTGGTGAATTTTTTTTACAGAGCAAAATCACCACTCAGCTGTCAGTGGTAGGAATGTTGACTAGGCAGTCACCTATCTTCCAGGGTAAAATACAGCTGAGAGTAAGGAAAAGATGTCTTAAAGTGAGATATCTTAAAGAATATACTTGCTGGTGGAACAAAGGTTAATGCCTCATTATTCCCATACTGTGACCCTGTCCTGCTCCCCTACTCCTCAATCTGATCCAAGCACCACATGCTTGAGGCTGACCAGAGAACAGCACAGCACACTGATGCTTTGTATCAGAAAGGCATGAGGGCATCTTAGAGTACTGAAACAGCATCTCCAATGATGTCATCAAGATGGCATCCCCCTCTTTGGGGAAGGTGATGAAGGTGATCGTGGTGCTTTCCTTCCATCTTGCCATTGTTTGATGGCAATATACAAGATACTGCCCTTAGTGTGTATAGTTCACCAATCAGGATTAAGGTGCCACCTTTGATAATAATAGTCTTGGTGGAGCCCTGGTAGACCTCCCCCAGAATACCTGCAGCTCATGAACCAGAGGTGAGTCCTAGAACTATGCCCTGGGGTTATAGATATTTGGGGTTCACCATGGACCTTTTTTTGGCCAAGGCTGCACACACACCCACCCTTACAAGGACGTCTAGAGAGGGAGGACAATTTCACTTGTGCAGACTGGGACTCAAAAATCTGCTGAGTAGCCTAGTGAGCACTTAAGATAGTTTTTCCAGAAAGACTTGTGGATGCTGGGTGTTAAAACAAAAAACTAAACTAAAATAAATGTCCACTACAGCCTTCTCTCAGTACTTTTATCTTATCCAGAGTTATGACGTTGATCCTACAATATCTGAAGCTTATGGTCACAGAAAGAAGGCAGATTCTGTGGAGGCCCTGGGAGAGGGACAAAAGGTGGGATGGGGCCTGAGGTGGGGAACATGAAAAGGTGAGAAGCAGTGGAGGGCACTGACCTCCATGTAGATACACCTGTCAATAACCCAGCTTCCCTGTTCCTATAATATCTCATTTCTATTTCCATCCCAGTGCAGTCACTGCACACTGTAGAGCTTATTTCTAGAAACACTTCTGCCATCTGGAATAACAGTCTGACATGCCACCCTTTGGCCTCATCCACCTTATCCTTCCAGCTTATAAACCACTGGCTAATTTTTCAGCATCAGGTCATTTTCCCACTTACTCTTCATCTGTCCATCAAGCTCTTGCGTCTTTTTCTTCTTCTCCAAGGTAGGTTTGATGGTCTATCATGTAAGCAACATTTAAAAAGCTCTACTACAAACAGGCCCCATCCAATCACCTTTAATCCTTCCTGCCTGGCAAAATTAACTCTCTCTGCTTTTTTCAGATTCCTATAAGTAGCAGATCACTATTGGATTAAATCTCACAATCAGGTCTACTGATGCCATGATAAATTCAGCCCTAACACTACTTGGAAATAATGCATTCATTCCTCAATGAATATCATGCTTATATCATGCTTACTATCATGTGAACAAAACAAATGGAGCTTAGCTGTTTCCTAAGTCCATTTTCTCTCCAATGCTACTCAAATCTATTTCAAATCTCCTTTACTTTTTTCAAATCTCCACTTGTTCAGCAGTTGTGCCAAACCACATTCACAGAGGAACTAGTAGCCATGAGATGGGAACTTTTCATCAAAAACCCCAATAAAAACAAACCCCCAAACCCACTCTCTAATTTCTACTTTCCTTCTTCTTTCCTGTTACATGGAAATAAGTTTTTCTCCCCCACCCTCAAAGGAATTACATCTCCTGAGATTTTCTTATTGAGACAGCTAAACTCTAGTCTTGATGGACTTACTCAACCCAGCCAGGAATCCTTTTGTTCCCTCCTTTTCCTTATGAGTTACTCAACATCTTTTATTATTTTCAAAGCTTTTTATATAAAAATGTTTAAATGTGCACAAAAGCAGAATACTGTAACATCCCATATATCCCTCACCCAACTTTCATAATTATCATTGGCATGTGTGATATGTCCCACCTTTTACACTATGATTAAAGTGTAAAAGCCCATTTAAACCTCTTCTTATCCACCTCTTAGATATATGCTATATGCCCAATTAAAGCTCTCATAATTCTTTGATCTTTATCACCTGTGGTAACTCTTATTCACAACAGATGTACACAGCACTGGTTACAAAAAGGCATTGTGCTTTATAGGCTCTGGCAATCAGTTCTGCTCTGCCTTTTAGTCAATGCCGAGGAGTCATTTGAGTGGATCCCTCCTTCAACCCCATTCAAGAAGCAATCTTACAGACCAAATTGAGCACACAGTATTGCTGTCCCCTAATCACACAGTAACTATAACATGCAAAAAGTACAGAAGTATTAAACTGTGCATATTGATAAAGATTTGACATTGCTATCAGTTCAGTTCAGTTGCTCAGTTGTGTCCAACTATTTGCGACCCCATGGACTATAGCACTCCAGGCTTCCCTGTCCATCACCAACTCCCAGAGCTTGCTTAAACTCATGTCCATTGAGTCCTTGATGCCATCCAACCACCTCATCCTTTGTCGTACCCTTCTCCTCCTGCCCTCAATCTTTCCCAGCAACAGGGTCTTTTCCAATGAGTCAATTCTTAGCATCAGGTGGCCAAAGTATTGGAGTTTCAGCTTCAACATCAGTCCTTCCAAGAATATTTGGGACCAATTTCCTTCAGGATTGACTGGTTTGATCCCTTGTGATTCAAGAGACTCTCGAGTCTTCCCCAACACCACAGTTCAAAAACATCAATTCTTTGGCACTCAGCTTTCTATATAGCCCAACTCTCACATCCATACATGACTACTGGAAAAACCATAGCTTTGACCAGATGGATCTTTGTTGGAAAAGTAATGTCTTTGCTTTTTAATATGCTGTCTAGGTTGGTCATAGATTTTCTTCCAAGGAGCAAGCATCTTTTAATTTCACGGCTGCAGTCACCATCTGCAGTGATTTTGGAGCCCAAGAAAATAAAGTCTGTCATGGTTTCCATTGCTTCTCCATCTATTTGCCATGAAGTGATGGGACCGGAAGCTATGATCTTTGTTTTCTGAATGTTGAGTTTTAAGCCAACTTTTTCACTCTCCTCTTTAACTTTCATCAAGAGGTTCTTCAGTTCTTCACTTTCTGCCATAAGGGTGGTGTCATCTACGTATCTGACGTTATTGATATTTCTCCTGGCAACTTTGATTCCAGCTTGTGCTTCATCCAGCCTGGCATTTTGTATGATGTACTCTGCACTTAAGTTTAAAGCAGGGTGACAGTATACAGCCTTGATGTACTCCTTTCCCAATTAGAAAGCAGTTTATGTTCCATGTCCGGTTCTAACTGTTGCTTTTTGACCTGCATACAGATTTCTCAGGAGGCAGGTAAGGTGGTCTGATATTCACATCTCTTTAAGGATTTTCCACAGTTTGTTGTGATCCACACAGTCAAAGGCTTTGGCGTAGTCAATAAAGCAGAGAAGTAGATGTTTTTCTGGAACTCTCTTGCTTATTCAATGATCCAACAGATGTTGGCAATTTGATCTCTGGTTCCTTTGGCTTTTCTAAATCCAGCCTGAACATCCTGAAGTTCACAGTTCATGTACTGTTGAAGCCTGGCTTGGAGAATTTTGAGCATTACTTTGCTAGCCTGTGAGATGAGTGCCATTGTGCAGTAGTTGCAGCATTCTTTGGCATTGACTTTCTTTGGGATTGGAATGAAAACTGACCTTTTCCAGTCCCGTGGCCACTGCTTTGCTGGCATATTGAGTCCAGCACACTCACAGCATCATCTTTTAGGATCTGAAATAGCTCAACTGGAATTCCATCACCTCCAAGCTTTGTTCGTAGTGATGCTTCCTAGATAAATTCACATTCCAGGATGTCTGGCTCTAGGTGAGTGATCATAGCATCGTGGTTATCTGGGTCATGAAGATCTTTTTTGTATAGTTCTTCTGTGTATGCTTGCCACCTCTTCTTAATATCTTCTGCTTCTGTTAGGTCTATACCATTTCCGTCCTATTTTATGCCCATCTTTGCATACAATATTCCCTTGGTATCTCAATTTTCTTCAAGAGATTTCCAGTCTTTCCCATTCTATTGTTTCCCTCTATTTCTTTGCATTGATCACTGAGGAATGCTTTCTTATCTCTCCTTGCTATCTTTGGAACTTTTCATTCAATTGGGTATATGTTTCCTTTTCTCCTTTGCCTTTAGTTTCTCTTGTCAGCTATCTGTAAGGCCTTCTCAGACAACCATTTTGCCTTTTTGCATGTCTTTTTCTTGGGGATGGTTTGATCACTGCCTCCTGTACAATGTCACAAACCTCCATCCATAGTTCTTCAGGTACTCTATCAGATCTAATCCCTTGAATCTGTCTGTCCCTTCCACTGTATAATTGTAAATGATTTGATTTACGTCATACCTGAAAGGTCCAGTGGTTTTCCCTAATTTCTTCAATTTAAGTCTGAATTTGGCAATAAGGAGTTCATGATTTGAGTTCAAGATCAGCTCCTGGTTTTGTTTTTGCTGACTGTATAGAGCTTCTCCATCTTCAGCTGCATAGAATATAATCAACCTGATTTTGGTACTGACCATCTGGTGATGTCCATGTTTAGAGTCTTCTCTTGTGTTGTTGGAAGAGGGTGTTTGCTATGACCAACCAGTGCATTCTCTTGGCAAAATTCTGTTAGCCTTTGTCCTGCTTCATTTTGTATTTCAAGGCCGTACTTGCAGTTACTCCAGGTATCTCTTGACTTCCTACTTTTGCATTCCAGTCTCCTATGATGAAAAGGACATCTTCTTTTGGTGTTAGTTCTAGAAGGTCCTGTAGGTATTCATATAACCGTTGAACTTCAGCTTCTTCAGCATTAGTGGTTGGGGCATAGACTTGGATTACTGTGATACTGAATGGTTTGACTTGGAAATGAACAGAGATCATTCTATTGTTTTTGAGACTGCACCCAAGTACTGCATTTTGGACTCTCTTGTTGACTATGAGGGCTACTCCATTTCTTCTAAGGGATTCTTGCCTACAGTAGTAGATATAATGGTCATCTGAATTAAATTCACCCATTCCAGTCCATTTTAGTTCATTGATTCCTAAAATGTTGATGTTCACTCTTGCCATCTCATTTGACCACTTCCAATTTACCTTGATTCATGGACCTAACATTCCAGGTTCCTATGCAATACTGTTTTCTACAGTATCAGATTTTACTTCTATCACCAGTCACATGCACAACTGGGTTTTTCCTTTGGCTCTGTCTCTTCATTCTTTTTGGAGTCATTTCTCCACTCTTCTCTAGTAGCATATTGGGCACCTACCGACTTGGGGTGTTAATCTTTCATGTCATATCTTTCTGGCTTATCATACTGTTCATGTGCTTTTAAATACATATAAGAAAATATTTTTCTTGTCACACAGTTAAAATGAGCTACTGTGTTATGATTAAACATAGTAGATCAAATACACTTGCTTATTATTATAATATCTTCTCAAATGCCATTAAAAGAGTAGATGAAAAGAGGCTCAACATCACTAGCCATCAGGGAAATGAAAACCAAAGTTGCTATGAGATAACATTTCACACACACAGGAATGGCTATAATCAAAAAGTCAGATTCAAACAACTGTTAGTGAGAATTAAAAAAAACTTGAACCCTGATACACTGCTTCTGGTAATGAAAACTGGTGCAAATGTTTTGAAAAACAGTCTGGCAGTGCCTCAGAATATTAAACATAGAGTTACCATGAAAGAAGTGAAAGTGAAAATTGCTCAGTTGTATCAGACTCTTTGTGACCCCATGGACAATACAATCCATGGAATTCTCCAGGCAAGAATACCGGAGTGGGTAGCCTTTCCCTTCTCCAGAAAATCTTCCTAACCCAGGGATCAAACCCAATTCCCCCACATTGCAGGTGGATTCTTTACCAGCTGAGCCATCAGGGAAGCCCAGAGTTACCATGTGACCCAGCAATTCCACTTCTAGGTATAATATATAATCAAGAGAAATGAAAATATATGTACGCAAAAAACCTGTAAACAAATGTCTATAGCAATTGTATTCATAAGAGTTAATGGTAGAAATAACCCAAATGTCCATCAACTGATGAACAGGTAAATCAAATACATTCTATCTATGCAGTTAATATTATTTTGGCATAAAAAGCCATAAACTGATACGTTTCAACATGGCTGAACTGTGAAAACATTATGCTAATAAAGAAGCCAGTCACAAAATGACTACATATGACTCCATTCATATGAAATATCCAATTAGGGAAACCAAGACAGAACAGAACGTAGATTAGTGGTTCCTTACAGCCGTAAGATGGGGGAAGGGGATTATGAGGCTAAAGGTTATGAGGTTCTTTTTAAAGCCATGAAAATATTTTAAAAATTGACTGTAGTAATGCACATATCTGAGTATAATAAAAATCATGGAACTACCCACTTTAAATGAGTGAATTGTATGGTGTGCTGTAGTGTGTGCTTAGTTGCTCAGTCATGTCCAACTCTTTGTGACTCCATGGACTGTAGCCCTGCCAAGCTTCTCAGTCCATGGGGATTCTTCAGGCAAGAATACTGGAGTGGGTTGCCATGCCCTCCTCCAGGAAATATTCCCAACCCAGGGATTGAATCCTGGTCTCCCGCACTGTGGGCAGATTCTATACCATCTGAGCCACTAGAGAAGCCCAAGCATACTAGAGTGGGTAGTCTATCCCTTATCCAGGAGAACTTCCTGACTCAGGAATGGAAATGGGGTCTCCTGCATTGGAGGCGGATTCATTACCAGCTGAGCTACCCGGGAAGCCCTAATTGTATGGTATGTGAACTGTGTTTCAATAAACTGTAGAAACAAAGGATTCCAAAGAAGTGCTTGAGGATGACAAGGAGAGAGGATATGGCAATAGATGTCAACACATTTTTAGAAGATGGAAATCTGGCGAAAGAATGGTAACTGACAAGCAGAAGAGGCAAAGTGCTGGCAAACCAATTCACACCACAAAATCCTGGAAGATGAATGAGCTGGTGGCACCAGATAAGAAAAATCAGCGGATCCAAGCTGTAAATGTGTTGTCCATTTTTTTTTGTTCTGCATTGGGTATAATTAAAATTTTTGTGGGGGGTGGTACTCTTCTTCAACATTTTCTAAAATCCTGTTGAAATGTGCAGAGGATCCCAGATGTCTTGCTGGGGACAGAGCCTGAGATAACTTTTACGCTGGCATTGTTTACTTCAGGGGTCTGAAGATGGTGGTGGTGGTAGCTGTAGGAATCAAAGCTAGAAATCTCAACAGTTAGGTAAAATCCAGGACAACAAGCAATGTTCTGTTTTTTAAGTGTATTTATATGAAAATAATTAAACTTGTGGAAAAGTTGCATGGATGGTAAAACCATGTACCCTTTATCCAGACTTACCTATTAACATTTTGACCTATTTGAGATCCCTCCCTTTTCTGTCTCTTTGACTCTGCTTCTGTCTTTTTCCCTCCTTTCCTCTCCTTTCTGTTTATATATGAATACACACATATAGACATATATGAAAAATATGCATATATTTCTGAATATTTGAGAAAATACTTTATGTATTATGCACCTTCTCATTGAATATTTCACTGTGTATTTAAGAAAAAAAGATTCTCTTACATGTAGTACAATTATTTATCCTTTCAGTAAATGTAACAATGACTTAACAATGGCATAAAACTTTTAACTCATCTATTCATATTCAATTTTTTTTCAATTTATTGAGTAATGTCCTTTGTAATTGTTTTTTTCAAAACCTTCATTAAAGGATTCAGTGTAAAATCACAGATTGCATTTAGTTGTCTTGTGTCTTTAGTCTCCTTTAATCTGGATTAGTGTTTTTTAGTCTTCCTTTTTTATGACAAGGTCATTTTTTGAAGAATATATTTGATGTGTCATCTTTATAACCTCTTTTCTTTTGGTGGAACTTATCTTGCTCAGACTTTAGAGAATGTTTTTACAGTTGGGAATCCTAGGGACCTCAGGGACAGTCAGGACCAGCCTTCCTCTGGAAAAAAAAAAAGAAAAAAAAAACCCAAAATAACACCAGAGATACAAAGATATGTGGAGGGATTTTTTAAAATAAATACACCTCCTGTGGTCAAGGGAGGTAGGTATAGACAATGGAGTGGGCTTGAAGCGCATATTCCTTTTGGGTAGAAATAATGGTGGCACTGTGGATGCAGAAGACAGGTGAAGGAAGGAGCTGTCATTGCTGGTAAACCCTCCTCAGAGGGGAGGGAAAGAATTAGGTATCTGGGGTCAAGACTGATTCATTAGACTCAATGAGAGAATGCAGGCAAGCAAAGTATGGAAATGACACAGGGGTTAATTTCAGCAGTTTATAATCTAAGGAAGCTATAACGGGTACAACTAGTAAATGACTACAACTAGTAAATGACTAATAACTAGCATAGGGAGATGAAATAAATGCATGTACACCATTGTGTACATGCATCAACAAAAGTGATGTTATGTCCACAAAGGTATGGAGATGCCAATAGAAATTTTAGTGAAAAGAAAGTAGATGAGAGTGTATTTGGTCCTGCAGGTTGTGTTCTGTAAAATAAAAAAAAAAATTTAAATGTTGTGAGGAGAAGAAGGGATTTGTCAGATGAAAGAGGGAGCAGCAGGAAGAGACACTCTATGGGTGGAGGGGGCTAGGTTTGAGAACCTTAAGGGGCTGAATAGCTTAAGAGGGATTTTGGGAAAAAAAGAATTACCCAAGATTTCTAAGTTTTTTGCTATAGGGTCATGAGCGTGCCATGCCCTTGTTTCTCTTTTTGTCATGCTTCCTATTTATTAACATAGGCCACTCTGCACACTTGTGCTTTTTGGTGAATTCTTTTGAGGAGATACGGGGGAGTGGGTGACATATATTTATGCCTCTGGCTCCATGCAAGTAAAGACACATTATATATGAGGGGAAGCTGTAGTTGAAGGCAGAGTAGACCTTGGAGGTGTAAATCCCTTGGCACAGCAGAGTTTTATATATTATGTGGGGTCCAAAGGGTGACCATTAGGCAATAAGGTCTCAGTTAATATCTAGGTAACAGGTGGAATAAATAGGAATTTTCACTAAAGTAAATATATGGTATGTGAATGTGTGGTTGGAAAGGTAGATCAGAAGTATCTAAAGGGCCCTGGAGGGATGGATGGATCTGCTGGGTTGGGTGGTGGGGAAGGACTGTGGTTTCATCTTTCTTGTGTTGTCCCCTCCCCCACCCTCAAGAACCTTTGGTGTTTAGCTAAACCTCTGTGATGTGGGCCTAGAACTCTAGTCTAGAATGTGCACTTTAAATGCCCAGATGCCTGAGGCAGCAATGCACTTCTGATGATTTGGATCATCATCTTTGTCTGAAGAAACTTACTGCACCATGGCTGAGTTTCAGCTCAACTTCCTAAGTTTTCCCATCCTTGCCTTTGTGTGTTGGGTGGGGCTCCTTCTTCTGTCACTATGCTACCTAAAGGGGAACTCAAGTTTCTCAATATTTTGGAAACAGGGAGACATCGACCAGGTCAGTAAGCCAGAGTCCCTCAAAGATATTAAATCTTTCTTTTCAAATGGATGCATTCAGTGCTATCAGTTTCCCTCCAGGTACTGTTTCTTTTGTATCTCACAAACTTTGACAAGTTGTATTTTAATTTTCATTTAGTTAAAAATTTTTCTTTTTTCTGAGATTTCTTCCTTGACCCATTTGTTAGTAGCATGCTGTTTACTCTTCAAACATTTTGGCATTTTGGCCTTTCTAACTATCTGTAAACGATTTCTAGTTTAATTCTATTATCATCTAAAAACACATTTTGCATGATTTCTAGTTTGCATTTGTTAAGATGCATTTCATGGTCCAGAATGTGGTCTATTTTGGTCAATGTTCCATGTGTGCTTGAGAAGAATGTGTATTCTGTTGTTGGATGGAGTATTCTATAAATGTCAATTAGATCAATTTGACTGATGGTGCTGGTTAGGTCAACTCTACCATTACTGATTTTCTGCCTGCTGAATCTGTCCATTTCTGATAGACGGGAGTTGAAGTCTCCAAAAATAACAGTAGATTCATCTAATTGTCCTTACAGTTGGGCCAGTTTTTGCTTCCCATATTTTGACAGTCTGTTGTTAGACTGTATACATGTTAAGGATTGTTGTATCTTCTTAGAGAACTGACCCTTTTGTTGTTATGTACTGTCCCTCTTTATCCCTCATAACTCTCCTTGTTCTGAAGTCTGCTTTGTCTGAAATTAATATAGCTCCTCCTGCTTCTTTCATCAGTGTTAGCATGGTACAGTATCTTTATTTTTAAAGTGGGTGTTTGGTAGGCAACACATAATTGGATCTTATTTTATCCACTGACAATCTAGCTTTTAATTGAAAGTATTTAGACCACTTACATTTAGCAATTTTCTATATGGTTGGATTAATATCCATCATGTCTGTAACTGTTTAGTATTTATTATAAGTATTCTTTTCTTCTTCCCCTCTTTTTGTGCCTTTTCTGGTTTCAAACAAGTACTTTATAGGATTCCCTCTCTCTCTTCTCTTAGCATATCAAGTATTCTATGCCATAGAATTTGCAATATATTCAATACATTAACAACTAATGTACTGACAACTAATACACTGACAACTCAAATCTACTTTCATATAAACACTATACCACTTCATAAGTAGTACAGGTTCTGTTATAACAGAGTTCCCAATTCCTCCCTCCCATCCCTTGTAACACTGATGTCATTTATTTCACCTATCCATATACTATGGTCACTCAATACATTATCAGTAGTATCATTAAGTCAATTGAGAATAAGAAAAATCAAAGTGTTTTTTTTCTTTTACCATCATTGATTCCTTTTCCTCTCTTCCTTTATGAAGACTTGAGATGTTGTTTTCCTTCTTCCTATAGAACTTTTTTTAACATTTATTCCAGGGAAGATCTGATGTTGCTGACTCAGTTTTAGTTTGTCTTGAGACAGTTTTTATTTCTCCTTTACTTTTGAAGGATAATTTCACTAGATAAAAAGTTCTGGAGTGATTTTTTTCTTTCAACACTTTAATATTTCAGTCAATTTTCTTTTTGCTTGCATGGTTTATGATCAAAAGTGAAAGTGAAAGTCACTCAGTCAACTTTTTGTGTCCAATGTCCAATTCTTTGCAACCCATGGACTATATAGTCCATGGAATTCTCCAGGGAGAATACTGGAGTGGGTAGCCTTTCCTTTCTCCAGGGGATCTTCCTAACCCAGGGATCAAATCCAGGTCTCCTGCATTGCAAGTGATTCTTTACTAGCAGAGCCACAAGGAAAGCCCAAGAATACTGGAGTGGGTAGCCTATTCTTTCTCCAGCAGATCTTTAAGACCCAGGAATCAAACCAGGGTCTCCTGCACTGCAGGTGGATTCTTTACCAACTGAGCTATCAGGGAAGCTCTGATTTATGATGAGAAGCCCATAATTCTCATCCTTGTTCCTCTAGAGGTACGGCATTATTTTCTTCTGTTTTCTTTCAAGATTTTATCTTTCAGGTTCCTACAGCTTTAATAAAATATGTCCAGGTTTAGACTTTCTTAGTATTTATGCTGCTTGGTGTTCTCTGAGCTTCCACAATCTATGGTTAGTCTATCATTAATTTTGGAAAATCTTGGGCTGTTACTTCTTCAAATGTTTCTTCTGTTCTGTTCTTTCTTCTCATTTTAATATTTCTGTTGCATGTATTGATATACTACACATTTTGAAACTGTCTCAATTCTTGGATATTCTGGGTTTAAATATTAAATTTTTTTCTCTTTGCATTTCAATTTGGAAAGTTTCTATTGCTATACATTCAAAATCACTTTTTTAAGAAGAAAAAATTAAAAACATTTTAAACCTTTAAAATTGATAAAAAGAACATAAAAGTCTATTAATTAGAGTCATATTATTCATGGATAATGAATATATGAGTTTTCTAGAGAGGACTGAGAGAAATGAGCCCTAGGGCTTCATTCTTTTGTTTTTGTTCTCAGCGTCAGGGCAGAACCAGGAGGAGAAGGAAAGGTGGCACACTGAAAGGTAAGGCTCTGCATGTTTCACCAGATCTCTCCAAGGGTGACCCTTCCTGCCTTTTCCATGAGATCCCAGGTCCGTGACCTCTGACGATGTCAGTGGCTAGATACCGTTTCTCTCAGAAACCAGAGGTATCTGGGGAGAGGCTCACGAGGAGGCAGTCCAAGCCTGAGACACTTCTCGGATTCCCTGTTTTTCTCATGGCTGGGCTTGAAACCATGATGGACCTGGGCAATGGGTGTTTCCCCACAGGTGGCCATATGAGATGTCAAGAGTCAGAACTTCTGTGTCCTGACTTTGTATAAGTCCTCTGACTTCCTGGATGATCAGATTCCTCTTTGAGGTAAATAACCATTGACTTTTTCCTCAAAGGGCGGTTCTGAATATCACATGGGAGAATACATATGAAAGCCCTTTGTGAATGATAAGGCAACATATATATTTGAGCCTTGCTATTATTATCACTGACCATGTGATCTTATATTCTAGTTCTTGAGACTCTCCAATCCACCAAGGGTACCACTAAAGGACATTCTACTTAGTCTCCTATAAGTTCTCTTTGTTCCTACCTTCATCACTCTCCTGGTTTCCCAGGTTGGAGAACTTGCCAGAGCGAAGCAGAGGAGGCAAGGAAGGAGCTTTATCTTCTGCAAAGGTGACTAAACATTACCTTCTTTCCTGTATCCCACTTTTTTAGTGGAGTCTTTGAATTTCTAGGGCCTCAGTGAAGCCTGGGATTGACATGGGAGGGAATATCCTCAGATTCAGAATGTGAAAGCCTTGGCAAGAGGGATTAAAAGATACATTGTGAGATTGAAGAAGTCGAAGAATGTGAAAAGATAGTATACATTGGGCAGCCATACTTTTGCCAGAGGTACCAGGGCCTCATGTTTTTTCCTGGTCCTGGCTGTAGTTTTGTACTTCCTATCTCCTGCAGCCCCCTGGGCCAGCATGATGATACCACCTGCTTTCGTCAACTCTTATGTCCAGACCCCTTCTGTGAGGTGTGTAATAACGCAACTGCTGAGGTCAATCGGCTGCTGTTCCTGGAGGCCCTGGAAGATGCTACTTCCTCTGTGTCTCCTTTGGCTTCCACAGCTCCTGTGACTGAGTCATCGTGTACTTTGTCCCCGGCCTTCTCAGCAGTCCCTCCAGGAAACCTACCTCTAGCCTCTCTGCCGGAGCCTTCCTCACTGCCCTCCTCTATTCTCTCCCCTAGCCCAATGACCCCCTTAACTGACTTTTTTTCACCCTCACCAATGGGCCACTCTCTGGCCTCAGAGCCTTTTTCTTCCTTGGATTCTGAATTCCCAGTGGATTATTCCCCACCCCAAACCATTGCTTTCCCCCTTCTCCTACCACATGACACTCAGACAGCAGACCCTGTTGTCCCAGCAGAGGCCACATTGTTTCTGGATACCATTTCCTCTCTTGACCCCACCCTTTCCCAAGATATCAACCCCTTATCAGATTTGTCCCAGACGATGAATCCCATTGATTCTTTTGCTTGTCCTCATGCACCACCAACCCCATTTGTTTCACCACCATCAGATTGCACTTTATCTGTGACTCAACCTAAATCAATTTCCACTTTATTGAAGCCTGTTCTGGAGAAGTCATCTCCAGATAGCCCTAGTGAGTTGTCCACTTGTGTTTCAACAATCAGAGGCACTGAGCATTCAAGTCTATCAATTTCAGACTTCTCTTTGTGGCAAGCTCAGGCCATGAACGGGCTCCTCCCAGCATTACCACACTCTGATTTTCAGCGAGAGCATGTTTCCCTCCATCCACAAGACACTTATCTCTGGGGAGACTCTGTTACAAAGCACAAGGAGGCCAATAGCCATTCTTTCTCTGGCTTTAACATCCGTGGACTCTTGGAGAGACAAATAAAAAACAGAATGGCTTTCCCGAGTTTAGAGAAGAAAGAAAAGGAAGAGGGTCCATTTTCAAAACAAATGTGGTCAGAATACCAACGGACATCTTCAGGGAATTTGTTGCAGTCTCTTGATGTGCAGAACACTACAGCCCCCAAAGTGGCTGGAACAGTGAAAGCAAACCAGAGAAGCTTCACATTTGTCAGCGGCTCTTATATGTCAAGACTTTGGGGGGTAACTTGCAGCAGAAATATAGCCAGCTCTTCTGGGGTCTTCCCTCTTTGCACAGTGAATCCCTAGTGGCTACTCTTCTGGTTTCTAGTAGTAGTTCCCCTCTAGAGTCTCACTTTGTCTTATTCAATGGAATCTGTAATGCTCCTGCAGTCAAAATGCGGGATCAAGAATCTCCACCACTTCTTCATTCCCGTCCCCATCTCCTTCCCCATGTATATCCACCACAATCCTTGCCTCAAACTAAGCCACAATCCCAGTCTCTACCTTTCACTCAGGTCCAGCCCCAGGCCCACCTTCAAGCCCGACTCCCAATCCTATCATCCTCTTCTCCATCCCAAATTAGGGACTGTGGAGTGTCTTTCCACAGATTCCAGAATGAGTCGGACTTTCATATTGCAACTGAAAATCAACATCTGGAGTGGCATGTGTTACAGAAGCAACAGGAAAGTTTGTGGGGTTTAGTTCCTGTGCTCCAAAAATCTCAAGCCACTTGTTCTCAAGCTCATAACCTCCCATTGGTCAACCAGCCATCCCATACCTATGTACCAGTCTCTATCCTTCCTGGCCATTTTCATATCACCAGTGAACCCCAGGAGAAACTGCAGCTCCACGTTCCAAGGAGGCTAATTCCACGCTGGTACCTCCAAGCCTGTAGGAATCTAGAGTCTCTAGCACTGATGGGGCCTCAATGCAAATTAGCAGAAGTACCTCAGCAGAGAGGCAGGCATGTTCAGTTACAACTTTCTGAGCTTCAGGGCCAGGGTAGCAACAATATAGAGAAGACTGAATTGGGTCTCCCAGGAAATTTCCATGAGAGGGTCTCAACAAAGTTTCAGCTAAGGGATGACATGAGGAAGAATCTTGGCTATATCCTTGAGAAGAGCCCAGAAGACAGCCCACAAGATAGCTCAGAATGCTACCTAGTGCAGGGTCTGAGGGCTGCCTTGGGGACAAAAACTAATCGTGTGTGTCACTCAAGGAATCACTCAAGGAATGAATTACTAAATGTCTCAAGAAAGGACATAGATCGGAATCAAATAAAAAACATTCTTAGATTACATGTGAGCACAAAGTCTTGGCAGATTAGTGTGGGTAGGATTCCTACAAGTGTGTGTCGTTCATGGCTGGCTGACGACAATACTTTGCTTCCTTCTGCAAGCTCCCAAACCAATGTGGAAGACCCACATTCAAAAAACACAATTGTAGGTAAAGTATGCCACCAGATTAGCACTCCAGAGCTTTCTTTTCTTGATCACAATACCCTAAAGGTGCTAGAAGCCCATATTTTAAGGTTTCGTGTGACTCAGAGATGGGGCCTACCCCTCAAGGTTCTTGAATCCATAAAATTCTATATGTTGAGAGAAGCCAAAATATGGCCTCTTCCTCAATTTGACTTTCCCTCCTCAACCACCCATATTTCTGGGGTAGACTCCAAAGATGAGCTTTCCAAGCCTCTTGAAGAAAGATCTAAAACTTCTCAGGGAAATAAGGTGAGAACCACAAATTCAACCCCCATGCTGGATCATCCTCTCCCTGTTATCTCATCTGTGGGCCAAGAAGGACAGAGGGCCCCACAACCATCATACTCTGATACCTACCAAAAGCTTGCAGGGGACATTCAGACAATTGAGTGTGGCAGACAGACTTTTCAGCCCGTCACACACAGAAACAAAGACAAAGTAAGTCAAAATGAGACTCTACTGGATGACAGACGCAGCCCAGTGGTGCCCATAAGGCAAGGTGGGTATAGACCTGAGCCAAGGAATGAGACCATGAACTTCAGTGATAGAGTAGAAATGATTCAGGGCCAAAAGATAGCGAGGAAAAATTCACAACATTCCACAATGTTCAGTGTGTCCAGGGAGATATTCAGGGCCAAGGAGCTTCATGCTCTTGAATCACAATCCTGTAACATCTTGCCAACCAGCAAATTGAGAAGCTCCCAAATGACAAAGGTCAAAATGATTAAAGCAGAAACTACCCTGACCACTCAATGTCCCCCACCAAAAATATCTGTTCCCCAAGATTCTGATATATCAGACTTTCAAAAACAGATCCTTACTGAGTTAAAGTTAAAATTCAAAAATAAGGAGCATAGCCAGGCTGACCACTGTCCCACAGACATGACCCCGACTTCAAGTAGGTTGCCTTCCAAGTCTTCACAGACTCTTGCCCAGAGTGTCTCCACTGGGGACATGGCAGCTTCCCAGGTGCCAAACATCCACTCGGAGGACAGTGGGACCAGCATGGAGCAGAGGCAGGATCCCTCTAAGCATGTACTATTGAAGTGCCAGGATAATAACTTCCCACCTGCTGCAGAGAGAAAGCCTTTGGGTTCCAAAGCAGGAGAATACAGAAGTGAAAATTCAGGAGCAGGGATGTCTACAGGCAGAAAGAAGTGCCACCTTGTTGAGGAAAGAGAATTAAAGGACACTTCCTCATCTCTGTCACAGAATGAGCAGCTTCCTCCTGAAAGTTTCTTCAGAAAAAAGATGAGGCGATTTTTTCAGTGGATTGATTTCATGAGAAAAACAAAAGACCAGGAAAGTCCCCAGCAAAAAGCCAAATTCATGTCAACCTTTGCACAGCACCAAGACTCAATTGAAAGTGCAGCTCTCTTTGTGAGTCATGGGCCCCTTGAAGCTCACGAGCTCATGAGAGCCATTGGGAAGATCCTAGAAGAGAAGCTGGCATGTAGGTTTGAATCTGAGGCCTTGGAATTAAGTCAGCGCAAGAAGGAACTGCAGACCCAGGTAATGCCTGGTAAGGGACATCCCTCCAACTATGGTGCTCTCCCTGACTTACAGCAAGAGGAATGGGTAAGTCCCAAGTCCTCAAACCAAGAAGCTGTTTATGCTGATCAGAGTTGTCTTACAAGTGTCAGACAGAACAGAGATGGGGTCAGACATCCCCTAAAAGATGTGGCCTTTGAGGATCAGGTATTATGTCAGAATCAACCCTCTTCCCTGCCCTCCAGGGAGCTGGTAAGCCATCCAAGCCCCACCTATGTGCGTCAAGAATGCCAGATCCCTCCAGCCCCCCTCACTCCTGAAGAAGACACTGTGTTCAGAGATCTAACTCTTCTATTCAAACAGAAATCACTTCTCCAGCATTTTGAGGGAGAAGAAATTTCTCCAAACGACTCATTCAGTCACTGAGAAAACCTTGCAGTTTTCATGATAAGACATTCTCAGATGAAAACAACCTTCCTTTAGTAAATCGAGAATTTTTATCCTCCTCAATAAATGTTCTAATAGAGAAACACTAATGCTCTCTGTGTACTGCACTGGGTGCATGGGTTTTAGTTATCCTGGTACTTGTATGTGGGAAATGGAAGGAGTAGTTCAGTTCATTCTGATTTCCTCTCGGTGTCTAAGAGGCTTCCTTGCGGGGAGCCTGACAGTGGTCTTCTCAGTTTTATCCTGGAGTCCTTTATTTGATCCTGCTCTGATATCCTCTACCTAAAAAACTTAATTATTTTTTATTAAAAAGTACAAAAATTTACTCTAGAAATTTTCAGGCTTTTGAAAAGTGAGAAGATATCTTAAAGTCTAGAACTTGGCTTAAACTATCTTTTCATCTGCTCTCAAACTATCCTGAGCCATATACAGCTATAGGGTGGAATGAGTTACTCTAGCATAATATAGCCAGATTTGACTCTTGTTGCCTCAAAAAGTTTTAGAGAATGTTTAGGCCTTGAAGTTAGTGGTAGACAGAAATCTTCCTCTTAGATCTCTTGGTGAGGAATAAATGTCCTGCAATGAAGAACTCTTTCATCCTTTATGAATTTTGTGGTGATGGGCCACATCTCCCACTCCTTGCTGCTGCTAAGTCACTTCAGTCGTGTCCGACTCTGTGCGACCCCATAGATGGCAGCCCACCAGGCTCCCCCGTCCCTGGGATTCTCCAGGCAGTAACACTGGAGTGGGTTGCCATTTCCTTCTCCAATGCATGAAAGTGAAAAGTGAAAGTGAAGTCGCTCAGTCGTGTCCTACTCCTAGCGACCCCATGGACTGCAGCCTTCCATGCTCCTCTGTCCATGGGATTTTCCAGGCAAGAGTACTGGAGTGGGGTGCCATTGCCTTCTCCGTCTCCCATGCCTTACCCGACCCTAATGAAAATAAGTAGCAGTTCACCCTTTACCTTTCCTCTACCCTTACTGGAGCAGTAGGGAAGACAGAATTTGCAGCTCTGAAAAGGCTGAGGGATATGAATATTTTCTTGAAGACGGTCTTACTTTTGTTTAGAAAATGTTCCTGATCCCAGAGTAACTCACAGGTAGGTGGTCATTGAATGAGGTGTATACAGATAGATAGGCTTTACAATTGTGGACACTGGCCTGGCCAGGGTCAGAATTCAGCAGATTCTTCTGGCTGAAGAATCTGCTGCACGTGGGATGTTTAATCTGGAAAGCATATTTTGAGCTTGATGATGAGGTCTCCCTGCTTGTGAAAGCACCTCAAGGAACAGGAAGAGCTGCTCTTCAAGGAAATCTCTTCAGGGTGGTATTATTGTAAGACGAAGAGATCACCTGGCCACTGTTGGCAGGAATGGTCATTGGGCAGCCACCCAGAATTTTGGGGAAAAGGAGAGAGTAAATAAAATGTAATGATGGAGTGAGTGGGAAAGGAAGACAAAAATGAGAAGGGAAAGAATGACATCATCATCACTACTTATGATCCCATACTGACCACCCACCCACTTCACCCAACACAACCCTACCTATGCCTCCAGCAGCTCCTGGAGACTAATCAGGGCTTTTAGAGTATGATGATACCATTTAAGCGTAAGAGTATATGGGGTAATTTCTGAGAACGAAGACAGTATTCCTAGGGATGACATCAGAGGGATGTACTCCTATTCAGTGCCTGACTTTCTAGTCATGCTACATCTTTCACCAAGATCACAGTAATTTAGGTGTGTATTAGTTATCTACTACTGAATAACATGAAAGTGAAAGCCACTCAGTCGTGTCCGACTCTTTGTGACCATATGAACTGTATAGTCCGTGGAATACTATACAGTCCATGGAATTATCCAGGCCAGAATACTGAAATGGATAGCCGTTTCCTTCTCCAGGGGATCTTCCCAATCAAGGGATCAAACACAGGTCTCCTGCATTGCAGGCAGATTCTTTATCAGCTGAGCCACCAGGGAAGCCCCCTGCTGTAAAATGAACATCCTCAAATTCAGAGGCTTAAAAAAAACCACTTATTTACTATCTCACAGTTTTTGTGGTCAGGAATTCAGGCAAGACCTATCCGGGTTCTCTGCTTTAAGGTCTCTCACATGGCTGCATTTAAGGTATCAGCTGGGGCTGGGGTATCATCTAAAGGTATGACTGTAGAAAGACCCACTTCAGTGATCACTTACATAACTGCTGGCAAGATGAAGTTCCTCAAAGCCTGTTGGACTGAGATCTTCAATTCCTTGACTGTTGGCTGGAGCTGGCTGGAGTCTATCCTCAGTTCCTTGCCATGTGGGCCTCTCCAGTGCTTCATCAGGTTCAGAAGACAGTCTGCTAGGAAGAAAGAAGTTACGATATTTTGTAAACTAATAGTGGAATTGATATTCCATTACCTTTTTCCTTATTCTATTAAAAGCAAATTACTAAGTTCAACCTACATTCAAGGGGATGAGTAATTACATCAGGGTGTGACTATCAGGAGGTAGGGATCATTGGGACCTTCTCAGAAGTCTTCCTAAGACAAGGTTTTCTTCTTGGTCACCCAACTCAGTTAACTGAAGCAAAATTGGCCAGAGGTGTCAAGTGTATCCTTGCCTTCATTCACATTCATATCATCAAGGTCAAAGCTATTTAATAGTTAAGTAGAGCAGTGGCTGGTAAGAAAAACAAAGAGGTTGGAGTGTCCAAAGGAGGTGGGAAAGTAGGCATGGAGGTAAAGGTGGTGTGGGGTCACCTCGAATAATCAGGTGAAAGGAGGCCTTAGAACTACCTGACTCACTACCGCCAGTTTACAGACTTGAGAGAGAAAAAAATTAGATGCAATATATTTCATCCTGCCTCCCCCAATATCTCCCCTCTGCTCTAGCTTTCAGATCATAGGGCTAAAGAAGCTAACTTCAAGTTCTGTAGAGACAGCCATGCTTACAGAGGAAGCAAATCCTACAGATTTCAAGGTTTAAATCTGCTCTTATCAGTGTATTTAATATAGAGTTGGGAAATAACTACTTCACTTGCACAGGGGCTGAGACTGTAAATAGGGTTAGTTTCCCAGACGACAAGAGAGGAGCTGTTTACAGAAGGTAAGTGAAGGCTGAGTCTTCAAAAAAAAAAAAAAAAAAAAAAAAATCAGATATCTATCATAGCCCTCTGTCTCACTGCCCCACTTTACCTTCCTGTCCAGAGTCATGACACTGATTGAAGGTTAGAATTGCAGGAAATGCAAATCCTGTGTAGATTTGGGGAGATCAAAGAGTCTCTGGACAGGAACTCAAAGTGGGAGGAATCAATCAGAGGTCTAATATTCATGTGAATAGACCATCCAATAATCTGACCTCTCACTGTCTATCCCTTTTCAACCTATGGCCCTTTACCTCCATTCCAGTTCAGTTATGGCCATATTCTAGAACTCGTCATCAGAATATTTTTCGCTCTGAAAAAATATAGTTTGACATTTCACCCTTTACTCTTTCAGCTTATGCCCTTGGTATGTCAATTCCTCAACCTGCTCAGGAACTACAAGCCACTCGTTCATCTGATAACCTTCTATCTTTATCTCCTCCTCCAAGTAAAACTTCATGGTCTATCACTTAACCACACACTTAAATAGCTCTAAAGTTGTTTAGTCAATAAGTTGTGTCGGACTCTTTTGCAACCCCAAGGAATACCAGGCTCCTCTGTCCATGGGATTCTCCAGGCAAGAATACTGGAGTGGGTTGCCATTTCCTTCTACAGGGGATCTTACCAACCCAGGGACTGAACCCGCATCTCTGGCATTGGCAGGCGGATTCTTTACCACAGAGCCACCAGAGAAGTCTTCAAAAAATAGCTCTAAAGCACCTTCCCCATTTTCCTTTCATATGTCCTTGCCTGGCTGCTGCTGATAAGTTGTTTCAGTCGTATTCGACTCTGTGCGACCCCATAGACAGCAGCCCACCAGGCTCCCCCGTCCCTGGGATTCTCCAGGCAAGAACACTGGAGTGGGTTGCCATTTCCTTCTCCAATGCATGAAAGGGAAAAGTGAAAGTGAAGTCGCTCAGTCGTATCCGACTCCCAGCGACCCCATGGACCGCAGCCTACCAGGCCCCTCCATCCATGGGATTTTCCAGGCAAGAGTACTGGAGTGGGTTGCCATTGCCTTCCTGGCAAAACCTAACTATACCTTTTCTAGTGCATGCAGGCCAGTGTTATCAGTGGCTCTGTCATGTCTGACTCTTCGGGATCCCAGGGATTATAGCCTGACATGTTCCTTTAGATTATCCTGGCAGAAATACTGAGGTGGGTTGCCATTTCCTCCTCCAGGGGCTCTTCCCAATCCAAGGATTGAAACCATGCATGAGGCTCCTGCATTGGCAGGCGGATTCTTTACCACTGAGCCACCTGGGAAGCCCTGCCTTCTAATAAACGTCTGATTCCTCTTGGGTAAAATCATACAATTAAGTACGTTGGTACCACCATAGATTGGTATTTATGTTCTACAACTAATAGTCAGCTCCAACACTGTCTGAAAAGAATCCATTCATTCTTTCTACGTTTACTATGTATTTGGCACTTAGGACACACCAGTGAAGGACACAAAGCTCCTGTCTTTGTGGAGCTCATGATTGTTTTCTTAATCAATTCTCTTGCCTACTTTCAGGTTCCTACAACTCCACATTCTTCACTCTTACAGCACATGTGCTGGACCACCACATGGGAATGAATACTCACAAAATGGGGACTTTTCATCATAAAAACTTCAAAACAACAAGACCAAACATGAATCCTCATACTTTCTCTCCTCTTTCCTTCACACTATACTGAAAGGTTTCACTCAGATGCTGTCTTTGATTCCCCCACATTGGGATCTGTCCTTGTTTTCCAATTCGTAACACTTTTCACATGGTGTAGAACACGTTTGGCGTAATCACCTTCTCAGAGGACAGAAATAAAGTTTACCTCATCACAGCTGCACATACCTAGTGGAGCTCAGAAACTTCTGGAGAAAATGGAAAATGAAGGAATTTCTACACGGAGGCTCAGCCCAGTGTGCTCTGCACTGGTGTCACGCCCAGGGGTGTGGACATGTTCAGAGGCGGGGCCATGTCAGGGGCAAGGACTGAGAGGCTGTGGCGTATCGCTTCCTAATGGCGACTGCACCTGGCTGTTTCGGGAGACGTCTTACCTCAGAATTCTGAGTCCTATTTCCATCGCTTCTGGAAGACAGAAGTTGAGATTTCACTCAAAGACAGGTTCTGACCAAGGTTTCTGGACACTTCCCCTTGTCCTGTTTGAAGAGTCGTCAGCCATTTTCGTCCCAGTCTGCGGGCCTCGAAGCTTCTCATTCCTGAAACTCCCACACCAGGCCGTTGCCTCGGAAGCCCTGGGGGCAGGGCTGCGCCTGCCCGAGACACGCCCCTCCCCGCAGGGGACTCTCGGGGAACTCCGTGGGGGCGGTCTTAGTCCCAGATATGGTAACCACATTGACCACTGTTAAGTCTACACCTTGCACTGGCTGCCTGGGCTTGCTCAGGTGACCTGAGTCTCAGCTCTCATCCATGAAGTGCTGAGATGCTAATATGAACTAATGGGGTTGACCTTGAGAACGAATGGACAAGTGAAGAGCTTTGAACAGTCTTAAGGGCCGATGTTAAGGAATGGGCTGGGGGCCCTAAGGCAGTTACCATGGGAGTCTTGCCAGTGCTCAGAGTCCAGGGCCGTGCAAGTGCCTGCACAGCTTAGAAGGATGGTGAGACACCCAGTGTGCCGCTAAGTTGCTTCAGTCGTGTCCGACCCCTATGAACTGTAGCTAGCCAGGCTCCTCTGTCTATGGGATTCTCCTGGCAAGAAGAGGAGTGGGTGGCTATGCCGTCCTCCGGGGGATTTTCCCAACCCAGGGATCAAACCTGCTCTCCTGCATTGGCAAATTGTTTGTACTAGCGCCTCCTGGGAAGCTTCTCCGCACGCACCTACCTCTCTCCCTCTCCCCCCACCTCCAGTCCATACACTGCATTAAGAAATCATCTCTGATTCTCTGCAGGACCAGAGTATAAGAAGGATCCTCACAGTCCTCAGGTGGTGGTTTTCAGAGGTACCCAAAGTGCTTTAATTCCGCTTGGGACTGATCAGTGAGGAGTAGTTGTGGGAACCCCAGATAAATGCCAATCAAGGCGTTAGTGTCAGTGGACAGAGAGGGCAGAGGCTGAACCATTCCTTGTGCTCTGCAAGATCCAGGACAGCAAGACACGAGGCTCTCAGGCAGAAAGGATTCGGCTTTTTTGCAGGGCAGAAGATCTCAGATGATGCGCTCGGTCGCTTCTATCACTTCTGACTCCTGGCGACCCCAAGGATTGTAGCCCTCCAGGCTCCTCTGTCTATGGTATTTTCCAGGCAATACTGGAGCGTGTAGCCATTTCCTTCTCCAGGGGATCTTCCCCACCCAGCGATGGAACTGGAGTCTCCGTAGTCTCCGGCACTACAGGCAGAGTCTTTACCGTTGAGCCACCGGGAAATCCTGAACATCTCAGGTAATGTCTTCAATTGCAGATATTGATATGTTCTTGGATTATTGAGGGCTTAACAGTGTATTCAGGTTCTGTGTTAATTAGGAACTGTAGCCGTGTTTACCTTAATAAGAGGGAAGATAATCCCCTTTTTTGGTGACTATTTTCCCTTTTAGAAAGTATTATTTAGTGAATTTCAAAGATGTGGAAAAGTAGAAGAAAGAATTTCATAGATTCTTGCCATCAAAATAGTTACTGTTAACTTTTTGATGCATCTGTTTCCCAGGTTTTGCTATGCCTAATTTTACATTGCTTAAATAATATGTACTTTAAAAGAAAAACAACCGCTATCATAAACATTTTAATGTTATTATAAACTTTCAGAAGTAACATTTTTAATCATGACATCCTAAGTGCTATAGTATTAAATTCTAATTTTTGTTGATATTTGGAAAGTTTATATTTTTTTAAAAAAATTTAACATTTGACGCTGCATGTTTGGTCATAATTGTACTTGTTTATAAACTTTCTTATTACAAAGTTTACAAAGCATAAAGCTCTTCCTAAATATCTGATTAACCCAGGGATGTACCCTGATATGGATGTTTTTTTCTTTCTCCAGCCTCTTTCAATGAGTAATTCATTTAACGTGGTTAGCTATTTCAGTGCTAGTGTCAAGTCAGTGAAATCAGCTGCTTGGTAAAACATCCTCAGTGTAGAGTCTTCTAAACTTAACCCATTGTCTGCCTTGTTCGCAGTCTTTGTTTCCTCCCTCTTATCTTCCCAGTATCAGTAGCATCTGGACATCCAAGCAAGAAACACAAGAGCCATTTTGTGCTCTTCCCTCTTCATTTTCCCTATTGCTAGTCAGCTACTACATGGATGAACTGATAAAATATGCTGGGCAGAGAAATTCTGGAGTTCTGACAGTGAACTCTGTCCTTTCTAAATAGATGGTAAGATCCTTCAGGTACATTTTTGCAATTAATTTGAAAATATAGCATTGTAAAACAAAAACAGATATTTGATTCCATGTCAAAATTTCTATTTATTTACTTTCTTTTTTGTCTTAATTAAAACATCTTTATTTTTAAAAGTAAAAAAATTTACAGTTTTTGAAGATTACTTTCCATTTGCAGTTATTTCAAAATATTGGCTTTGTTCCCTTTGTTGTTCATTACATCCTTGAGCCTATCTCACACTCAGTAGTTCGTACCTCCCAATTCTCAACCCCTGTATTTCCCGTCCTTTTGCTTCCCTCTGGTAACCACTAGTTTGTTCTCCATATCTATGAGTCTGCTTCTATTTTGTATTTACTACTTTGTTGTATTTTTTATATTCCACATAGAAATAATATCATACAGTATTTGTCTTTTTCTGTGTGACTTATTTCACTTAGCATAATGCCTTCCAAGACAACCCATGCTGCTGCAAATGGCAAAATTTATTTATTTTTTTAAAATGGTTGAGTGGTAATCCACTGTATGTGTGTGTGTGTGTGTGTGTGTGTGTGTGTATATACATACCACATTTTCTTTATCCATTCATTTGCTGATGGACACTTAGATTGCTTCCATATCTAGGCAGTTGTAAATAGTGCTGCTATGAACATTGGGGTGCATGTATCTATTGAAATGATTTTTTTTTGATATACATCCAGGAGTGGAATAGCTGGGTTATATGGTAGTTCTAGTTTTACTTTTTTGAGAAACCTCTGTCCTGTTTTCCATAATTGTTGTTTAGTCAGTAAGTCATATCTGACTCTTTGCGACCCCATGGACTGTAGCCTGCCAGGCTCCTCTGTCCATGGGATTTTCCAGGCGAGAATACAGGAGTGGGTTGCCTTTTCCTTCTCCAGTTTTCCATAGTGGCTGCAATAATTTACATTCCCCCAGCAGTGTAGGAGGTTTCTCTTTTCTTCATATACTCCCCAACATTAGTTCTTTGTGTTCTTTCTTTAATTTATTATTTTTTTATTGAAGAATAATTGCTTTACAGAATTTTGCTGTTTTCTGTCAAACCTCAGCATGAATCAGCCATAGGAATACATATATCCCCTTCCTTTTGAACCTCCCTCCCATCTCCCTCCCCATTCCACCCCTCTAGGTTGATACAGAGTGCCTGTTTGAGTTTCCTGAGCCATACAGCAAATTCCCATTGGCTATCTATTTTACATAGGGTAATATACGTTTCCATGTTACGCTTTCCATACATCTCACCCTATCCTCCCCTCTCCGCATGTCCATATGTCTATTCTCTATATCTGTTTCTCCATTGTTGCCCTGTAAATAAATTCTTCAGTACCATTTTTCTAGATTCCAATGATATGCATTAGAATATGGTATTTATCTTTCTCTTTCTGACTCACTTCACTCTGTATAATAGGTTCTAGGTTCATCCACCTCATTAGAACGGACTCAAATGTGTTCCTTTTTATGGTTGAGTAATATTCCATTGTGTATATGTACCACAATTCTTTATCCATTCGTCTGTCGATGTACATCTAGGTTGCTTCCATGTTCTAGCTACTGTAAATAGTGCTGCAGTAAACAGTGGGATACATGTGTCTCTTTCAATTTTGGTTTCCTTGGGGTATATGCCTAGGAGTGGGATTGCTGGGTCATATGGTAGTTTTATTCCTAGTTTTTTAAGGAATCTCCATACCGTCTTCCATAGTGGCTGCATCAGTCTACATTCCCACCAACAGTGCAAGAACGTTCCCTTTTCCCCACACCCTCTCCAGCATTTACTGTTCGTAGACTTTTTGATGAGGGCCATTTTGTCCAGTGTTAGGTAGTTTTGATTTGCATTTCTCTAATGATAAACAATGTTGAGCATCTTTTCATGTGTTTGTTAGCCATCTATATATCTTCCTTGGAGAAATGTCTATTTAGGTCTTTCCCCACTTTTTGATTGGGTTGCTTGTTTTTCTGGTATTGAATTGTTAGAGCTGCTTGTATATTTTTGAAATTAATCCTTTGTCAGTTGTTTCATTTGCTATTATTTTCTCCCATTCTGATGGTTGTCTTTTCAACTTGCTTATAGTTTCCTTTGCTATGTAAAAGCTTTTAAGTTTAATCAGGTCTGACCTGTTTACTTTTGTTTTTATTTCCATTACTCTAGGATGTGGGTCATAGAGGATCTTGCTTTGATTTATGTCATTGACTGTTCTGCCTATGTTTTCCTCTAAGAGTTTTATAGTTTCTGGTCTTACATTTAGGCCTTTAATCCATTTCAAGTTTATCCTTGTGTGTGGTGTTAGGACATGTTCTAATTTTATTCTTTTACATGTAGCTGTCCAATTTTCCCAGCACCATTTATGGAAGAGGCTGTCTTTGCCCCAGTGTATATTCTTGATTCTTTTGTCAAAAATAAGGTACCCATAGGTGCATGGGTTTATTTCTGGGCTTTATATCTTGTTCCATTGGTCTATATTTCTGTTTTTGTGCCAGTACCATACTGTCTTGATAACTGTAGCTTTGTAGTATAATCTGAAGTTGAGAAGGTTGATTCCTCCAGCTCCATTCTTCTTTCTCAAGACTGCTTTGGATATTCGGGTCTTTTGTATTTCCATATGAATTGTGAAATTTTTTGTTCTAGTTCTGTGAAAAATGCCGTTGGTAATTTGATAGGGATCACATTAAATCTGTAGATTGCATTTAGTAATATGTCATTTTCACAATATTGATTCTTCATACCCAGGAACATGGAATATCTCTCCATCTGTTATCATCTTTGATTTCTTTCATTAGCATCTTATGATGTTCTGTGTACAGTTTTTTTTGTCTCCTTAGGTAGGTTTATTCCTAGATATTTAATTCTTTTTGTTGCAGTGGTGGATGGGATTGATTCCTTAATTTCTCTTTCTGATTTTTCATTGTTAGTCTAGAGAAATGCAAGTGATTTCTGTGTATTGATTTTGTATCCTGCAACTTTGCTAAATTCACTGAATAGCTCTAGTAATTTTCTGATACTATCTTTAGGGTTTTCTGTGTACAGTATCATGTCAACTGCAAACAGTGAGAGCTTTACTTCTTATCTGGATTCCTTTTATTTCTTCTTAGATCGCTAATAATATGGTATATCACGTTGATTGATTTGCATATATTGAAGAATCCTTGCATCCCTGGAATAACCAACTTGATCATGGTGTATGAGCTTTTTGATGTGTTGCTGAATTCTGTTAGCTGCAGTTTTGTTGAGGATTTTTGCATCTATGTTCATCAGTGATATTGGCCTGTAGTTTTCTTTTTTTGTGTTGTCTTTGTCTGGTTTTGGTATCAGGGTGATGGTGACCTCGTAGAATGAAAGTGTTCCTTCCTCTGCAATTTTTTGAAAAAGTTTTGGAAGGATAGGCATTAGCTCTTCTCTGAATGTTTGATAGAATTCTCCTGTGAAACCACCTGGTCTTGGCTTTTGTTTTTTGGGAGATTTTTGAGCACAGCTTCAATCTCAGTGCTTGTAATTGGGTTGTTCCTAATTTCTATTTCTTTCTGGTTCAGTCTTGGAAGATTGAACTTTTCTAAGAATCTGTCCATTTCTTCCAGGTTATTTATTTTATTGGCATATAGTTCATAATAGTCTTTTATAATCCTTTGTATTTTTGCATTGTCTCTTGTAATCTCTCCTTTTTCATTTCTAATTTTGCTGATTTGATTCTTCTCTTTTTTTTTCTTGATGAGTCTGGCTAAAGGTTTGTCAATTTTGTTTATCTTCTCAAAGAACCAGCTCTTAGTTTTATTAATCTTTACTATTGTTTCTTTCATTTCTTTCTGCTTGGATCTTTATGATTTCTTTCCTTCTACTAATTTTGGGGTTTTATTGTTCTTCTTTTCCCAGTTGTTTTAGATGTAAAGTTGCTGCTGCTGCTAAGTCACTTCAGTCGTGTCTGAATCTGTGCGACCCCATAGATGGCAGCCCACCAGGCTCCTCCGTCCCTGGGATTCTCTAGGCAAGAATACTGGAGTGGGTTGCCATTACCTTCTCCAATGCATGCATGCATGCCGAGTCGCTTCAGTTGTATCCGACTCTGTGCGACCCCGTGGACAGCAGCCCACCAGGCTCCTCTGTCCATGGAATTCTCTAGGCAAGAACACTGGAGTGGCTGCCGTTTCCTTCTCCTGGTGTAAAGTTAAGTTGTCTGTTGGATGTTTTTCTTGTTTCTTGGGGTAGGATTGTATTGTGATAAACTTCCCTCTTAGAACTGCTTTTGCTGCATCCCATAGATTTTGAGTTGTCCTGTTTTCATTGTTATTTGTTTCTAGAAATTTTTTGATTTCTCTTTTGATTTCTTCAATAACCTTTTGGTTATTTAGAAACATGTTGTTTAATCTCCATGTATTTGTGTTTCTTACACTTTTTTCCTTGTAATTGATGTCTAGTCTCATAGCATTGTGGTCAGAGAAGATGCTTGATATGATTTCAATTTTCTTAAATTTACTGATGTTTGAATTGTGATCCAAGAAGTGGTCTATCCTGGAGAATGTTCCATGTCCACTTGAGAAGAAGGTGTATTCTTCTGCATTTGGATGAAACGTCCTGAAGATAACAACGAGATCTGTCTCATCTAATGTTTCATTTAAGACTTGTGTTTCCTTATTAATTTTATGTTTTGATGATCTGTCCATTGGTATAAGTGGGGTGTTCAAGTCTCCTACTATTATTGTGTTACTGTCAATTTCTCCTTTTATGTCTGTTAATTTTTGTCTTATGTATTGAAGTGCTCCTATGTTGGGTGCATAGATGTTTGCAATTGTTAGGTCTTCCTCTTGGATTGATCCCTTGATCATTATGTAGTGTCCTTCCTTATCTGTTGTAAACTTCTTTATTTTAAGGTCTGTTTTATCTGGTATGAGGATTGCTACTCCAGCATTCTTTTGCTTCCCATTTGCATAGAATATAATTTTCTATCCTCTCAGTTTCAGTCTATATGTGTCTTGAGGTCTGAAGTGGGTTTCTTGTAGACAGCATATATATGGGTCTTGTTTTTGTATTCATTCAGCCAGTCTGTGTCTTTTGGTCAGAGCATTTAATCCATTTACATTTAAAGTAATTATTGATATATATATTCCTATTGTCATTTTCTTGGAGAAGGCAATGGAGAGTCGGGCACAACCGAGCAACTGAAGTTGCTTTCAATTTTCACTTTCATGCATTGGAGAAGGAAATGGCAACCCACTCTAGTATTCTTGCCTGGAGAATCCCAGGGATGGAGGAGCCTGGTGGGCTGCCATCTATAGGGTCACACAGAGTTGGACATGACTGACGTGACTTAGCAGCAGCAGCATTGCCATTTTCTTAATTGTTTGGGGTTGTTTTTGTAGATCTTTTTTTTTATATTTTATTTCTTGGCTATATAAGCCCCTTTAACATTTGTTGTAAAGCTGGTTTGGTGGTACTGAGTTTTCTTAGCTTTTGCTTGTCTGAAAAGCTTTTTATTTCTCCATCAATTTTGAATGAGATCCTTGCCAGGTACGGTAATCTTGGTTGTAGATTTTTCCTTTTCAGTACTTTAAATATATCCTGCCATTCCCTTCTGGCCTGAAGCGTTTCTGCTGAAAGATCCGCTGTTAAGTGTATGGGGTTTCCCTTGTATGTTACTTGTTGCTTATCCCTTGCTGCTTTTAATATTCTTTCTTTGTGTTTAGTCTTTGTTAGTTTGATTAACGTGTGTCATAGCATGTTTCTCCTTGGGTGTATTCTGTATGGGACTCTTTGTGCCTCTTGGACTTGACTATTTCCTTTTCCATCTTGGGGAAATTTTCAATTATAATCTCTTCAAAAATGTTCTCATACCCTTTCTTTTTCTCTTCTTCTTCTGGGACCCCTATAATTCGAATGTTGGTGCGTTTGATATGGTTCCAGAGGTCTCTGAGCCTGTCCCCAGCTCTTTTCATTCTTTTTACTTTATTCTGCTCTTCAGAAGTTATTTCCACCATTTTGTCTTCCAGCTCACTGATTCATTCTTCTGCTTCATATATTCTGCTATTGATTCCTTCCAGAGTATTTTTAATTTCAGTAATTATCTTGTTTGTCTCTTTATATTTATTCTGTAATTCTTCCAGGTCTTTGTTAATTGATTCTTGCAATTTCTCCATTTTGTTTTCAAAGTTTTTGATCATCTTTACTATCATTATTGTGAATTCTTTTTCAGGCAGTTTGCCTGTTTCCTCTTCATTTATTTGGACTTGTGTGTTTCTAGTTTGTTCCTTCATTTGTGCAGTATTTCTATGCCTTTTCATTATTTTTTTTTAAGTTATTGTGTTTGAGGTCTCCTTTCCCAGGCTTCAAGGAAAGTTGAATTCTTTCCCTGAAGAAGGTTGAATTCTTTCTTCCTTTTGGTTTCTGCCCTCCTAAGATTGGTCCAGTGGTTTGTGTGAGCTTCATATAGGGTGAGATTTGTGCTGAATTTTTGTGTGTTTATTTTTCCTCTGATGGGCAAGACTAAGTGAGGTGATAAATCTGTCTGCTGATGATTGGGTTTGAATTTTTGTTTTGTTTCTTGTTTAGATGAGGCGTCCTGCACTGGTGGTTAGGTGATGCAGGGTCTTGTATTCAAGTGGTCTCCTTTGTGTGAGTTCTCACTATTTGATACTGCTTAGGGGTGGTTCTCTGGTAGTCTAGGGTCTTGGAGTCAGTGCTCCTACTCCAAAGGCTTGATCTCTGTTCAGGAATGAAGATTCCACAAATGGTTTATTATGGCATTAAGTGAGATTAAAACAAATATCCAAAAATGAGAAACCAAAGATGAACCCCAGACAAATGGCATTACAAAATCAGGCAAATGATAATTAAAATAATGGAATATACACATATACACCCATGAGGAAAGTAAAAACAGTCCAACAAAAAGAAAGTACAGTAGATTGATCTGGCAAACAAAGGAAATCAAAAATTATATTTACCAGTTAAGAATGAAACTAACTTAAGCACAAACTGGAAAACAAAACTAAAGTAAAGTGCCAGGTGGGGAATAAAACAATGAAAACAAAACGAACAAATATGTTGAGAGGAAAGGAAAGAAAGAAAAGAAAAAGAATAGATATGCAAAGTTAAATAGAGGTAGATGAACAAGATTTATATACTTTAAAGATTAGCTGCAAAGGGAAAAAACAATAGGAAATGCAAACAAAGGAATAAATGTAGAAAAATATAATAGGTTTTAAAAAATTAAAAATTAAAATTATAAAAAAGAAAAAAAAAAAAAAAAAAAACAGAAGAAAAAAAAAAAACTCCACAGAACTGCAAAAGTCCAATGTAGAGGCTGAGGTTTATAACAATAGAAAGTGTGACTGAATATACACATATACATATATACCCATCATCAAAATCAAAATAGTCCAACAAAAATAAAGCACAATAGATTGACCCAGTGAACAAAGGAAACCCAGAATTATATCTATCAGAACAAAACTAATTAAAGCACAAACTGGAAGACAAAACTAAAGCAAGGTGCCAATTGGAGAATAAAGCAATGAAAATAAAACTAACAAATATGTTGAGAGGAAAGGAGAGAAAGAAAAGAAAGAAAGAATAGATATGCAAAATTAAGTAGAGCTAGATCTATATATGTTAAACATTAACTGCAAGGGAAAAAAAACAGTAGGAAAAACAAACAAAGGAATAAATGTAGGAAAAATAATAGTAAGTTTAAAAAATTAAAATTAAAGAGAAAGCAAAAAAAAAAAAAAAAAAAAAAACTCCATAGAACTGCAAAAGCCCAACATCAAGGTAGAGGTGTATGACAACAATAAAAAATGTGACTGAGGAAAAAAAAAGCTCAAAAGCTTAATTTGACTTCTTAGTACCCACTCCAGTGTTCTTGCCTAGAGAATCCCAGGGATGGGGGAGCCTGGTGGGCTGCCATCTATGAGGTCGCACAGAGTCGGACACGACTGAAGCGACTTAGCAGCAGCAGCAGCAGTACCAATTAAATCTACAAGTGCAACAGAGCAGGGAAAAGGAAAAGAAAAAAAGAAAAAAAATCCAAAAGAATCTACAGAACAAATCAAAAAATAAGAATAATGTTTTTCTTGAGTCACTGCTGTCAGAGTCCTTTCCCTCCCTGGGAATCACCAGTCTACCTTACCCCTCTAGGATGCTCTCTCAACACTGTACTGGTCTCTGGACCTGCTGTGGGGGCTGCTCAGATTCTAATCTGGTCCTACTCCTGTGTGTTCTTGTCTCCAATGTCCGCAGCTATCAAAGCTAGTGTGTTTTCTTTTGTGGGAGTTCTCAGTAGCCTTTTGTATATTCCGTAGACACAGAGTCTACCTAGTTGATCATGTGCATTCAATCTGCAGCTTATACAGCTGGTAGCAAGGTTTGGGGTCTTCTTCCTTAGCCACACTGCCCCTAGGTTTCAATTGTGGTTTTATTTCCACCTCTACATGTGGGTTGTCCACTGGGGTTCAGCTCGTGAGGCTGCCCTGGAGGGCTTGGGTTTGCCCCTGTGAGGGCCAGGTGTGGAGGTGGTGCAGCTGCCTGGGTCTTGGGGGTTCTGGCAGCACCAGGTACTCAGGGGGTTTGGTGGCTAGGGCAGCAGGAAATATAGTGCTCTAGAAGGGTATTGCGACCAGTATTGGCCAATACGCTCCAGTCTTCTTGTCTGGAGAACCCACCTCCCTGACAGAGAAGCCTGGCAGGCCACAGTCTACAGGGTGGCAGAGTCGGACACGATTGAAGCGACCCAGTGTGCATAGATGCAAGACTTTTTTTGCCTGTGGTAGCTCTGCCCCAGTGAGAGTTGAGCGTGAAGGTCGCACAGCTGCTTGGCTTGCAGGGACCCTGGCAGCGCCAATTGTGCAGGGACACAGACTGCCTTTGCCAGAGTTACAGTCCTATCACAGTCTTTTTTCCAGCCTCTTGTAGCTGGCGATCAGAAGGCCTCTTTGGCCAATCTTTCTCTGTAACTCTGCCCATCCAGGCACTTAAAGGGCTCCCTTGCCTGGGGTCCTTCTCTGTTGTTCCACATGTCAGGCATATAGAGGGGCCTCCCTGGCTGGGGTCCTACTCTGTAGTTCAGTGGATCAGTCACTAAAAGGTGCACCCTGGATGTGGCCCTACTCTGTATTTCAGTGCGTCAGGCATTTGATGGACCAGCCTCTCTGTTGTTCAGTGGCCGATGCTGGCTTGTGGGGTGAGTGAGGCTATGGTGATGGCTCCACCCCCTACACGTGACTCAGCAATATCACCTTGCTTCCTTTACTGCCTGGCTTTCCTCCACCAGCATTTTCCACCGTGATCTCTGTCACATCCCCCCAATCCATTTCTCTGCAGTCAACAGCAGCGGTTGCCCTAGGATTGCTCCACAGTCCCTAAACTCCAGCTCCCAGCTGCTGTGCCTTCTAGGAGGCCAGCGTTCCTGTCTGGGGTATGTATGGCAAGGACTATCTAATTCTTATTCCATTTAGGCTGCCAAAGATCAGCTGTTTCACTCTCAGCCTTAAATGTTTCTCTTCTGATTCAGACAATTGCCCCGCTGTGGGGAATGGACCCCTGTTTCTGTTCCCCCACTTACTGAGGTCAGGTCCAGTCCTACTAACACTCTTGTTTTTCCCCCTAGATCATTCGTCCTACTGAGTTTTGCGTGGTTCTATATATTCTTTTCCACTGGTCAGGTACTCCTGTCCCTTCTCAGCTTGTATTCTGCATGCACTTCTGTGTCTGAAGGTGTATTCCTGATGTATCCGTGGAGAGACATGTACTCCACATCCACCTGTTCCTCTGCCATCTTGTTCTTCTCTCTTTGTGTTCTTTTTGATGATAGCTGCTCTGACAGGTGTTAGGTGATATGTCATTGTAGTTTTGATTTATATTTCTTGGGTGATTAGTGATGTTGAACATCTTTTCATGTGCTTGTTGGCCATCTGCATTTCTACTTTGGAAAAATGTCTCTTCAATTCTGCCCATTTTTAAATTGAGTTGTTTGTTCTTTTTTTTAAAAAATTAATTAATTACTTTATAGCTGTGCTGGGTCTTTGTTGCTGTGCACAGACTCTAACTGTGGCGAGCTGGGGCTATTCTCTATTTGCAGTGAGTGGGGACTATTCTCTAGTTGAGGCACACAAGCCCTAGAGCACATGGGCATCAGTAATTGTGGCACATGGGCTTATTTGCCACGTGGTATGTGGAATCTTCTAGACCAGGGATTGAACCTGTGTCCCCTCCATTGGAAGGCTGATTGTTAACCACTGGACCTCCAGGGAAGTCCTGTTTGTTCTTTTGATGTTGAATTGTATGAACTGTATATGTGTTGGATATTAATCCCTTATTGGTCATACTATTTGCAAATATATTCTCCCATTCAGTAGGTTGTCTTTTCATTTTGTTTATGGTTTTCTTTGCTGTGCAAAATCTTTTAAGTTTAATTAGATCCCATTTGTCTATTTTTTACTTTTGTTCCTCTAGGAGGCAGACCAAAACATTTTTCTGGGATTTTTTCAGAGTATTCTGCCTATGATTTCTTCCAGTAGTTTTACAGTTTCTGGTCTTATATTTAGGTCTGTAATCCATTTTGTGTCTATTTTTGCGTATGGCATTAAGGATTGTTGTAATTTCTTTCATTTACATGTAGATGCCGAATTTTTCTAGCACCACTTACTGAAGAGACCATCTTTTATCCATTATATATACTTGCCTCATTTGTCATAGATTAGGTGACCATAGGTACATGGATTTATCCCTGGGCTTTCTATCCTGTTCCATTGATCTATATTTTGGTTTTTGTGACAGTACCATGCTGTCTTGATGACTTTAGCTTTGTAGTATATTCTGAAGTCAGGGAACCTGATTCCTCTAGCTTCATTTTTCTTTTTCAAGCTTGCTTGGGCTATTTGGGGTCTTTTGTGTTTCCATACAAATTCTACATTTTTTTGTCTAATTCTGTGAAAACTGCCACTGGTAATTTGATAGGGATTGTACTGAATCTGTAGATTGCTTTGGGTAATATAGTCATTTTCACAATATTGATTTCTTTCAGTCTAAAAACATGGTATGTCTCTCCATGTTTATGTCATCTTTGATTTCTTTCATCAGTATCCTATATCTTTTTCTGAGTAGAAGTCTTTTGTCTCCTTATATAGTTTTATTCTTAGGTATTTTATTCTATTTTGTTGCAGTGGTAGATGGGATTGTTACTTTAATTTTCTGATCTTTTATTGTCAGTGTATAGGAATGCATGAGATTGCTGTGTATTAATTTTGTATCCTGCAACTTTACCAAATTCATTGATAAGCTCTAGTGGTTTTCTGGTGGCCTTTTAAGAATTTTCTATGTATAGTATCATGTCATTTGCAAACAGTGACACTTTTACTTCTTTTCCAATTTAGACTCCTTTTATTTCATTTTCTTCTCTGATTGCTGTGGCTAGGACTTCCAAAACTATGTTGAATAACAGTGGTGAGAATGGACATCCATGTCTTGTTCCTGATCTTAGAGGAAATGCTTTCAATTTTTCACCACTGAGAATGATGTTTGCTGTGGGTTTGTCATATATGGCCTTTATTATGTTGAGGTAGGTTCTCTTTACATCCACTTTCTAGAAAGTTTTATCATAAATGGGTACTGAATTTTGTCAAAAAACTTTTTCTGCATCTATTGAGACGATCATATGGTTTTGTCCTTTAATTTGTTAATATGGTGTATCACATTGATTAATTTACATATATTGAAGAATCTTTGCCTCCCTGGGATAAATCCCATTTGATCATGGTGTATGATCATCTTGATGTATTATTAGATTCTGTTTGCTAGTATCTTGTTGAGGATTTTTGTGTCTATGTTCACTAGTGCTATTGGCCTCTAATTTTCTCTTTTTGTAATATCTTTGTCTGGTTTTGGGTAATGGTAGCCTCATAGAGTGAGTTGGGACTGTTCTTCCCCTCTGCAGTTTTTTGGAAGAGTTTGAAGATAGGTGTTATCTGTTCGGTAAAGAAGACTTGATAGGATTTACTTGTAAATCTGTCAAGTCCTGAACTTTTGTTTGTTGGAAGATTTTAAATCACAGTTTCAATTTCAGTGCTTGTGACTGGTCTGTTCACATTTTCAGTTTCTTCCAGTTCAGTCTAGGAAGGTTGTACCTTTCTAAGAATTCGTCCATTTCTTCCAGGTTGTCCATTTTATTGGCATATAGTTTCTTGTGGTAGTCTCCTAATGATCCTTTGTATTTCTGTAGTGTTGGTTGTAACTTTTCCTTTCTCATTTCTAATTTTATTGATTTGAGTCCTCCCTTTTTTTCTTCATGAGTCTGGCTAAAAGTTTATCAATTTTGTTTATCTTTCAGAGAACCAGCTTTTAGTTTCATTGATCTTTGCTATTGTTTTCTTTATTTCTATTTCATTTATTTCTGCTCTGATCATCATGATTTCTTTCCTTCTACTAACTTATTTTTGTTGCTGTTTTTTTTTTTTTTCTTCCCACTAGTTGTTTTAGGTGTAAGTTTAGGTTGTTTGAGATATTTTTTGTTCCTTGAGGTGGGAACTTAGAACTGCTTTTGCTGCATCCCATATGTTTTGGGTCATCGTGTTTTTGTTGTCATTTGTTCCTAGGTGTTTTTTAATTTTGTCTTTGGTTTCTTCAGTGATCAATTGGTTATTAGTAGCATATTGTTTAGTCTCTGTATGTTTGTGTTTTTTTTTTTATAGTTTTTCTTTTGTGTAATTGATTTCTAATCACATAGCATTGTGGTCAGAAAGGATGCTTGATACAATTTCAGTTTACTTAAATTTACCAAGGCTTGATTTGTGACCCAAGATGTGATCTATCCTGGAGAATTTTCTGTTGTGCACTTAAGAAGAAGAAAATGTATTCTGCTGCTTTTGGATGAAATGTCCTATAAATAGCAGTTAAGTCTCTCTGGTCTAATGTTTCATTTAAGGCTTGTGTTTTCTTATTAATTTTTTGGATGATCTGTCCATTGGTTTCATTCTGTGTTCCATTCTGAGAATGAGTTTGTAAGTCCAATTTGTTTATAAGTCCAACAGAGTTAGCCTAGGTATTAAACACTATCGGTTATATAGTACTGTATTGTAATAGGTTTATAATACTTTTTGCACAAATAGGACATAAAAAAACAAACACAAAAATAAACATTTAAAATCTTATAGTAAAGTTCCTTGAAAAATAGGGTAGTACAGTCAACAGCTAGCATACAGGGGCTGGCATTGAGTGAACAGGCAAGAAAAGTTACTGATTAGAGGAGGCAGAGGAGGTGGAAGATGTTATAGATGAAGGATCATTGGCAATAGGAGACAGAGGGCAAACTGCAACTTCACTCGTGCCTGACGTTGATGCCACAGGTTCTGGTTCCTTGCTGGATTCAATTATATCTACCCTCTTGAAAGAACAATCCAGTGATGTCTGGGTATTCACTTTTTGTTTCTCATCATAGATGACACCGCTGCACTGGATTGCATTCTGAATGGTTGCTGCAACTTTCATGTACTGTTCTAGGTTTGGCTTCTGTGCCTCAAAAACTAACAGTGCCTCCTCAAATAAGGGAAATCCCCTTGCCATTTCCTGTGCTGTGAATCTCTTCAGGTCCTCAGTTACTTCTTCCTCTGGTTGCTGCACTCTCTCAATTATTTTCACTTTTGTTTCCATCATTATTGCTTGGCACTTCTTAGCAGTGCCAGCTTCATCACCCCAGCTTTTATGCTTGTTTCCAGACAGACATCCTGAGCTTGAAATAAAGATATTGTACTATACTCTATGAAGTACTGTACAGTAAAGTACACAGAAACACAGCCACGTGTGGAGGATGCATGCGTGTGACAGTGTATGCCAGACATGTGAACTAACAATGTAATTGGACATGTGAACACATAATCACATCTTTTAAAGTTTGCAACTTGAAGGTTTGTAAGTAGGGGACTTATAGTAATCGTGCACCTGGACCTGCTGTGGGAGCTATGTAGGCAGCTCAGACTCTGGTCTGGCCCTACTCTAAGGTGTATGGGCCCACAGAGCCCACAGCTACTAAAGTCAGAGACGTGATAGGCAGTTTGACAAGTGTTGTGGTGACCCAAGCTCTGCTCTGGATATTGAGTGGGGCCTTCTCTTTGCTCTGTGGTTGACACTGTCCTGTCAGTGGCAGAGTCTGCTCCCCAGTTGTTGGAGTAAGGGCCCCCAGATCTGCTTCTTAGCCGTGTGTCTCATCTGTGGTGTGAGGTAGGCAGGATTGGAGCACTTCCACTGGGAGGGAAGCTACTGAGTATTTCTCCTTTGGAGCTGTTCACCTGTGCATGTGCTCTGTTGTGTCACGTTTCACCTGTTGTGCAAGCTCTCAGATTACGCTGACGATGGCACTGTTCTTGGCTCCACCGTAACTGTGGGTATGCTAGCAGTTGGCCCTAGTGTGTCTCAGATGTTGCTTTCACCAGTCACCAGAGAAGATCCGCTGAAGTCAAGTCCCAGGACTGTAGTAATCGTGGATCTGTTGTGGGTGTTATGGGGGTAGCTCAGACTTTAGCCTGGCCCAGCCCCCATGTGTATGGGCCCACAAAGGCTACAGTAGCTAAAGCTAGGTCTGCCTTGGCTGTGAGAGCACTTGTCCATTCAGATGTTTTGTAGGTGCTGACTTTTTACCAAGCTGGTTGTGGGAGTGTCAGTTCATGGTTTGAGCAGCTGTGAGGAGAGATTTCAGATTGTCTTCCTTAGTTGTATGGCCTGTGGGGCTCATCTTTGGTTTTAGCCCCATCTCTACACGTGGACCACCCACAGGGGCCTGCTTCCAAGGCTGGCCTGGAGCACTTGGGTCTGCCCCAGTGAGGACAGAGCATGGAGGTGGCATGGCTGCCAGCTGTGGGAGCCCTGGTGGTGACAGGTGCATGGGGCAATCAGTGGCTGTGAGAGATCTGGTCCTGTCAGTGATGAGGTGTGTGGGAAAGCCAGTAGCCATGGACACGAGAGATCTGGCCCTAGGAAAGGTGGGAACCTTTCCTAGATCCCACTACCAGCACAAGATGGCCAGCCCTGGTGGGGGCCACTTGTAGTGCCCAACAGCAGGTGCGTGCGGGCCAGCCCAGGCCGAGCTCATGGTTTTCTATTTTATTTGGTTAATTATGGTCTGTAATCAATATTTATTTAATTTTCTTTTTGTCTGCACCAAGTGGCTTATGGGATCTTAGTTTCCTGAGCAGGATTCAAACCCAGCCCTCCTGTAGTGGAAACATGGGGTCCTAACCACTGGACCACCAGGGAATCTCCATGTAGTCGTATTTATTTTGATGTTTATATTGTCACATTTAGACAGTGGGAGCCCCTTCAAACTGGCTTCTGGATCCTTTTGACATATCTCTATCATTCTTTGAACATTTTCTTACTTTATCATGCAACATGTATCAGGAGCATCTTGTATTTTCTGGCAACCAATCCTAGAATCATCCATTTTTCCAAAATGCCCTGGTTTAATTTGCTGGAGTATGGTATTTAGAAGCCATTATGTAAGATCTCAACTGACATCCTTTTGAAACTTACTACTTCTCTTCTGTGTTTTTGATGGACTTCCCTGGTAGCTCAGATGGTAAAGTGTCTGCCTACAATGTGGGAGACCCGGGTTCAATCCCTGGGTCAGGAAGATCCCCTGGAGAAGGAACAGCAATCTACTCCAGTATTCATGCCTGGAAAATCCCATGGACCGAGGAGCCTGGTGGGCTACAATCCATGGGGTCGCAAAGAGTCAGACACGACTGAGCGACTTCTGTGTGTATGTAAGTTCTCAGTGTGGTAAGTGTGTTCATTGCTGTTGGGGTGTTACTGTTTCCATGTCTTTTCAAAGGACAGGGAGGCCTGGCATGCTGCGATTCATGGGGTCACAAAGAGTCGGACACAACTGAAAGACTGATCTGATCTGATATATATAACATGTATAACATATAATGTGCATATAATATACATCTATTTTTTGGTATCTATATACAAGATAAAACTATGAGTTCACACTAATACCTCCAATTCCAGTTAAATGCCCAACTCTGTAGAATTCATTTTAGTTTTCTTCCTTCCCACTCTCTGTAACTTCCTTCTCTAGTAGTGAGAAATCTGTCTCCCATTATTCTTAATATAGGAAACACTTGCAGTGTTTGGTAGACCAGTATTAATTCTTCCTCTCTTAACTTGGCGTGGACATAGGACAGTAATCATGCGGCATGAAGACAGTAGAGCTTTGTTTGATAGTTTACCTGCACTTGATAGTTTAATCTTTGAAAGTATCAAATGGAGTAGCATCTTTAATTTTACGTTTGTAGGTATTTATACTATGTTATTATTGTCAAGAGAAGCAAAATCAGTGAACATGAGTAGCAGAGGAGGGGGTGAATGCATCTTCACTTACACTGGTTTTACCACTTAAAATATTCAATCTCCCAGTGGCATGTATGGTACAGTAGGAGATTATAAACTCAACTGGTTTATATAAATACAATCTATAATTTATAGTCCATGCTGCTGCTGCTGCTGCTGCTAAGTCGCTTCAGTTGTGTCTGACTCTGTGCGACCCCATAGACGGCAGCCCATCAGGCTCCACTGTCCCTGGGATTCTCCAGGCAAGAACACTGGAGTGGGTTGCCATTTCCTTCTCCAATGCATGAAAGTGAAAGGTGAAAGTAAAGTCGCTCAGTTGTGTCTGACTCTTAGCGACCCCATGGACTGCGGCCCACCAGGCTCCTCCATCCATGGGACTTTCCAGGCAAGAGTGCTGGAGTGGGGTGCCATTGCCTTCTCCCTTTACCTCCCTAGCACTTATTTATTTTATAATTGAAAGTTTGTGTCTTTTGACCGCTTTCATTCAATTCCACCTCCTTCCACTTCTGCCTCTGTTAACCATAAAATCTGATCTCTTTTTCTAAGTTTGTTTGTTTTTGAAGTATATTCGATCTGTAACACTATGTAAGTTCCTAGTATACAACATAGTGTTTTGACATTTTTGTGTGTTACAAAATGATCACCACTATTTCTGTGAGTAGCAACGTCCTTTGTTAAGTTTCTGAGGTCATAAACTTTGTAGTTAGTTAACTTTTTCTTCTTCTCATACTCATAATTGGTCCATCATTAAATCTTTTATAGTATATCCAGAATCTAATGTTCCTTTACCTGCTTCTTACTACTCAATCTTAGTGATTCAAGCTACCATTATGTCTTGCCTACATTCTTTTGATAGCCTCTGAATTGTCTTTTTGTTTCCATGCTTGCCGTACCATCTATTCTGCTTGAAGCCAGACTGATATTTAAAAACAAATAACCATTTTACCTCTCTGCTCAAAACTTCCAAGAGCTTCTCTTTTTAACTCAGAAAAAAGCCCTAAGGCCTCTGCATATCTTACATTTGATCTAAGTTTTTCTACTTCCTTGGCTTCATCGCCAACATTCTTTGCTTTACGTGTTCTGTTCTAGCCATACCACTGGCCTTCTTGTTGTTTTTTGAACATGCTGAATGTTTGCCTACCTCACGGCCTTTGCAGTTATTATTCTCTCAGGCTGGAATGCTCTTTACTCTGATATTTTCTTGGCTTAAATTCTTCAGTTTTTTCAGACATCTTGCTCAAATATTAATATCACCTTATCAGAAAAAGCTTTCCTGACTTCCGTTAGTAAAATAAACCTGCCTCGTCATGGTCCTCCTCCCCTTTTCCTATTTAATTTTTGCCATAGCATTTGTCACCATCTAACATATTTTATTGTGAAGTCAAGTGGGCCTTAGAAAGCATTACTATGAACAAAGCTAGTGGAGGTGATGGAATTCCAGTTGAGCTATTTCAAATCCTGAAAGATGAGGCTGTCAAAGTGCTTCACTCAATATGCCAGCAAATTTGGAAAACTCAGCAGTGGCCACAGGCCTGGAAAAGGCCAGTTTTCATTCCAATCCCAAAGAAAGGCAATGCCAAAAAATGCTCAAACTACCACACAATTGCACTCATCTCACACGCTAGTAATAGTAAAGTAATGCTCAAAATTCTCCAAGCCAGGCTTTAGCAATACATGAACCGTGAACTTCCAGATTTTCAAGCTGGTTTTAGAAAAGGCAGAGGAACCAGAGATCAAATTGCCAACATTTGCTGGATCATCAAAAGAGCAAGAGAATTCCAGAAAAACATCTATTTGTGCTTTATTGACTATGCCAAAGCATTTGACTGTGTGGATCACAATACACTGTGGAAAATTCTGAAAGAGATGGGAATACCAGACCACCTGACCTGCCTCTTGAGAAACCTATATGCAGGTCAGGAAGCAACAGTTAGAACTGGACATGGAACAACAGATTGGTTCCAAATAGGAAAAGGAGTACGTCAAGACTGTATATTGTCACCCTGCTTATTTAACTTACATGCAGAGTAAGTTCATCATGAGAAACGCTGGGCTGGAAGAAGCACAAGCTGGAATCAAGATTGCCGGGAGAAACATCAATAACTTCAGATATGCAGACGATACCACCCTTATGGCAGAAAGTGAAGAGGAACTCAAAAGCTTCTTGATGAAAGTGAAAGAGGAGAGTGAAAAAGTTGGCTTAAACCTCAACATTCAGAAAACAAAGATCATGGCATCTGGTCCCATCAGTTCATGGGAAATAGATGGGGAAACAGTGTCAGACTTTATTTTTGGGGGCTCCAAAATCTCTGCAGATAGTGATTGTAGCCATGAAATTAAAAGACGCTTACTCCTTGGAAGGAAAGTTATGATCAACCTAGATAGCATATTCAAAAGCAGAGATATTACTTTGTCAACAAAGGTCCGTCTGGTCAAGGCTATGGTTTTTCTGGTGGTCATGTATGGATGTGAGAGTTGGACTGTGAAGAAAGCTGAGTGCCAAAGAATTGATGCTTTTGAAGTGTGGTGTTGGAGCAGACTCTTGAGAGTCCCTTGGACTGCAAGGAGATCCAACCAGTCCATTCTAAAGGAGTTCAGTCCTGAGTGTTCTTTGGAAGGACTGATGCTGAAGCTGAAACTCCAATACTTTGGCCACCTCATTCAAAGTGTTGACTCATTGGAGGAGACTCTGATGCTGGGGGCATTTGGGGGCAGCAGGAGAAGGGGATGACAGAGGATGAGATGGCTGGATGGCATCATCAACTCGATGGACATGAATTTGAGTGAACTCTGGAAGTTGGTGATGGACAGGGGGGCCTGGCATGCTGCAGTTCTTGGGGTCGCAAAGAGTTGAACATGACTGAGCGACTGAACTGAACTGAACATATTTTATATATAGTTAACATTTTACTTTGTATACAATCTACCTGTATAAATTACATTTTAAATATTTAGTATAATTTATGTTGACTTAGAGCCCCTACTAGACTATAAAATCCATGAAATCAGGGACTTTGATTTTTTTATTATGTGTCTTCAGTGTTTTTAACGGTTCTTTAAATGTAATTGGTGTTTCAATAATATTTGTGGGAAAAGTAAATAATTAAATTTACTATATTAGAGAAAGAATTTACTTTGTTCAGATTCTAGTAGTGCCGGTCAAGTTAAGACATTTCCTGACATTTCTCTCTTTGCCTAGTTACATCCCTGTTGGAAACAGAAGTGATTCCGTGTGTAGAAATGGGAGTTGTTGGAGGGGTTAAAAAAATGTAGGGGAGGAAATAGGGAAAAAGAAGACTATACCCTCCTCTTCCATTTTAAGTATCCCAGCCTAAAACTACTACACATTTACAAAAGGAAGAAGTTTTAACTTTAAATGAAGTTGGTGTTTTGATTAATAAATTGGACTGAGGTAGATTATTCTTGGTACTACAGGTATCCTAAAAGAAGATTGTCTAAGAAAATTAAGGGACTTCCCTTACCCAACATTTTCTTCAGAGGAGAAGAGAAAAAATTGAATCTGTAGATTGGTTAGAAATGACCTAGTGTAAGGGGAATGAATGAATTCAGTTGTTTGTTTGTTTTTTGGTCTGCATCCTATGGAGTTCTGCTCCATCAACACAAGTTACCTTTCTATTATGCTCTTTAACACAATGGTTAGTAACCTGTTATTTACATATCTGTCTCCTTTACTAGACTATGAGTGCAAGAAGATAGGGCCACTGTTTTTTTTTTTTAATTAATTAATTTATTTTAATTGGAGGCTAATTACTTTACAGTATTGTAGTGGTTTTTGCCAAACAATGACGTGAATCAGCCATGGGCGCAGATGTATTCCGCGTGCAGAACCCCCCTCCCACTTCCCTCCCCATCCCAGTAAACCAGCCCTGAGCACCCTGTCTCATGCATCAAACTTGGACTGGGGATCTGCTTCACATGTGATAATATACACATTTCAGTGTTACCCTCTCAAATCATCCCATCCTCCCTTCTCCCACAGAGTCCAAAAGACTGTTCTTTACATCTGTGTCTCTTTTGCTGTCTTGCATATAGGGCCATCATTACCAGATTTCTAAATTCTATATATGTGTTAGTATACTGTATTGGTGTTTTTCTTTCTGACTTACTTCACTCTGTATAATAGGCTCCAGTTTCATCCACCTCATTAGAACTGATTCAAATGCATTCTTTTTAGTGGCTGAATAATATCCCATTGTGTATATGTACCACAGCTTTCTTATCCATTCGTCTGCCGATGGACGTCTAGGTTGCTTCCATGTCCTGGCTATTGTAAACAGTGCTGTGATGAACATTGGGGTACACGTGTCTCTTTCAGTTCTGGTTCCCTCAGTGTGTATGCCCAGCAGTGGGATTGCTGGGTTGTATGGCAGTTCTATTTCCAGTTTTTTAAGGAATCTCCACACTCTTCTCCATAGTGTGGGCCAGTGTTTTATTAAGCTTGTTTATCTAAGACCTGCCATGGTTCCTGAAACATAGCAACCATTTAGTGTTTGTTGAATAGCAACCCCCTCCACCAACCTCTCTTGCTCTTCACCTTGATTCAAAAGTTACCATACCAAACTACCTTGATTGCAAAATATTGCAAGCAAGGTTGAAATATTTTATGACATAAAAGAGGCTTATTGCTTTGCTATTTAAAGAGATTATATTCTATTGCAAGGTTTAGACCCATTTACCACAATGAAAATTTAACACCACTCCATTCTGCACTCTATGGGAAAACACTTTACTTTGGATGTATCACAGGGTTACCTTTATTCTTTCTTTCTTGCTTAAGCTCTCAGCCACCTAATCTGTCTCCCCTGTTGCAGCAGGGTATGAATGTGGCTTTTTATAGAACCCAGTGTTGGAATAAATGCTGAAAATAATCTTCTTCTCTCTACATCTGGTATTGCTGTGATTCCTTTTAAAGGCAGAGCTTGAATCCTTATTATTTAAAAGTTTGAAAGTCGATCTCTGTATTCTTATGGAAATTGCAAAGAAAAGGACAATGTTTTGAAAGATTGTGGAGCGAGTGTTTTAGTAGAAAAATTACAGCATTGTTGTCACTATGATCCAGAGGTGAAAAGTTATAAAACATTCAGCTCAAAGAGATGACACATGAATTTAATAATTTTCATGTGGATAATCATTTACCAAACAAACTGTAGACATGACTTAATCCCTCCTAGAAAGACAGGAGTGTATCTTCAAACAAACTGCCTAAGCTGTTTGTTCACAGTTTGCTTTTTGATTCAGCAAGATGGATTATGAGGGGTAACAACCAGAGCTGTGACAGCTTTGGCTAAATCCCACCTGGCGTTCAATCCCTTTCTCCTTTAAAAAACTCCAAATTCATATTCTACAAAAGGCTTAATCAAAGTCATTGGAGGAGTGCCTTGGCTTAAGGTTAGTGGTAGTGGGGGTGGGGTGGGGACTGGCATTGGGGGGAGGGATTTAACATGCCAATTAAAAATCAATTGTTATTGAAAAAGTCTGGTTGTTTTATTTACATAGTGAAAGCAACCCAAGTATGAATCCAAATTGAAAAATGCAGTGCTTGGCTGACTGTGAAGTGAAGTAAAAACATTTAAGTCCTATCCCATTGCTTTTAGTGAGTCTTTCTTGGTCAGTGACTCAGACAATAAAGACTCTGCCTGCAATGCAGGAGACCTGGGTACAATCCCTGGGTTGGGAAGATCCCCTGGAGAAGGGAATGTCTATCCACTCCAGTATTCTTGTCTGGAAAATTCCATGGACAGAGGAGCCTGGCAGGCTACAGTTCATGGGGTCACAAAGAGTCAAGCACAGCTGAGTGACTAACACTGTTTTTCCAGCCCAGTGAACCTTCCCGGGGCACAATGGGGCTGCCATTTTCCTGGCCTCTAGGCACTGTTTCTTCCATAGCACTCATCCACAATCATATTATATGTATAATACTCATGTGAAACCTCTATCATATTTATCAGCCTGTCTCCTTTCTACCATAGTTACTCTCATTTCCCTCATTCTGGCTAAAAGTCTTAGCAGGGATGGAAAGAAAAATTATGGTAGTCTTTCACTGCATATGAGATTTCCTGACAGAGGAGTTGCAAAATACTGGACTAAATGACTGTATTTCTTTTTTCAGTTTAGAATGCCACATTTGATTTCTCACAGTTCTTTAGTTCTTTGATTAGAATAGACAAGTTACTGTTAATTATCTATAGTTAGGCAATACCTACTTTGAGATACCAACATATTGATCATTCTTCATTACTCATGAAGTGGGGAGCAGATAATTTGCCATTAATAATTAAAATGCTGACATTTAAGAATAAATTTACTTTTAAAGTGGGAACTAAATCAAAACTATCCTTATTTAAAATAAAATAAGCTTTTCTTTACTTGCATTGACGCAGCAGAAGAAAGTGTATAGTTAGCTTAAAGAATGTTGACAGTGTCTGTGGGAGTACAACATTCCCGGGAGGACAAAATGTTAGGGAACACCAATCTTGGTTTCATAAGCCCTAGAAAGTAGAAGAAATAGATGGCAAATTAGATTGCCTTATACTCTTTCATTCCTTGTCATTATTCCTTGTATGGGAAAGTAATTTTGTACCTGATGCTACCTTCCTAAGTCATCTTTGAGACTTGGTTTCTAACGTGTGTGCTGTGCTGTGCTGTGCTAAGTTGCTTCAGTCCAACTCTTTGCGACCCCGTGGGCGGTAGCCCACCAGGCTCCTCTGTCCATGGAATTCTCCAGGAAAGAATACTGGAGTGAGTTGCCATGCCCTCCTCCAGGGGATCTTCCTGATCCAGGGATTGAACCCATGTCTCTTAGGTCTCCTGCATTGGCAAGGAAGTTCTTTACCACTAGAGCCGCCTGGGAAGCCCCTTCTAATGTATAACTACATAGAATACATTGATTGCGTATACTAACAAGAAAGGAAAATGATTACTTCAAAACCTTAAGTCCAATCTTGCTTTGAGAATGATCTTTGGATTTCGATTACTATATCAAACTTTATACCTGAATTGTTATTTAGCACCAATGTTATTTACATCTAACTTCCTCTTCCTTTATCTGCATATTTACTATGAAAGTGCTAAGGAGGAGCACAGGGGCATAAGTGTTGTCAACCTATGGGAAAAGAAAATAAATTTAAAGAATTTGATGTTGGGTCTCTTGACCATTTAAGAGTGGCAGCTCTGTTAAAACATTGATGTGTGCATATGGTGTCATATCTTCAGAGTATCCCAGTAGTAACTTGTCTTTGAGACTCAGAGCTAGAAATTTAAGAAAAGCATGGGTTCAAAGTATGGAATTATGTGTTTTTATTTCAATCTTTGATAGGTTGCCTTTGTGGTTGTTCAGTCACTAAGTTGTGTCTGACTCTTTGTGACCTTGTGGACTAGAGCATGCCAGGCTTCTCTGTCCTCCACTGTCTCCTGGGGTTTGTGTAATTCATGTCCATTGAGTTGGTGATGCTCTCTAACATCTCATCCTCTGCCACCCTCCTCTCCTTTTGCCTTCAGTCTTCCCCAGCATCAGGGTCTTTTCTAATGAGTTGGCTCTTTACATCAGGTGGTCAAAGTATTAGAGCTTCAGCTCCAGCAACAGTCCTTCCAATGAATATTCATGGTTGATTTCCTTTAGGATCAACTGATTTGATCTCCTTGCAGTCCAAGGGACTCCTAAAAGTCTTCTCCAGCACCATAATTCATAAGCTTCAATTTTTCAGCACTCAGTCTTCTTTGCTAGATATTGAGTACAATAAATTTGAAGCTTTTTTGTCCTTTGATTAAACAGTTTAATTTTTGTATTGTTTTAATATTTTCTGTGGTTTCTGTATTTTTAATGTTTTTTCACCATTATTTCAGATCTTTTGTACCTGTGATTCAAGTACAAGTTGTTGACATTATTGCATTTTTAACAATACCTTAGAAATATATTGGAGTCTGGCGTAATCTTATTTTATTATTTTATGTTGGGGTATTTATTAATGTCACTTAAAAATCATGGCCTTTATATATGTTTATTTATCTGTAACATATACAAATGCACTTGTAAATACATATATTGAAAGCATATTTATTTCTAGTGTGTATAAACACATATTGTTTAGTTTATACATATATAACATTTGTTTTCAGTGTATATGTTCACAGTCACAAATATTTTCCAGTGGCATTTGAAATGAAATTTTAATTTTTCATTCTGTTTTTCTTTTAAATTGATCAGTATAGTTGATAAGCTTTCATCTTTTTGTGTATGAAATGAACATTTTATTTTCTGCTTTTACCTGGTAACATACTTTTAGGGGAGCTGAGTTTTGGGGATGGGGAAGCAGCAGGGAGTTCCCAGGTTGAAAGTGCCAACTCCCTGAAGAAAGAGAACTCTGAAGAAATGTCACAGTTTGGCACTAGCAGAGCACAAGCAGGTTTTAACATGCAAATCCTGTTTTGTTGCTCTTATTTTCTTGGTATCCAAACAAAACCCAGATAATAATTTTCATTCCACCTACAACTGCTCACAATGGGCTCTTATTCAATAAAGAAAATAAATATACTTAAAAAAATTGTTTTTGAGGATCTGAGTTCTATAGAAATAGGCTGAAAACGGGGTAGAAAACAAATATTTGTTAAGTGATAAGCCTGTGTCTAACATTAAATTATATGAGTTACCAAAAAATACTAATATTTCTTTAACAATGACCGATAGATAAGATAGATAAGGCACATGTAAGAGTCAGTTAATAAACATAAACATGGCATTGTTTTCTATAGGATTGACCTTGTGCAAAATTCCAGGTCATGGACTCTTAAAATCTCTTAGTAGATAATACTTAGTTACATAAAATTGCACACATTTTTACAGAGGAAGGGAGTCTAAGAAACCCTAGAATAAAGAACAATACAGTAATTTTAGCTTGTTCTTTCTTCATTATTTATTCAGAGAAATCCTAGATAAGGACATTCAATTCAGTTCAGTTCAGTTCCGTCGCTCAGTCGTGTCCGACTCTTTGCGACCCCATGAGTTGCAGCACGCCAGGCCTCCCTGTCCATCACCAACTCCCGGAGTTCACCGAAACTCTTGTCCATCAAGTCGGTGATGCCATCCAACCATCTCATCCTCTGTCGTCCCCTTTTCCTGCTCCCAATCCCTCCCAGCATCAGGGTCTTTTCCAATGAGTCAACTCCGCATGAGGTGGCCAAAGTATTGGAATTTCAGCTTCAGCATCAGTCCTTCCAATGAACACCCAGGACTGATCTCCTTTAGGATGGACTGGTTGGATCTCCTACTCATATATTCTCTCATAGCACCACTTATCTCATCTTAGATGTTCACAGTCATAGATTAACATTTATTTGTGTAATTATTTGCTTAATATCTGCATCCTTAACTTGACTGTAAACTCCATGCTTGCAGAAATAGCCTCACTCACTATTTCACTCCCTGTTATGCGCACAGTACATAGTAATCACACAAATATTGGTTGAATGAATCAACAACTGATTGTGAATTTGGTATTAAATATACAAGTTAGAGAAGATAGCTCGGTTTACATGTGCTGGAATTGTCAGGGTGAGTTTGATGGAGGAGGCAGCACCAATTCAATCTACATTTATTGTCCACTTATCATAGGTAGGGCCTTTAGCTCTGTGTAGGATGGGGGAAATATCTAGAGCTTAATTTTGAAAGGTGGGGAGTTTTGATGGTCACAGAGGCAGGGAAGAGGCATCTTGGGTGAGGGGAAATAGCAAACTTAAAGAGTGATGTGGAATAAGCACAGCGGGTGAGAAAAATAGCATTGCTGGTGGATGTTGGGTAATTGCAGAAAAATGGTGAGAGGTTATGAACTGTTTTGACCAAGATGTTGCCTTGGGTTGGATTCTCCATAAACAGATCTCATGATGATAATTCATGTGCAAGTGATTTCCAGAGAAGTACTCCCAGGAGAAATTAGTAAGGGTGTGAAGGAAACGGGAAGAAGCCAAGTAAATGCATGTGTTTTTTAGGCAAAGTCCCAGTTTTAGCCTGATTGTGCCAGGGAGTTCTGAAGTGTAAATTACACCTCAGAATATGTCTAAATCCAAGCAGAGGTACTAGGCGGTCACACTCTCACATTATTTAGGCATCAACTGCTGGTTACCTCAGGGATGTAAACTCCTAGGCCCTTTGTGTTTTCTCTGGAGGAGCAGGGACAAACTAGCTCTAGTGGCTCCAGGGCAGTCACTGGAAGAGATGTGCTGGTAACTATTCAAAGCAAATCATTCTAAAGCCAAAGAATGTACACACCGAAAGGTCAAAAGGATGGGAAAGCCTTTTGGGAAGAGCACCTGAAGTGTCTGCTACAGGAGTTCGGCTGCTGCTGCTGCTGCTAAGTCGCTTCAGTCGTGTCCGACTCTGTGCGACCCCATAGACGGCAGCCCACCAGGCTCCCCTGTCCCTGGGATTCTCCAGTCAAGAACACTGGAGTGGGCTGCCATTTCCTTCTCCAATGAATGAAAGTGAAAAGTGAAAGTGAAGTTGCTCAGTCGTGTCAGACTTTTAGCGACCCCATGGACTGTAGCCTACTAGGCTCCTCTGTCCATGGGATTTTCCAGGCAAGAGTACTGGAGTGGGTTGCCATTGCCTTCTCCGAGAGATTCATTGAAGTGGTTCCCAAATCTAGCTGCATTTTAGAAACACCAGAGGAACTTCTAAAGAAAAATTAATGACTTGCTCTGACTCAGATGAATTAAATCAGAAGCTCTTAAGGTAGAACTTAGGCATCAGTAGTTTTTAAAAAAGTTCCTCCCTTGGAATCAAAGGATTAACTGGATTACAGACTTCTGGACAAGGAGGTGGCAGGATGTAAGTAGTATTTTTAGGGAAATAAAGAGGCAGAGTTTTATAGGCTGTATTTGAGGGAGAAAAAACTGGAAGAGGTAGTTTTAACAAAAGGTGAGGTTATGGACTATGGTGGTGGCAGAGAAAATGGAGATTAAAGTAACAAATTTGAGAGAAATTTTAAGGAAAAATCCAGGAAATTTAATAACTGATTAAATGTAGAGATGAAGGAGTCAAAGCGGTTTGAAGATTTCCAGGCCAGGAGCCTGGCTTTGAAGCAGTGTTCTTTGAAGTACTATGATGCTCACACTGTGGAAAATTATATTAGCATAGCCCTTTGACATTTTCTGGAGAAGAGAAGGTGCTTCTTATTAATAAGAAAGATTGTCTTCCTATTATTCTTTGGTTACAACTTAAGACATTCTACTAACTCTTTTACTCTAAAAGTGATTGTTTAGATCATATGATGCATAATATAATGAAAGTAAATATATCTTATGAGGCCTGAGGAATTTGTTCCCATGGAATTGGAACTTGGGTGTTCAGAAATGATGTTCATAATTCTGTCATATTCTGTTAGTTATTCAATATTCCAGTTGACAGGATTGGCACCAGTTACTTCTGCTATTAATACTGCTAAATATACAGGTTTATAGCCATCTATCTTTTCTTATATCTTAGTTATAAATTGTAACCTTTGGTATGACATATAGCTAGATATATCTTAAACATTTTATGCTTTTTATAATGTGGTAAGGCCTTTCTCATACTTGTGGAATATTAGAAAAAACTTTTCTCTTTTGATACAATAATTTTGTAAGCAATTGAAGTTTACATATTTTGTCTTAATTGTATAATATTTCTTTATATATACAAAAACTACATATGGATATTTTGCTTTATATATACACAAAAAAGTGATATAACTACTAGTGTGGTTCATTTTGTGTAATACTTTCTCAGCACATCACATGAAGAATCCAGTAAGATGGTGAAAAAAGAGACTATTGTCCCTACTTTATAGATGTTAAAGTTAGGTCTAATAGGAGTAAAGTGACTTGCCCGAAGTTGCTTAGAACATAAAGTGGTGGGAAAGAAGCATGAAATCAGGTCTTTTTTCCCAACTCAAGTGTTTGGAGTGCATTGCACAAGGGAGTTCCCTTGTGCATTGCTTTCTTATTCTAAAGCGTTAAAAAGTGATTCTTTGGGGTTCTGCTTTTCCCAGGTTGTGAACATTCCTATTTGGATATCTCACTTACATATGAGCTGTGGCTTTTAAATTTTGGGAAGCAACAGTGGCAACAACAAGTATCAATTTGATATTATCTGTTAAATGACAGACACTATGCTTGAAATTTTGCAAATGTTTGCTCTAATCTTCTTAATAACATTATGCCATATGTAGTAATAACCTCATTTTGCAAATAAAAAAACTGAAACTTAAAATGGTGTTATTCTTTAACAAAATGGTTGCATCATATTTTAGATTTCACATATAAGTGATGTATTTGTCTTTCTCTGTTTGACTTACTTTACTTATGATGATGATGTCTGGGTCCATCCATGTTGCTACAAGTGGCTTTTATTTCATTCTTTTTTTGTGGAGATATAGGCTTTCCTGGTGGCTCAGTGGTAAAGAATCTGCCTGCCAACGCAGAAAATGTGTGTTCAGTCCCTGAGTTGGGAAGATCATCTGGAGAAGGATATGGCAACCCACTCCAGTATTCTTACCTAGAAAACCCCATGGACAGAGGAGCCTGGTGGGCTACAGTCTGTGGGGTCACAAGAGAGTCAGACATGACTTAGTGACTGAACAACAACAACAATATATATATATATATGTACACACACATCTTCTTTATCCATTCATCTGTTGAGGGATACTTAGGTTGCTCCCATGTCTTGGCTATTGTAAATAGTACTGCTGTGAATATTTGAGTATATGTATCTTTTAGAATTATAGTTTTCTCTGGCTATATCCCAGAAATGGAATTGCTGGATCATATGGTAACTCAGTTTTTATTTACAAAACAGAAGCAGACTCACAGACATAGGAAATAAACTTACGGTTACCAAAAGGGAAAGGGGGGAAGGGATAAATTAGGAGTTTGGGATTGGCAGATACAAACTACTTTATATAAAATAAATAAAAAACAAGGTCCTGCTGCATAGCTTAGGGAACTATATTCAATATCTTATAATAAACTCTAATGGAAAAGAATACATAATATGTATATGGATAACTGAATCACTTGCTATATACTAGAAACTAAGACAACATTGTAAATTAACATATTTCAATTAAAAAAATAAAATGAAACAAACCAAAAACGGTTGTACTTAAAATAGGCATTGCAGTTCAAAGGAAAAAAGAATAGAAAAATGCATTATGATTTTAAAGTTTTTACTACAAGTATTTATTGAAACCATTTTCTTCACATAGCTTTCTTATATTCATTTTTAATGTTTTACTTAGATTTCTATTTGATTAGTTTATAATCATAGGGTTTTTAGAATCACTTCTTCATATGTCCCCTATGACTCCTATTAGTTTTTAAAGTTTGAAATTTTTACATAATGAAGTAATATTTGTGACTAGTTTTAGTGGGCATCTGTGGCTAAGTCTATTCAATATATGTATTATTCTTGCTTTATGCTTATAGTTCCTTCTGGAAACTTTCTCTCCAGCATGTTTCATTCCTGCTCCTGGGATATAAACAGATCTAGTTTGGCCTATCAGATTATTTTATTCACTAAGCATTAGTGTTCAGTTCTTTTTAGGGATGGGCAAGTAGATCTGTGTAATAAAGAATTTGGCCTCAGCTCAAAGACGTATCTGATCTTCATCTTTCATTTCTAGGAGGCAACTTCCAAACCCATGTAATTTCATGCCAGGGGTGTCTTTATTAGTCTTGATGGGCTCCTTAGACCATGTGATATCAGACTCATTTCCAAAAGATTTGGCTAGAGATCGAACTAAACCATGTACGTAATTATTCAGTCAATCATGCCTACATATTAAGCCCTCATAAAAAACTATGGACTTGGAAGCTTGGGTGAGCTTCCTTAGCTGGGAGTACTCTTTGAATATTGTCATATATAAGTGCTGGAAGAATAATGTATACCTGAGAATGCTGAAAGCTTTGCATCTGGAACCCTTCTAGACTTTGCCCTGTGCATGTTTTCCTTTGGTTGACTCTGATTTGTATCTTTTTGCTATAATAAAACTATGCTCTGTGCTGTGTGAAGTCGCTCAGTCATGTCTGACTCTTTGTGATCCCATGGACTGTAGCCCACCAAGCTCCTCTGTCCATGGGATTTTGGGCAGGAATACTGGAGTGGGTTGTTCTCCAGGGGATCTTTCCGATCCAGGGATCAAACCTAGGTCTCCTACATTGCAGGCAGACTGTCTGAGCCACCAGGGAAACACTTAATAAAACTATGATGATGGCTAATGGTTTCTTGAGTGCTATGAGTTGTTCTAGTGAACCATAGAACTTGTGGGTGGTCATGAGAACTACCCTGAATTTGTAGCTAGCTGGTCTAAAGTGCAGGTGTCCTTTTGGGATTCCTGAACTTGTGTCTGGTGTCTGTTCCCTCTGATTTTGCACTTGGTGTCAGAAGTATTGGGCATACTTGGCAGTCTGGAGAACTATGCCCTTAACCTTGAGTTTGACCAGTTTTTGGTAAGGGTCAAGCAGAATATTGCATAGAATTAGTATATGGACAGGTAGGGAAGTTCTCTTTCTAGAAATGTTAAGCTAGGGATGTTAAGGAAAGATGTAGTTGTCTTGCTGCTGGCCGTGCTGTCTACCATGTAATGATCACCTACATGCAGAATGTAACTGAGTAGTGTTAGAATTGTGAAATGAAAAAGAAATCTCTGGTAATGCTGTTTGAGCCCACTGGTTGCACTGTGCCAGATGCCATATGTATCCATGACTTCCTGGTTCAGTAAATCATTAAATTTCCTTTTTGCTTAAACTAGTTTGAACTGGCTTCCATTACAATCTAAGAGTCTATCAAACACTTGTTCCTAGGATCCAGTGCTTTTCCTGAAGGATCACAAAGCTCCACAGGTATTGCTGAATGAAATTTTGATAAAGAATTTCCTAATTTTCATGAATCCCTGATAATCACTTAGAACTTTGTTTCAAATATACTTTTAACTTTTATTTCATTAAGGAAGAAGTCTGACCTTTGTGAAAACATTTATTAATGAATGACCTGAATTATGTTATCTAACTACAGTTTTTGGTATGGAAATTTAGAGTAGGAGGAAATTGTAGAGTCAAAAAGATTCTGGAAATACATATATTTTAAAAATATTCTTTGTTGGGTATATAACTAATAAAAGGAAATAAATAATAAAAAATTGATGTGAGGTGCATGAACTTAGGTTTGGAGCAAATTCTGTTGATTAAAATTATATGGTATGTAAATTTCCATATATAGAAATTAGCCTGTTTACAAAGTTGTATAGAATTTATTCAAGTACAGATTACCACACATTTAAATAATTATCAAAATTTTCCTATTATAAATCAATAAATACTTATTTTAGAAAAAGGAAAAAATAAAAATATCCATTCATTCAAGATACATGTCTTTAGCACCTATTATGTATGAGACATTCTCAAAAGATTGCAATGAACAAAACATATGTATTTTTGCTGTCATGGAGATTAAATTTTGTGGTATAAAAGAAAATTATCAATCCTACTCTCTGAAAAAACAAGGTTAACATTTGAGTGTATTTCCAACATAGATGCTTGAGTGGGATGTGTGTGTGTATGTATAATGCAATTGAAATAATGTTCTGCATGGAATCTTGGATTCTGCTTTATTCCTTAAGCTTTTTTATCTTTAATCCTACTTTTTGTTATTTAACAGTTTTCAAAAGCATTAGTTTTTATATTGTAAGTCATATTTATATACCTCAAAATTATTTTTTTAAATTACCACACTGTGATGATTAGTTTTGTTCATGTACATTTGTCTAAACCATGCCTATTTCATTAAGATACATTCTTGAAATGAAATTAGTGGCTAAAAATACAGGAATATTTAAGAGTTTCATGACACTCTCCAACATCAGTGGGTGGGGTGGTTCTGAACTAGGTTCCTTTCAAATTACTTCTTCTGCCCTGGATCTTGGAGTAGGTGAGATGTTGTTGTGTGCCCTTTAAGAGTGGAGTCTGTTTCCCCCAGCTTTCTAGGTGGGAAGTAAGCCTCACTGTCCTTCAAAGCCAAATGTTCTGGGGACGTGTGTTCCTGGTGCAGGACCCCTTGGCTGGGAGCCCAGTTTGGAGCTCAGACCCCTTACTCCTTTGGTAGAACCTCTTCAAATGTTATTATTCTCCTATTTTGGGGTTGCCCACTTGGGAGCATGGGTGACTCCACCCCTCCTGCCTATCTTGTGGTTCTTTCTTTATATCTTTAGTTGCTGAATAATTTTTCTGTTAGATTTCAGTCTTTCTCATCAATAGTTACTCAATAAATAGTAATTTTGGTGTGCCTGTGAGAAGAGATGTTTTTCTACTCTACCATCTCCTTTCACACTCACCAATCACTAATTTAAAATCTCCCTTTTCATATTTGCCTGTTCTGAACCTATCATATAAATGGAATTGTATAATATGTAGGCCTTTGTGACCAGCTTTTTTTCTTAGCATGTTGCGAATGGCTTGCTATTTTAAAAAATTAGTATTTTATATCATTTTAATGTTAATTTTATAAGATTGTTTCATTTGGCATTTAAAAATATTTGTGTATAATTTCTACAACAAGGGGATTATTAATTGCTTGGAAATTTCAAATAATTTACACTAAAGTCATCTGGTTTTGTAGTAATTTTCTGTTAAGCTCTTTTTTTTTTTTCCTGAAAAGTTCAGCAAGTCCCTAAGACCGTCTTTGCTTCTGACACCAACTACATGTTCTGAGGGCTCCCAAGACTACTCTCAGATTTAGTAATTCGATAGAAGGATTCATAGCACTCAGCAAAGCTGGAATACTTACTCACAGGTATAGTTTATTGCAATGAAAAGCAATAAGTTAAAATCAACCAAAGGAAGAGACATGTGGGGCAGGGTACAGGAAGACACAACTACGGAGCTTCCAGTTGTCCTTTTCAGGTAGAGTCATGTGGACAGTGCTTACTTCTCCCAGTAAAGATATGTGGCAACATAAATGGAATATTGCAACCAAAGAAGCTCACCCAAGCCTTGGGTCCAGTTTTCATTTGGCGTTGGTCATGTAGATATTGTTGACCACCTGTGTGACTGATCGTAGTCTGTAGTTCCTCCAGAGCTCCTTAGCTGCTGTCACATGGCCCAAAGCACCCCCTGCCAACCATAAATCATATTATTAGCACAGACTGTATGGCACCAGGGCTTCTCAGGTGGTGCTAATGGTAAATAATTCACCTGCCAAAGCAGGAGACACAAGAGATGCAGGTTGAGTCCTTGGGTCAGGAAGAGCCTCTGGAGAAGGAAATGGCAACCTGCTCCAGTATTCTTGCTTGGGAAATCTCATGGACAGAGGACCCTGGTGGGCTACAGTCCATGGGGTCACAAAGAGTGTGACATGACTGATTGACTAAACAACAACAACAACAAACGTGTGGCATGACCCAAGAACCCCAGGTAAACAAAGACACTCTTATCAGACAGGATATGCCAGAGGTTGGGAGGTTACCATCTAGGAGTTGGGGCAAAAGGTCAGGACTATTTTTAGGGCAAGGTTAATCTTTTACTGTGCACCACTTGTCCTGGGTGTTTATTGGAAGAACTGATGTTGAAGCTGAAACTCCAGTACTTTGGCTATCTGATGCGAAGAGCTGACTCATTTGAAAATACCCCAATGCTGGGAAAGATTGAGGGCAGGAGGAGAAGGGGACGACAGAGGATGAGATGGTTGGATGGCATCACCGACTCAATGGACATGGGTTTGGGTGGACTCCGGGAGTTGGTAATGGACAGGGAGGCCTGGCATGCTGTGGTTCATGGAGTCACAAAGAGTCGGACATGACTGAGCCACTGAACTGAACTTATAGCTGAAAAATCCATTTAGAATTTTTGTTTCGTGTGTTAATTTTGCTTATATTTTCCAGAGAATTTTGTGTATCACCTTTTTCAAATGTTTGTTGAAATGTAATTTTATGTATTACCTATTTTGATTCTCTGTTTTCTTAAAAATCCATTTTCTCATTTCTAAGTTTTAACTTTGTATTTTTAGTAATGTTTCCTAATGAAATTTGTCAACTTTGCTATAATTTTTCTTCCTTTAGATCTAAAAAAGTTAATTGAAGAGTTCCTACAGTTACTTATTAATTATCTTTATGCTTATTTTTAAATGTATTCTGTTTCTTAAGTTTGTTTTACTGTTCAGTTCAGTTCAGTCGCTCAGTCATGTCTGACTGTGACCCCATGAACCACAGCACGCCAGGCCTCCCTGTCCATCACCAACTCCCGGAGTCCACCCAAATCCATGTCCATTGTGTTGATGATGCCATCCAACCATCTCATCCTCTGTCATCCCCTTCTCCTCCTGCCCTCAATCTTTCCCAGCATCAGGGTCTTTACTTTACTGTTATATTACCCTAAAATTCTTTTCAATTATCAGTAATTGTGCTTCAGATAAACCTTTGGTAGCGACAATACTGCCATTGCATGGAGCTGAAAACTTTGAATTATATGCTTTATTAACCAACACTTTTCTTCTTGTTTAGTAATAAAAGTCTTCACAACTAGGAAATGTTCTGGAACACTGCAGATTTTTTTCCCCAAAATTTTAATCTTGTTTTATTTTAATTAAACTTTAAAGTTTGGAGGTAATTATAGATTCACCTGTAGTTGTAAGAAATAATGTGGAGATCTCCCATGTATACTTTGCCAAGTTTGACCTAGTGATAATATCTTGGAAAACTATAATACAGCATCATAACCAGGATATTGACAGTGATACATTCAATATATTGAACATTTTCATCACCACTAGAATCTCTCAGGTTGCCTTTTTATATACATACCCACTTTCTTCTGGCTTAGCCCTCTTTTCTCCTAGTAAAGTATTATAATTTCTGTAATTTTTTCATTAAAAGAATGTTACATAAATGGAGTTATATAATATGTAACCTTTTGGGATTTTTTTTTTCCCCCACTAGTCGTCTGTGGAGATGTAAGATGTTGTGTGTATCAGTAGTTCCTTTGTATTGCTGAGTAGTATTCCACTGTGAATAAACCACAGTTTCGCTTAACTGTTCACCTTTTGAAAGGCATTTGGGTTGTGTCCAGATCTGAGCCTAAAGCTGCTATGAACATTTGTGTATAAGTTTTTGAGTGAACATAGTCTTCATTTCTCTAGAATAAATCTCCGGACATGCAGTTGCTAGGTGGTATGGTCATTATGTGTTATTTTTTCCAACGTGTTTGTACCATTTTACATTTCCGTCTGGAATGCATTAGTCTAGCTCTTCTGCACCCTTGTCAGTGCTTGGTGTTGTCCTATCTTCTCTGATATAATCTCTCATTGTGATTTTAATTTTCATTTCTTGAATGACTAATATGTTGGACATTTTTTCATTTATTTACCATCTGTATATCTCTTTTATGACATGTTTCTTCATGTCCTTTGCCCATGTTCTAATTATATTATTTAATGTTTTTACTGTTGAGTTTTCTGAGTTCTTCATGTACTGTAGATACTAGTCCTACATTACATATGTAGTTTGCAGATGTTTTCATCCTATCTGTACCTGGTTTTTTCATCCTTGCAATAGATTCTTTTGCAGAGTATAAAATTTTAATTTTGATGGAAGTTCAAGATATTTTGTTTTGGTTATGGACCATGCCCTTCATATCAAGTGCATGAACTCCTTGCCTATCTTTAGATTCCAAAGACGTTCTCCTATGTTTTTGTTTCCTCAAAGTTTTATAGTTTTATATTTTATATTTAAGTCTGTGATCTATTTTTAAGTTTTATATGAGGATGAGACCTGGGATGAGGTTCTGTTTTTTGGTTTGTTTATTTTGTTTTTGCTTTTTACTCATGAATATCTACTTGCTCTGGCACAATTTTGTTGTTGAAAGGCTGTTTTTACTCCATTGAATTGTTCTTATATTTTGTCAAAATCAATTGGGCAATCTGTATGAGTCTATTTCTGGGTTCTTTATTCTTTACCATTGGTCTGTGTGTCTTTTACTAATGCCACACAGTCTTGAATGTTGTATATGTTTATATATATATATGTATATATGTTTATCAGATCAGATCAGATCAGTCGCTCAGTCGTATCTGACTCTTTGTGACCCCATGAATTGCAGCACGCCAGGCCTCCCTGTCCATTACCAACTCCCGGAGCTCACTGAGACTCACATCCATCCAGTCAGTGATGCCATCCAGCCATCTCATCCTCTGTCATCCCCTTCTCTCCTCTTGCCCCCAATCCCTCCCAGCATCAGAGTCTTTTCCAATGAGTCAACTCTTTGCATGAGGTGGCCAAAGTACTGGAGTTTCAGCTTTAGCATCATTCCTTCCAAAGAAATCCCAGGGCTAATCTCCTTCAGAATGGACTGGTTGGATCTCCTTGCAGTCCAAGGGACTCTCAAGAGTCTTCTCCAACACCACAGTTCAAAAGCATCAATTCTTCAGCACTCAGCCTTCTTCACAGTCCAACTCTCACATCCATACATGACCACAGGAAAAACCATAGCCTTGACTAGACGAACCTTTATTGGCAAAGTAATGTCTCTGCTTTTGAATATGCTATCTAGGTTGGTCATAACTTTCCTTCCAAGGAGTAAGCGTCTTTTAATTTCATGGCTGCAAGCACTACCTGCAGTGATTTTGGAGCCCCAAAAATTGTTTCCACTGTTTCCCCATCTATTTCCCATGAAGTGGTGGGACTGGATGCCATGATCTTCGTTTTCTGAATGTTGAGCTTTAAGCCAACTTTTTCACTCTCCACTTTCACTTTCATCAAGAGGCTTTTGAGTTCCTCTTCACTTTCTGCCATAAGGGTGGTGTCATCTGCATATCTGAGGTTATTGATATTTTTCCCTGCAGTCTTGATTCCAGCTTGTGTTTCTTCCAGTCCAGCATTTCTCATGATGTACTCTGCATATAAGTTAAATAAACCGGGTGACAATATACAGCCTTGACGTACTCCTTTTCCTATTTGGAACCAGTCTGTTGTTCCATGTCCAGTTCTAACTGTTGCTTCCTGACCTGCATATAGGTTTCTCAAGAGTCAGGTCAGGTGGTCTGGTATTCCCATCTCTTTCAGAATTTTCCACAGCGTATTGTGATCCACACAGTTAAAGGCTTTGGCATAGTCAATAAAGCAGAAATAGATGTTTTTCTGGAACTCTCTTGCTTTTTCAATGATCCAGCAGATGTTGGCAATTTGATCTCTGGTTCCTCTGCCTTTTCTAAAACCAGCTTGAACATCAGGAAGTTCACGGTTCACATATTGCTGAAGCCTGGCTTGGAGAATTTTAAGCATTACTCTACTAGCGTGTGAGATGAGTGTATTTTTGTTCATTCGCCAAGTCGTGCCCAACTCTTTGCAGCCCCATGGACTGCAGCACACCAGCCCTTCCTGTCCCACACTATCTCCTAGAGTTTGCCCAAGTTCATGTCCATTGAATCTAATACCATACAACCATCTCATCCTCTGTCGCCCTCTATACATACATGCATATGTACAGTTGACCCTTGAAAAACACAAGTTTGAATTGTACCGGCCCACTTAAACATGGATTTTTTTTTCCAGTAAATATGTAGTACAGTACTACATGATCTGTGGATCTGAAAATAAGAAGCCAAAGACACAGAGGACCAGCTGTCAAATTATGCATAGACTTTCAACTGCATGGGGATTGGCAACCTTAACCCCACTTGTTTAAGGGTTAGTTTTAAAAATGTGTAACAAAATTTACTATCAGATAGACTGTCCCTACCACTTTATTCTTTTTCAAAATTGCTTTAGCTATTCTAGTTCTTTTACCTTTCCATATATATTTTAGAATAATATTGCCTATAAGAAATCTTGCTAGGATTTTGGTAAGAATTGTATTAATGCTAGTGTATGAAGTCAGAGGGAAATAACATGTGTACTATAAAGTGAACTTCCTATCCATAAATATGTTATTCTTTTCATTTTTTCAGATGTTCTTTGGATTCTCTCATCAGTGTTTTGTAGTTTTCAGCATACAACTCCTGTATTTTTCCTTGAGGAATTGTAAATAGAATTCTTTTTAATTTTGGGATGCATATATTCATTGCTCTCATGTAAAAATATAAAAAAATGTTTATTTTGTATCCTGTGACCTTGCTGAACTCATTTATTCATTCTAGGGGTTTTCTTTTGGTTCCTTGGGATTTTCTGTGTATATAATCATATCATCTGAAGATATAGATAATTTATTTCTTCCTTTTTGATATCTACTTACTGTTTTTGCTTCCTGCATTGGTTGGAATTTCCTTTATTATGTTGAGTAAGAGTAAGGTATGTGAACATCCTTTATTCCTAATCTTAGTCTTTCACCATGAGCATTATGTTAGCAGTTTTTGGTAGATGCACTTTATCAAGTTAAGGAAGTTTCCTCCTTTGTTTTTCTGAGTTTTTTTTTTTTTAACATGAATGGATGTGAATTTTGTCAAATGTTTTTCTGCATTAATGATCTGATACTGTGATTTTTATTAACCTGTTAGATTTATATTGATAAATTGTATATTGATATATTAGATATTAAACCATTGATAGACTTTTTAATGTGAAGCCAGCCTTTCATTCATGACATAATTTTCACTTAGTCATCAGGTACAATTTTTTTTTTTTTTACTGATGAATTCTGTCTGTTAATATTTTGTCAAGGATTTTTCTCATATACTCTTGAATGGTGTTATTCTGTAGTGTTTGTGTGTGTGTGTGTGTGTGTGCGTGCTTTGTCTGTCTGGTTTTGTATTAGAGTAATTCTAGCTTCATAAAATGAATTGAGAAGTACTCTCTCCTCTTCTGTTTTCTGGAAAAGTTTGTGTGGAATTGGTATTAATTCTTCTTTGCTGCCAAGTCGCTTCAATCGTGTCCGATTCTGTGAGACCCCATGGACTGCAGCCTACCAGGCTTCTCCGTCCATGGAATTCTCCAGGCAGGAACACTGGAGTGGGTTGCCATTTCCTTCTCCAATGCATGAAAGTGGAAAGTGAAAGTGAAGTCGCTCAGTCGTGTCTGACTCTTAGCGACCCCATGGACTGCAGCCTACCAGGCTCCTCCATCCATGGGATTTTCCAGGCAACAGTACTGGAGTGGGGTGCCATTGACTTCTCCACATATTTTCTTTACATATTTTATTGAGTTCTCCAGAACAACTGTCTTGGCCTGAAGATTTCTTTTATGGAAATTTAAAAGTTATAATTCAAGTTCCCTAGTAGTTATAGGATTATTCATGTAATATTTTATATTGAATGAGTTATAATAATTTTTGATTTTTGAGGAACTGGTCCATTTCATCTAAATTGTCAAATTGTCATATTTATATGATTAGAGCTCTTTATATTATTTCCTTATTTTCTATTTGATACCTATAGGATCTGTACTTATGTCCTCTGTTTCATTAATGATATTAAATTTTGCATCATCTTTCTTTTTTTTTTATATCATTCCTGTTAGAGTGTTGTCAATGTTATTGATCTTTTCAAAGGACCAGCTCTTTGTTTCACGCATTTTCTCTATTTTTTTCTGTTTTATATTTCATTGATTTTGCTCCTATTTTTATTGTTTACTCCTTATGATTGCTTTGAGGTTTATTTTGTTCTTCTTTTCTAGATTCTTGCATTGGGAACTTAGATTATTGATTTGGACTTTTTCTCTTTTCTGATATGTGTTTAGTTCTATAAATTTCCCACATAGAAATGCTTTAATTTTGTCTCATACATTTTGAGACATTTTTGTTTTCTTTTATTCCATTTATTTTTTATTATTCTCCTCGAGACTTCCTTTTTTACCCACAGTTTATTTAGAAGTGTAGTATTTAGATTCCAAGTATTTAGAGATTTTCATTTTATCTTTCTGTTATTTATTTCTATTTGATTCTCTTGTGGTCAGAGAATACACTCTATGTGATTTCAATTATTTTAAATTTTTTGCAGTTTATTTTATGGTCCTGGACATAGATTTTATTGGTGTGAGTACTTGAAAAGAATGCATATTCTTCTCTGGTCAGGTGGAATGTTCTATAAATATTGATCAGGTCCTATTGGTTGATGACATTGATGAGTTCTTTCGTGTCCTTTCAGCTCCTCTGTCTAGTTTTTCTGTCAGTTATTGAGAGAGGAGTGTTGAAGTCTTCAACTATAAATGTACATTTTCTATTTTTTCCAGTTCTAACAGTTTTTGTTTTATGTATATTGCAGCTCTGTTTGGTATATACACATTTAAGATTGCTAATCTTGGTGGATTGACCCTTATATCATATAATGTTCCTCCCTGTTCTGGTAATTTCCTTTGTCTGAAGTTTATTTTATCTGATGTTAATGCAGCCACCTCTATTTTCTTCAGATTAATATTTGCCTGTTTTATCTTTTTTCATCCTTTCACTTTCATCTGCCTATGTTGTTATATTTGAAGTGAGTTTCTTGTAGATAGCATATAGTTAGGTCATGTTTCTTAATGTACTGTCCTAGTCTCTATCTTTTAATTGATGTATTTAGACCATTCACATTAATAGAATTTTAATATATTAGAACTTAAGTTTGGATATTTTACTTTTCTTCTATTGCTCTTTTTTTTCCATTGCCTTTTTCTTTTTCCTGTCTTCTTAAAATATTTTGAGAATTTAATTTTGTTCTATTTATGGTGTTTTTGTTTTATTTTTTGGTGCTATGAACATGATATTTATAGTGGTTTTGAGTATGTCTGTCTACATAGCTTATTAATGGTTGTTCTAATTATTGCACTACCTATACATAATTATCAGTCTATTGATGTGCTTACTTATCTAGTTTTCATGAAAGTGTAGAAACCTTTTCTCCCTTTACCTCCACTTGCCTTTACCATGTATAACAAAGTTGGCTTAAATATTTCTTATGCATACATTTATTTTTTTTTCCATGTTTTTTTTTTAAATTTTATTTTATTTTTACTTTACAATATTGTATTAGTTTTGTCAAATATCGAAATGAATCCGCCACAGGTATACCTGTATTCCCCATCCTGAACCCTCCTCCCTCCTCCCTCCCCCTACCCTCCCTCTGGGTCGTCCCAGTGCACTAGCCCCAAGCATCTAGTATCGTGCATCGAACCTGGACTGGTGACTCGTTTCATACATGATATTATACATGTTTCAATGCCATTCTCCCAAATCTCCCCACCCTCTCCCTCTCCCACAGAGTCCATAAGACTGATCTATACATCAGTGTCTCTTTTGTTGTCTTGTACACAAGGTTATTGTTACCATCTTTCTAAATTCCATATATATGCATTAGTATACTGTATTGGTGTTTTTCTTTCTGGCTTACTTCACTCTGTATAATAGGTTCCAGTTTCATCCACCTCATTAGAACTGATTCAAATGTATTCTTTTTAATGGCTGAGTAATACTCCATTGTGTATATGTACCACAGCTTTCTTATCCATTCATCTGCTGATGGGCATCTAGGTTGCTTCCATGTCCTGGCTATTATAAACAGTGCTGCGATGAACATTGGGGTACACGTGTCTCTTTCCCTTCTGGTTTCCTCAGTGTGTATGCCCAGCAGTGGGATTGCTGGATCATAAGGCAGTTCTATTTCCAGTTTTTTAAGGAATCTCCACACTGTTCTCCATAGTGGCTGTACTAGTTTGCATTCCCACCAGCAGTGTAAGAGGGTTCCCTTTTCTCCACACCCTCTCCAGCATTTATTGCTTGTAGACTTTTGGATCGCAGCCATTCTGACTGGTGTGAAATGGTACCTCATAATGGTCTTGATTTGCATTTCTCTGATAATGAGTGATGTTGAGCATCTTTTCATGTGTTTGTTAGCCATCTGTATGTCTTCTTTGGAGAAATGTCTATTTAGTTCTTTGGCCCATTTTTTGATTGGGTCATTTATTTTTCTGGAGTTGAGCTGTAGGAGTTGCTTGTATGTTTTTGAGATTAGTTGTTTGTCAGTTGCTTCATCTACTATTATTTTCTCCCATTCTGAAGGCTGCCTTTTCACCTTGCTAATAGTTTCCTTTGTTGTGCAGAAGCTTTTAAGTTTAATTAGGTCCCATTTGTTTATTTTTGCTTTTATTTCCAATATTCTGGGAGGTGGGTCATAGAGGATCCTGCTGTGATGTATGTTGGAGAGTGTTTTGCCTACGTTTTCCTCTAGGAGTTTTATAGTTTCTGGTCTTACGTTGAGATCTTTAATCCATTTTGAGTTTATTTTTGTGTATGGTGTTAGAAAGTGGTCTAGTTTCATTCTTTTACAAGTGGTTGACCAGTTTTCCCAGCACCACTTGTTAAAGAGATTGTCTTTAATCCATTGTATATTCTTGCCTCCTTTGTCAAAGATAAGGTGTCCATATGTGTGTGGATTTATCTCTGGGCTTTCTATTTTGTTCCATTGATCAATATTTCTGTCTTTGTGCCAGTACCATACTGTCTTGATAACTGTGGCTTTGTAGTAGAGCCTGAAGTCAGGTAGATTTATTCCTCCAGTTCCATTCTTCTTTCTCAAGATAGCTTTGGCTATTTGAGTTTTTTTGTATTTCCATACAAATTGTGAAATTATTTGTTCTAGCTCTGTGAAGAATACCATTGGTAGCTTGGTAGGGATTGCATTGAATCTATAAATTGCTTTGGGTAGTATACTCATTTTCACTATATTGATTCTTCCAATCCATGAACATGGTATATTTCTCCATCTATTAGTGTCCTCTTTGATTTCTTTCACCAGTGTTTTATAGTTGTCTATATATAGGTCTTTAGTTTCTTTAGGTAGATATATTCCTAAGTATTTTATTCTTTCTGTTGCAATGGTGAATGGAATTGTTTCCTTAATTTCTCTTTCTGTTTTCTCATTATTAGTGTATAGGAATGCATACATTTAAAACCACATTAGATAGGGTTATAATTTTATTTCAACTATCAGTCATATTTTAGGAGACTCGAGGAGAAAGAAAGTCAATTCTGTTTATCAATGTTTTTACTTATGGTCTTCTTTCAAGAAGACATTCCTGCTGTTTCATTATTCCTACTTTAATCATTTTAATCCATTTAATGTCTTTTTGCATTCAGATACTTATATCTTTCCTTTTTTCCTTTGCTTTTTGCTTCTCTTCTTTTCACAGCTATTTGTAAGTCCTCCTCAGACAGCCATTTTGCTTTTTTGCATCTCTTTTACATGGGAATGGTCTTGATCCCTCTCTCCTGTACAATGTCACGAATCTCTGTCCATAGTTCATCAGGCACTCTATCTATCAGATCTAGTCCCTTAAATCTATTTCTCACTTCCACTGTATAATCATAAGGGATTTGATTTAGGTCATACCTGAATGGTCTAGTGGTTTTCCCTACTTTCTTCAATTTCAGTCTGAATTTGGCAATAAGGAGTTCATGATCTGAGCCACAGTCAGCTCCCAGTCTTGCTTTTGCTGACTGTATAGGGCTTCTCCATCTTTGGCTGCAAAGAACATAATCAATCTGATTTCAGTGTTGACCATCTGATGATGTCCATGTGTAGAGTCTTCTCTTGTGTTGTTGGAAGAGGGTGTTTGCTATGACCAGTGCGTTCTCTTGGCAAAATTCTATTAGCCTTTGCCCTGCTTCATTCCATATTCCAAGGCCAAATTTGCCTGTCACTCCAGGTGTTCCTTGACTTCCTACTTTTGCATTCCAGTCCCCTATAATGAAAAGGACATCTCTTTTGGGTGTTAGTTCTAAAAGGTCTTGTAGGTCTTCTTAGAAACGTTCAACTTCAGCTTCTTCAGTGTTACAGCTTGGGGCATAGACTTGGATTACTGTGATATTGAATGGTTTGCCTTGGAAACGAACAGAGATCATTCTGTCGTTTTTGAGATTGCATCCAATTACTGCATTTTGAACTCTGTTGACCATGATGGCTATTCCATTTCTTCTAAGGGATTCCTGCCGACGGTAGTAGATATAATGGTCATCTGAGTTAAATTCACCCATTTTAGTCCTTTATAGTTCGCTGATTCCTAGAATGTCAAGGTTCATTCTTGCCATCTCCTGTTTGACCACTTCCAATTTGCCTTGATTCATGGACCTAACATTCCAGGTTCCTATGCAATATTACTATTTACAGCATCTCAGCATGGATTGCAGAATTCTAAAGAATATCAAGGAGAGATAAGAAAGCCTTCCTCAGCGATCAATGCAAAGAAATAGAGGAAAACAACAGAATGGGAAAGACTAGAGATCTCTTCAAGAAAATTAGAGATACCAAGGGAACATTTCATGAAAAGATGGGCTCAATAAAAGACAGAAATGGTAGGGACCTAACAGAAGCAGAAGATATTAAGAAGAGGTGGCAAACATACACAGAAGAACTGTACAAAAAAGATCTTCACGACTCAGATAATCACGATGGTGTGATCACTCACTTAGAGCCAGACATCCTGGAATGTGAAGTCAAGTGGGCCTTAGAAAGCATCACTACGAACAAAGCTAGTGGAGGTGATGGAATTCCAGTTGAGCTATTTCAAATCCTGAAAGAGGATGCTGCGAAAGTGCTGTACTCAATATGCCAGCAAATTTGGAAAACTCAGCAGTGGCCACAGGACTGGAAAAGGTCAGTTTTCATTCCAATCTCAAAGAAAGGCAATGCCAAAGAATGCTCAGACTACCACACAGTTGCACTCATCTCACACACTAGTAAAGTAATGCTCAAAATTCTCCAAGCCAGGCTTCAGCAATACATGAACCGTGAACTTCCAGATGTTCAAGCTGTTTTTAGAAAAGGCAGAAGAACTAGAGATCAAATTGCCAACACCCTCTGGATCATCGAAAAAGCAGAAGAGTTCCAGAAAAACATCTATTTCTGCTTTATTGACTATGCCAAAGCCTTTGATTGTGTGGATCACAATAAACTGTGGAAAATTCCTAGAGAGATGGGAATACCAGACCACCTGACCTGACTCTTGAGAAACCTATATGCAGGTCAGGAAGCAACAGTTAGAACTGGACATGGAACAACAGACTGGTTCCAAATAGGAAAAGAGTACGTCAAGGCTGTATACTGTCACCCTGCTTTTTTAACTTCTATGCAGAGTACATCATGAGAAACGCTGGGCTGGAAGAAGCACAATCTGGAATCAAGATTTCTGGGAGAAATATCAGTAGCATCAGATATGCAGATGACACCACCCTTATGGCAGAAAGTGAAGAGGAACTAAAAAGCCTCTTGATGAAAGTGAAAATGGAGAGTGAAAACGTTGGCTTAAAGCTCAACATTCAGAAAACTAAGATCATGAATCTGGTCCCATCACTTCATGGGAAATAGATGGGGAAACACTGGAAACAGTGTCAGACTTTTATTTTGGGGGGCTCCAAAATCACTGCAGGTAGTGCTTGCAGCCATGAAATTAAAAGACGCTTACTCCTTGGAAGAAAAGTTATGACCAACCTAGATAGCATATTCAAAAGCAGAGACATTACTTTGCCAACAAAGGTCCATCTAGTCAAGGCTGTGGTTTTTCCTGTGGTCATTTATGGATGTGAGAGTTGGACTGTGAAGAAGGCTGAGCGCCGAAGAATTGATGTTTTTGAACTATGGTGTTGGAGAAGACTCTTGAGAATCCCTTGGACTGCAAGGAGATCCAACAAGTCCATTCTGAAGGAGATCAGCCCTGGGATTTCTTTGGAAGGAATGATGCTAAAGCTGAAACTCGAGTACTTTGGCCACCTCATGTGAAGAGTTGACTCATTTGAGAAGACTCTGATGCTGAGAGGGATTGGGGGCAGGAGGAGAAGGGGACGACAGAGGATGAGATGGCTGGATGGCATCACTGACTGGATGGATGTGAGTCTGAGTGAACTCCGGGAGTTGGTGATGGACAGGGAGGCCTGGCGTGCTGCGATTCATGGGGTCGCAAAGAGTCGGACACGACTGAGCCACTGAACTGAACTGAATTGAATGTCTTTTTAGACATTTTTAAAGGTTATATCTATCTGGTGACAACAGATTCTTTTAGTTTTCTTTCCTTTGATAATATATTGATTTTCTCTTCATTCCTGAAATATATTTTCAGTGAACATAGAATTCTGATTTCAGAACCACTCTCTTGATTCTTAAAAAAAAAAGTGCCACTTTCTTGCGGTCTCCATGATTTCTCATAAGAAATCTGTCATTTGAATTGTCTACCTCCTATAGTTAAGGTGCCATTTCTCAGCTGCTTTGAAGATTTTTGTTGTCTTTAGTTTCTAGAAGTTTAACTATGTTTTGTCTTGGTAGGGATTTCTTTGGCATTTTCTGGCTTTCAGATTCTTCAGCTCCAAGTCTGGGATATATCAAGCAATAGGAAAACCAAGGAACTCAGTGTCAGGTCTTTCCTTCAATCCTGGGGTCCCTATCTGGTCTGTCTTATTTTCACTTCTCTTTAAGAGTGCTTTTATATTCGCTTTGTATAAAACATATCCTGAAATTTTTACTTGTACTTATTAGCAGGAAAAAAGGTAAAAATTCATCTATTCCATATTCCCTAAGTATGGAACAAGGAAGTCTAATAGGAAGTCAAAGCAGAAGTCTACTGGCTTTATTTCAACAATTATTCACTTTTAAAAATATTTCTTCTTGAAATATAATATTTAGTCTAGTATCTGCTCACCTAGTATGTGTAAGGTTAGATTTTTTTTTAATTGTCTACTTGGGAGTTTACTGACACATTTAATTGCAAGATGGCTAGATATACTTAGTTTCTGGCATAAATTCTAGTGTCTAGATTGTAGGCATTTGCCAAATTGGTTCTGACTAAACCATGATATTGTCACCTCTTAGCCCCAAGTCTGATTCCCTGGCAGTCAGAGTTAATAAAGTATATAGTGGTCTCCTAAATACTTTTAAAAGGTCTTGTAGGCTCTTCTCCCTACCAGATAAAACTTAGAGGGGTCACACCACCCAGAATATAATATATGACTTCTGATCCTCATGTACCTGCCTTCTTTATCTTCATATTTTTGAGTGTTGCAGGATGTAAAAAGGCATTGGGGAGACTGAGGAGGGAAAAGTAGAAACAGTGTTATGATTGTATCATATCTCCTTTCCCTCAGTTGAGAAATAATCATTTTTTTCTGGTTGGATGACCCTCCAAGTCAGAGGGTCAGAGGGTGAATGAGAAAGAAAATTCTTCACCCTTTCGGAGGGCCATCCTTGTTTTCAGAGCCGTTCATGAATCAGTCATTGCCTTCTTTGTTCATTTCAGCTCCATCGGTTTAATACTTAAAGGAAATTCCCTCCAACTTTAGACAATAGTCAGTTTTTAGTGTTGCTGTTTTTAATCTTCTTTTTCTGGGTACTTTTAGGTATTTTTGGAGAAGGGAGCAGCACCCAGCCAGATGCCATATAAAACTAAAATCTCTCAGACTAAAATCTTAAGGGAAATTTAAAAGTAAGTCAAAGTGAAAGCAAGTTTTAAAAATTGAATTGAACAATTAAGTTGCTAAAATAATCTCTTCATTTAAAAAAATCAGTGACATACAAAAATAGTTTTATTGTTTGAGTTTTTAAATCTTTTTAACTCTTTAAATCAGTGTCCTCTTGGTTCTTGAATAGGTGCCATCTGCTGATCTGTAACTGAGCCAGTTTTTGCATTTGGACCTAAATTTAAAACTTAATTCTGACAGAGACACATGCAGGTCTTCATTAGAAACAAATCACTTGTAGATTTTATTTTAATACTTTCCTAAAACTTAGATTTATTTATTTGTAGCAATGTACATGGAACTTCCCTGGTGGCTCAGGTGGTAAGAATCTGCCTCCAGTATAGTCCATGGGATCGCACATAGGTAAATTTCTCAAAGATACCTGCTATTAATTACTTAAACTATTCTATCAGTTTAACAAGGAGGTAACTTGAGTAGGCGAGAGGTACTGGCCTTTCTTGGTGGTTCAGATGGTAAAAAATCTGCCTGCAATGCAGGAGACCTGGGTTCGATCCCTGGATTAGGAAGGTTCCCTGGAGAAGGGAATGGCTGCCCACTCCAGTATTCTTGCCTGGAGAATCCCATGGACAAAGGAGCCTGGCGGGTTACAGTCCATGGGGTCACAAAGAGTTGGACATGACTAAGCAACTAAACACATACACATGTGCACACATACACACACACACACACACACACACACCAGTTAGCTATTACTACCTTTAAAGAAATTCAAAGTTAGAAACTTAGAACAGCAATCAGAAGCTTAGAACAGCAACCGGAAGCTTAGAACAGCTGCTTATAACTCAGCTTGTGGTTTCTGATGATTTGAACTGGGCTTCGTGAGGCTTGTGTCTCTGGTCAGCTGTGAATTGGCTATTTGACTTTGCTAATCTTGGCCGTGCTCTCTCATATATCTGGGGCCTACCTGGGTCACTGGACTGATTTACCTCTGTTCCATGTGTTGCATCCTCCAGTAGACTGGTTCAGGTACATTCTTGTGATGGGCGTGTGGGAGAACAAAGCACAGAAAGTGTACCGTATCCCTGAAGGCCTTTATTTTGAACTGGCAAAAATATCTCTTCATTTGCATTTTATTAGCTAAGCAACTCACAAGCGTTGACAAAGTAGACTCTATCTGTTGAACCACAATGTAACATTTAATATGTAGATATAGGGAGGGGCGAATAATTATGGTCATTGCACTCAATCCACTCTTTTAGAAAAGGATGGAAATGGAACTAGGACCCTGTATCATGCCTCCAGACTAGGTTTCTTTTTGTTATACTAGCTTCTTCCTACTTACCTGGTGTACAATGCATCAGGGTTTATAAGGGGAAAAACATTTGTGTCTTAGGGTACGTCAGTCCTCAAGTACTGATCTAGACAGTTGTGATGAATTCACATTCTTTTTATCTATTGAGTTCTTGGTAGTTATTTACAAAATCAATTTTAGAGTAAATAGATTTTATGCAATAAGAAATGTCTATTGCTTTCCAAATAATATTAGTATAGTGAATCTTTTGCAGGTTAAGAGAACTTTTTACTTCGCTTTACCTGTTTATTCATTTTGACTGTAAGTCTCAGGGAACCAGAGTGATAATATCAGGATTGTATTACTCTAGTTATCAGGGTCTTAAGTTCACTTCACATCTTATATTCTAGAAAAATTATTACTATGAGTGAGTGATTCTTTTTGGAAAGCAGATTATACGGTAAGATATAAAACTTCAAGGTATGATTTACCTCATGTTGAAATTTTATCAGAACCCACTCGCCCCTCATTATTGCCCTTGCCTTTATGGATCTGAAGATAGATGAAAAAGATAAAATTGTTATGGAGTTGTGGCAGCTTCAAGCTGTCCTGTTTGTTTGTCCCTGAATCTTTTTATGCTGGCTCCAAAAATCCGCTCCTGCCAAAATTAGGCTTGGAAAAATAACATATTTCGTATATGACATATGTTTGAAATTAGTGGGAAATGCAGCCAAGATTTGGAAATTAACAAGGAAAAAGTTATTTCTGAAAACATTTGGGAGCCAAAGAAGAGTGTTTGGCTTAAAACATTAGGGCATTTTATTGTTTAGTAAATCAAGTAATTTTAAAAAGTCCCAGAAGGAAAACATAACATTTCATTTTTAAAAGTACATATGAATAATTCTTATTTAAAAACTCTTTGTCACAAAGAGTAACAAATTAAGCAAGTAGTCTAAATGTATCATGTATAGGATAACTAATATTCTGATAAGCTATTAAATTTTTTTCTCTATGAATTTTTTATATTAAATCTTGTGCATCTATTTTCTCACATGTGAAAAGGATTTCTCTTAATCTGCTACCTGAAATACACAGGAATAGATGAAAGGATCAGAACAAGAATCAAAATTTCCCCCTCTTATACAGAGTACTGTTTAGACTTAACTTATTGATAAGTACATTGTCATGTCTGTGCTGAATTCTTTGTCACCTTTTCTGTTTGAATTAATCTAATTCAAGGCAAGGAACATTCACGAGGCATTTTGTCTTTGCAAGGCAGAGAGATGCTAAGAAGAGATATTGGTAGATACACAACCTGGTCCCCAACCACAGGAAACTTAAAATGTAGTTGAGAAGAGCAGAATTTCTTAAATTGGAGGTATTGTTCTTGGCAGGAGCCTACTTATGGAACTTGCATTCCAGAATCTTAGAGCAATTTATAAAAAGATAAAGGCCTATCTGGGTTAAGAATCTCAGAGTTGATTTGTTGATTCCATGATTCCAGGCTGGACTCATAGAAATGAGGCCATACGTGTTTTCAAGCTCCTCAGAATGACACATTTTAAATATGTTTTCATAAATTAGAGGAAAAATCTGTTTTGTCATAGTACAAAGACAGTTTTGCCCTGTCTTCCTAATTTGTTTCTTCCTATCATTATCAGATGTGATATTATCAAGGAATTTTCAGCCTGGCATGACCTTTGCCTCTGAAATAGTGGTCTTTGTTTTTGGAGATTGCCTTCTGTATCTTCTTTGTTCTCAGCATCCTGTGACTTTGAAATGGAGTCATCAATAGGCTAGACAATTCACTAGAATTATGTAGAATTAAATGTCAACTTAGATCTTCACCTTTTAGAGTTTTAACTGAGAGATCCAGATCCTAAGAATTGGTTCATAATTTTCCCTAACCTGGAAGTTCCTTCTTGGGGCCTGGTTCTGTTTCCTGGTCTTAGTTTCCATGAGTTACCTTTGAATCTTGATAATAAACCTCCCTTTCTTTGAGTAATACATTAATAAATGTCAGTTTAAGGAAGGTGAGGAAACAAGAGTGCAGCATATTACTAGGTGGTTTGTTAAAAGATAAGGAAATCCAGGGTGCTGAAGACTATAATGTCTAATTCTGTAGCACAATGAAGAATAAATACTGAATGCATGGCTTTGCCAACCTCTTTAGTAAGGTTGGGCTTCCCCTCATGGCTCAGCTGGTAAAGAATCTGCCTGCAATGTGGGAGACCTGAGCTGGGAAGATTCCCTGGAGAAGGGAAAGGTTGCCCACTCTAGTATTCTGGCCTGAAGAATTCCATGGACTGTATAGTCCATGGGGTCACAAAGAGTCAGACACAACTGAGCGACTTTCATTTTCACTATAGTAAGGTATCTAAAATCACTGCAGATGGTGACTGCAGCCATGAAATTAAAAGACGCTTACTCTTTGGAAGGAAAGTTATGACCAACCTAGATAGCATATTCAAAAGCAGAGACATTACTTTGCCAACAAAGGTTCGTCTAGTCAAGGCTATGGTTTTTCCTGTGGTCGTGTATGGATGTGAGAGTTGGACTGTGAAGAAAGCTGAGCCCCGAAGAATTGATGCTTTTGAACTGTGGTGTTGGAGAAGACTCTTGAGAGTCCCTTGGACTGCAAGAAGATCCAACCAGTCCATTCTGAAGGAGATCAGCCCTGGGATTTCTTTGGAAGGAATGATGCTGAAGCTGAAACTCCAGTACTTTGGCCACCTCATGCGAAGAGTTGACTCATTGGAAAAGACTCTGATACTGGGAGGGATTGGGGGCAGGAGGAGAAGGGGACGACAGAGATGAGATGGCTGGATGGCATCACTGACTCGATGGACGTGAGTCTGAGTGAACTCTGGGAGTTAGTGATGGACAGGGAGGCCTGGCGTGCTGCGATTCATGGTGTCGCAAAGAGTCGGACATGACTGAGTGACTGAACTGAACTGAACTGAAGGTATCTTATAGAATGCCCCCAGTTTTTATTGACAATGCAATGAGCAGAAAGTAATGAGTGGAATTTACAAACTGGATTAGCTAGTTATATCATTGTAGGACATTCATCAGGCACCTTAACTCTAAGTACTTTCATTAGTAAAATAGAGCTAGTAAAAATAATTGTCTTACAGAATTCTTCTGAGGACTAAATGAGAAGCTACATTATATATATAATGCAGAAAGTTAGAAGAACTCAAAGGCCAAATGTAACCAAAGTTTCCTCTGGGATGACTATGGACACATATCTTTTGCTCATAAATATCCTGAATTTCATGGATCTTTTCATCTTATATGAATATTATTTGAATAATATGAATAGCTGAAGGCACTGATGGAAAGTGACAAATGACATGAGAAAATAACAAGCAAAGATTTTAAAAAGAGTTCAGAGAACCAGGGCTTTTGGGAAGGGCTTCTTTGTGAGGCAGTGCTTTCCCAGGCAATTTAAAGTGAGCTTCTAAGTACTGGGTGGATTTCAACAGGTGAAGATGCAAATGTGAGATAGGAAGATATTCCAGACACAGGGATGTATGTGAATAGAGTTTAGTAGGTGAAGGTGTTGAGGAGACTCTTTAACAAGTCAAAAGAAAGGGAACTATGGCTTGTGATGATACCAGTACTGAGATCCCATGTTTGGGAATTCTGTTTGTGTGCTGTGTGCTAAGTTGCTTCACTTGTGTCTGACTCTTTGCAACCCTGTGGACTGTACAGCCCGCTAGACTCCTCTGTCCACGGGGTTCTCCAAGGTGAGAATACTGGAGGGGGTTGTCGTGCCTCTCCAGGGGATCTTCCCAACCCAGGGATTGAACCTGTGTCTCTTATGTCTCCTGCATTGGCAGGCAGGTTCTTTACTATTAGCACCAACTGGGAAGCCCTTGTGAATTCTAGGAGTGGGTTAAATGTAGGAATGAAGGTACAAGAAGAGAGGCAAATGTGATAAGAAATGAGAAGAATGGGGCCCCAAGAGCATGGGTAAGGATTGCCAAATAATAAAGATCAAAAGAACTTAAAAATGAATCTTTTTGTCAGACAGAACAAACACAAGTGAAAAAAAAAATCACTGAAGTGGACACAGAGAGGGAAATGTGTTATAAGGGAGTTTCATGTGGTTATGCTAAGGATTGAAAACTAGCACTCAGGGTAGGATAAAATGCTCTTTTATTTGTGCTTTTTGTTGGTCATTTTGCTGTTAAAATCTTCTCAAGCATTGTGTTGAAATGCTGTCTAGTGTCCTTAATCACAAGAAGGCTGTGATGTGCCTTGTGGAGAAAATATGTATGTTAGATAAGCTTCATTCAGGCTTAAGTTATAGTTCTGTTGGTCATGAGTTCAACATTAGTGAATCAACAATACAGTATGTATTAAGTTGTTTTTAAATAGTAACACACATAAAACAAGGTTATAAATTGGTTGGTCGACAAAAATGTGACTGGAGGCTTGCAGGAACCCAATCCTGTATTTCCCTTAGGGACAATGGTTCAATATTTACCAATTTAGTAATTGAGTGACTTTATAGAAGATAATTACTGTGAATAATGAGAATAGAATATACTTTCTTTCTTTCTGTGGGTTTCTTTTTCCAGAGAGAGGTGCTTCACAGTATAATTATTTTTAATTTTGATGAAGTCTAGTCAGTTTTTTTTCTTTTATTGCTCCTGCTTTTGATGTCATATCTAAGAATCCTTTGCCAAACCCAAAGTCATGAAGATTTTACTCCTAATGTTTTCTTCTATGAGTTTTATAGTTTTAGCTCCTACATTTAGGTCTTTGATCCATTTTGAGTTAATTTTTTATGTGATGTGTAGGGCTCAGTTTCATTCTTTTGCATGTGGTTATCCAGTTGTCCAGTACCCTTTGTTTGAAAAGACTATTCTTCCCCATTCAGTGGTCTTGGCACTGTTGATGAAAATTAGTTGACCATAAATGTAAGGGCTTCCCTGGTGGCTTAGATGGTATCGAATCTTCCTGCAATGCAGGAGACTTGGGTTAGATTCCTGGTTGGGAATATCCCCTGGAGCAGGGAATGGCTACCCACTCCAGTAATCTTGCCTGGAGAATTCCATGGACAGAGGAACCATGGGGTCACAAAGAGTTGGACATGGCTGAGAAACTACTGCTAATAATTTCTTCTATGAGTTTTATAGTTTTAGTTCCTGCATTTAGATCTTTGATCTATTTTGAAGTTTGTTTTTTTAATATGATGTGAAGTAAAGGTTCAGTTTCATTCTTTTGCATGTGGTTATCCAGTTGATCAACACCCTTTGTTTGAAAAGACTATTCTTTCCCCATTTAGTGGTCTTGACACTGTGGCTGAAAATCAGTTGACCATTTTCTCAATTCTTTTCTGTTGATCTGTATGTTTATTTTGATGCCAGTGTGAAAATGTCTTATTTACTGTTGTTTTGTAGTAAGTTTTGAAAGTCCTACTTTGTTCTTATTTAAGATTATTTTGGCTATCCTGGTTCTCTTGCAATTCCGTGTGAATTTTAGAATCAGCTTGTCAATTTACAAAGAGGTCAGCTGGGATTCTGATAGGGATTGCACTGAACCTGTAAATGAGGTTGGGGAATATTACCATCTTAAAGATGTTAAATCTTCCTATTCATGAAGATGGGGTATTTTCTCCACTTACCTAGATTTTTCTTTCTTTTTTTTTTTACTATCTTTTCACAATATTTTAGAAGCTTTAGTATATAACCTAATTGTTTTTAATCTCTTAATCATGCTCTGTTGTTTTATGCCTCTTAGGCCCTCAAAAATACTGTTCCCTCTACTTGCAAAGTCTCCATCTCCAGTCTCACTGTTGAATTCTTATGTATCATTCAAAATTTAGTTCTTCCTCTGTAAAGGATTCTATGATTCTTTTCACTATGTTTCTTTTTATAGACAAAACACAAAAGGAATTAGAAATAGATTATGTTTTTTTTTTTAATCAAATATGAGTATTCAAGTAGTCTAGTTCATTGGTTAAGAGGATAGATTTTTGATCAGATACAGTAGAAGAGGGTCAAATGTAGGATTTGACCCTACATTTACTATTTACTATTATCTTTAATTTTGGGGCCATTTCTTGACCCACTGAACCTCAGTTTTCTTATCTATGAAATGAGGACAAAGTGTGCCTCTTTTTGCATTAATTCCCTTACTTCACAGGCTGTTGACAGTATTATATATGTTAATATAGGTACAGCATTTAGAACAGTTCCTGGCCCATAGTAAGTCCCGATTATTTTTATCAACCCACTTCTAAAACCCATGCTGTTTTCACCAATTCATTCTGTTTGTGTAAACTGTGCTTGATAAATATTTGTTACTGGATAAGCCATGGCAGTGGTTATGGTAGCAGTTATGGTGGCAGATGTTTTGGCTGGAACTTAGTCCTGAAGGCGAACATCAAATGCATTTCTTTTCTAATTAAAGTATCAGGATAAGACCCAAGTACCTCATCATAAGCCAAATGTCAAGCTTTTCCAGCCATCCTCTGAGAGTTGCCTTATTGGAAATGTCTGCCCTTTCATTAAATACACTTTTATGCTACAATTTTTTGACTTTTTTTTATTGTCAACTGTACTAAGAATTCAAATGGCTATTATAAACCAGTAAAATCTACAGAGTGTAAATGCTTTGAGGTCTAGTTCTGAGTAATATTCACTTTCCATGAATACCTTAGCACCTAGTAGAACCATAGGCATGATGAGATTAAGAAGTGTGATGATAATTTAAGAGCCATAGATATAAAATTCTTAGAGTTTTCTCAAGAGCAAATAATTTGGAAGTACATTGGAACATATACCTTTTCATAAAGAAAATCAAATTTCTTTTATGGTTTAATAATCATCTCACTTTTCTATAACCCTAAGATTTCAGAATGTTTTCTATGACTCTATGCAAATGAGCAAGTTGCTGAAAAAATTATAACCCATTAAGCTCATTTATAAAATATGTTTGATTTACACTGACTGTGTGTGATTTATACCAAGAGCTATCAAAAATTAGTACCTATTTTTTGGACAGCAAACCACAAGACTATGCCAAAAGGGGTCTTAGCATTATGAGTTTCAAATGTTATGCAGTATGTACTTTAGAAATCACCTTAAACAACTTTGACTTTTGAAACAAATTTCAAAATAGTATGTCCAATGTATTCATAAATTCAGTAAATATATAATAAATAAACATTTTCCCACCATTTTTCATCCGTCTTTTTTAAAAACTAGAGTACTAGTTATATCTTTGAAATTTACTAAAACCCCATAGTACACTTGCGTGGAAAATCCCATGGACGGAGGAGCCTGGTAGGCTGCAGTCCATGGGGTCGCTAAGAGTCAGACATGACTGAGCGACTTCACTTTCACTTTTCACTTTCACCCATTGGAGAAGGAAATGGCAACCCACTCCAGTGTTCTTGCCTGGAGAATCCCAGGGACAGTGGAGCCTGATGGGCTGCTGTCTATGGGGTCGCACAGAGTCAGACACGACTGTAGCGACTTAGCAGCAGCAGCATGGACTATAAATTATAGATTGTATTTATATAAACCAGTTGAGCTTATAATCTCCTACTGTACCATACATGCCACTGGGAGATTGAATATTTTAAGTGGTAAAACCAGTGTAAGTGAAGATGCATTCACCCCCTCCTCTGCTACTCATGTTCACTGATGTACACATTTAGGTCCCTACTCTCTTTGCTTTCAAGGTGTTCTTATTCACCTGGACATCATTTCCTATGACATTTTTTCTTTTCTTGTCCAAAGACTCATTTTACAGTGATCAGGTTAAGTCACTTCTTGACAAATGTTTATGTACCTAATGTTATTTTTTACTAGGATGTTAATGACATTGAAGAATTAGAGCATTAGGTTTTGCCTTACATTTATTCTTGCAACTTGAACAAACTCTGGAGTTTCTATGATGTAGATTTCTTGTATTTATTTGTTTGTTTATTCATTTAGTCAGTTTCCCATTAATAATAGCTATTTTTGTGTACCCAGTACCAGGCATTTCTGAAAGACTCTGAAGACACGTTGATAAATGAGAGAGGGCCTGCTTTGTTTAGATAGTTATTTACCTCTAGGGACTTGTTTTCCTACTAGACTGTACATATTAGAAGGCAGGGACTATGTTTGTTTTGTTCTCCTGTGTCTTGTTCCTAATATTGTCACTTAATAAATAATTGTTGATTGAATGAGTTGACAATCCATGGAGAATTGCTCAATTTTATATATTTTAATGACTGAAAAAGTAAAACAGTTATTCTGTAATTTATTAGGAGGAAGGACAAATTGGGCCTAAAATAATCTTATATGTATTCATTTGTTAAACTCCACAGTTATCTTTTGTAGAAAACTTGGAAAAGGATATTAGAGCTGAGAGTATCTTAGTAATCAATTAGGAAAATCCCTCCCACCTTTTGAGTGAGGCTAGAAAAATTAAAGGATTTATCCATGGGCCCAAGTTGTCATGTAGTAGATTTGGGTCTTACCCCAGGTTTTAAGAGTGTCAGATCTTTGATATTCTTACTACTATGACACCATGTGAGGGGCACTTTAAGACAGTGATTCTGTGTTTTATGCTTTAGCCTTCAGACATCAAGGTGAAATTATATCATTGAAGATAAAGATCTTAACCCTGGAGAAATTTCCTTAAGCAAATCATGATAATCAGTTGTGGCAGATGCTAGTTGGCATCACATTTCAGGAAAAACTAACTCGAGTTGGCTGAGTCCTAGAGCTTATACGTGTCTCTTGCATGAAAATGTTGCATGGAAATGTGTTGGGGCTTTGACATGTGTGGCAACCAGTTCTCAAAAGAGTGAGTCACACCTCCTCCTACTCTGCAACTGTCATTGCTGGCTTTGGGCAAAAGGTTGGAAACACTGTAGTCATGTGGCTTGGCTTGCTGGGAAAGAAGAGGCTGTGAGCCAGGGAAAAGCAGCACTAGAGAAAAGTCAGGAAGAATGTGAGACAGAATGAGGGTAAAAATGGAACCCCAGAGAAGGGGACTAACCATTGAACATAGAATCCAAGAAGGAATGAGGCTAATTTAGAACATTATTTAAAAAGATCTGTCAGCTGTAACTCTTGCAAAGAGGAAATGGAGATGCATACTTGAAGATGCTCAGTACAGAGAAAGAGTTTGAGTGGATTGCATTAGACAAGGCAGTTGTTTTCAGGCCAATAAGAGAGAACAAGAATGGGGCAGGCAAATTGATTCTAGACAGAAAACTGGAAAACAAGTTAGAATACCTCTTAGGGAATAGTGCTTTGGTTTGGCTTTCACTGGATGTTAACTTGGGAGTGCCTAGACATCCCTCTGTCAGCCAGAAGCAATAAACTCTTGGTGCTTGTGCAGCATACTGCTAGGCTGTTGTTACCAGCATAGGGTTATGACAGAGGGGTGTGTGTATATGTGTGTGTGTGTGTGTGTGTGTGTGTGTTCTCAGTCGCTCACTCGTGTCTGACTCTTTGCGACCTCATGGTCTATAGCCCACCAGGCTCCTCTGCCCATGGGATAATCCTGGCAAGAATACTAGAGTGGGTTGCCATTTCCTCCTCCAAGGGATCTTCCCAACCCAGGGATCGAACTCATGTCTCCTGCATTGCAGGCAGATTCTTTACCATTTGAGCCACCAAGGAAGCCTGTGACAGAGGTAGTTATGCCAAATAGCTTAGATACAGCTAGGTTTTTATGGGAGCTGACTATGTAGTACAAATAATAATCCTGAAGCATTTTGGATTGAGGTTTCCATGGCTACTGTTTGTAAGGTCACCTGAGTTAGGATCCTAGGGGAAGGTATGAATTTTTGAAAATAAAAAAGATAACTATACACAAAGAGAGAAATTATATATATAGGAGGAAGTGGTAATGACAGCTCTAACTGCCATGGAGTATGGGGGATGAGGGCAATGGAAGAGGAGAGTGAACAATTGAGGGCAGCTGCTACTCATATTCAGAGGTAGCTGAGCTCTAACCCAAGCAGGAGCACATATTTTTGAGTAGAAGCAGCACAAATATATGACTTTCCTGTGAGAAAGCAGCCAGAATTATGAGACTGGGTGCATAACAGTAATAATTCATTACACTTGTGTGAGATTTTGCTCTTTACAGTTGTTTTCATATGCTTTTCCTATTCTTCCTTTTGCAAGACATGTGAATGGATATTATTTTACTCCTGTTTCACAGATGAGGATGTTGAGCCTCAGAGTCATATGTAATCATTCAAGAGCATGCAAATACTGAATCAGGGACTAAGCTCAGGTCTTTCAGTTCCCAGTTCTGAGTTTTCACTCTTAGATCTTACAGGTTCACTCTAGTGAAGTCGGAGCATCGCTCTGGATGATCTTGCCCAGGGCCATTGCTATCTTGATCACCACTGTAAACCCAGTGCCTAGTCTGATGCCTGGCATGTGGTGGGCCCTCAGTACATGTGCTTTAGGGAAGAATAAACAAAAAATGGGATGAGAAATATAATGATGTTTAGTGGTGGTGTGATATCTAATAGACATTTGCTATAGTCCTAGAGATAGTGCTTTTTCATCTGCCACCACTATTGGCTACCTGACTCTTTCCTTCTCAGTTACAATGAGAAAAAAAACACAAGGGGTGTGGGTATGGAAAACTAATCTAAAGTTCAATTAGTACCTGCCTGGAATTTGCAGTTAAATGTTAGTCCATATTAAACCACATTTTTATTTTAACAGTTTTATTTATTTTGCTAATACTTTTCTCCTGTTTTGTTTGCATTTAATACTCCTTAATGTTATTGTATAATACTATACCTATTTTTGGCATTTTAAAGTTGTTTTGAAACCTCCTTTGGAAAAGAAAGCCTGTTTTCTGCTTCTTCATTTCTTCCACAATTCTAAATACAATGCTAAGCACTTAATTAGCTCTTAATAAGTACCTGCTGATGAAGTAATTATATGTAAAGAAAGTGGATTATTCTCCTTAATTTTGTTCTTGTCTGTCATTGCATAAAAGTTGTACATGCCTTAGAAGTATTTGTGTCTTTTATGGGAGAAATCTAGTTTTTGATATCAGATACAACTAGATTTTCATCCCTTCTCAGCACTTAAATACCTATGGGACTTCGGTATGTTTTATAAAACTCAGAGCATCAGTTTTGTTACCTATGAATGGAAATAATAATTCTTGTTTTATGGAATAGTTATGTGGCTTAGACGGTAAAGCATCTGCCCACAATGTGGAAGACCCGGGTTCGATCCCTGGGTCGGGAAGATCCCTTGGAGAAGGAAATGGCAACCCACTCTAGTACTCTTGCCTAGAAAATTCCATGGATGGAGGAGCCTGGTGGGCTACAGTCCATGGGGTTGCAAAGAGTTGGACACGACTGAGCAACTTCATTTACTTACTTACTTACATACGATAATACATGAGCTAATGAGAAAGCACTATAATACTGTATAACACTTAGCAGGCATTTCATCTTCCTTCTGTTCTACTCTTAAGTGCTGTTCTATGTGAAAGGTGAATTTTAACTTTAGCTCTCACATTTATAAGGTACACAGTTGTGGACAAACAACTCTACTTCTCCAAATTTAGTTTTCTGTAAAATAATAGCAAGAGAGAGGATCAAACATAACAACTAATGAGACTGGATTTTTTTTTTAAACTGTAAACCCTTATACAAATGAAAAGTATTTACTACCATCTATATTTTACTGACTGTGATGAGACCCTAAGAAAGGAGATTGTGTTTTTAATTTTCCTGAGTAAAGGAAACTTGCCCAGTGAGTTTAAAGTCCTTCAACCTAACTCACTTTTAGGACACCTGGCCTCAAAGTAGAGTGTTATCCTTTACCTCTTGGGTACAGTGTCTAATTATGATGGAGTTCTAGTTGTTATCATATACATTCTTTAATAGAAATGTTAAATATATTCTCAGTTGTTTGCAGCTTTTATTGGCTTCTAGATAAATTTTTAATCCATTAACATAATTCTACAAACACTTTTTCTCTCCCTCTCATCGCATCTTCTAAAAATAACTTTGATTATAGTAATAAACACATTATACTAGCTAATAGACATTAAACATTGTATAACATGTTTGTAAACTTTAAATTCAAGAATGAAATGGGCAACACTCAGAGCAGTCATTCATAAAACGAAAAGAAAGTGGATACATAATGCACATTTCCTTAAGTCATTACAGGGAAGACTTGTATATGGTGCAAATGCAAGGTTAGTATTAGGCTTTTCTCTCTTTTTGAACTCAGATGGTATCATGAATATGTGGCTTCCATTCATTGAACCTCCAGAACTTCTTTAGCAAGATTTATCTTTTCACTTGGGGGCATTAATCAAGACAAATTTCATCACAACTATTGCCACACATTTCTTGCCATGTGCTGTGTAGTTAGTTTACCCAGAGCCTACTTCAAAGGACTATAACTTCAGCATTTCATCTGTCATTCTGGCCATATTTGATGCCTCTTTTATCCTTCAGCTTTCCCCCCCATATAAGCCATTAATATATATGAAAATGCATGTGTCTCTCTTAGGCTCTCATTACCTCTTGCCCGCACTGCTAGTTTTGCATGCAGCTTGCAGTAAATTCAGTGTGGATGATCTACGTAAGTTATGGAAAAGCCAAATGTGATCGGACAGATTCATAAAATGTAGTCAGGTTGTACACTAGTGAATGTATATTTCTTTATCCTTCCATTATACCTACATACAAGGCAATGTGTTTGCATATATACATGTTCTATGAAAGAAGTCTTGGCTACACATAAATAGGTTGATAAAGTCCAGGAGTCACGTAACACTTACCAGACATTGAGTTGCAGCTCATGAATCAGCTAGAGTTAACTATAAATAAATGGCCATGGGCTCATTACTGTACTGGTTATGGGCTTTTTCCAGTGATTGGTTTTTAATCTAAAAATAGGGACCAGTGGGCTGTTTCAAATATTTCATGTCAAGGGAGTGAAATATCCATAATCAGCTTCCTTTTTTTTTATTTCTTGAATCAGGACTCATTGTTAATACATAATGGCTAGGAAAAATGGCTTCAGGATTTCTGGATTGTAAATTCACCTTAGATGCCAGAGCACAAACCTTTATATGACCCTGAATTAATGATTTATCATTCCTATATTCTTGTTTACTAATTTTATGAAATAAATTTTCAATCATGTTACAATGTCATAAAGTTAATCTCAGCTAGTTGGTTGGTTGGTTTACTTTCTGGGCACCCATTCTATTTTTCATGATTCCTAATTTCTATTTCCTTGTGCAGTGTGTTTATCAGAACTCTTTTGGTTGCAAGTGACACCAATGCAATTTGAAGAGATTTAAACAGGAAACTGATTGACTGACTTGCTTCTTTCATCTGATGATGCTCCAACCAAGAACAAGGCTTTGGAGAACAGTCACATTATGTTCTTCCTCTCTCTCTTTTTTAAACAAAGGAGACTCTTCCTTCTCTTGAAATTTACTCAGAAGACCTAAGTTCTGCCATGTTTTCCAGTCATTCTCCAGAACTTTATCCTAGAATTCGTGGGTGCTAAGTCGCTTCAGTGATGTCTGGTTCTTTTCAACCCCATGAACTGTAGCATGCCAGCCTCCTCTGTCCATGAGATTCTCCAGGCAAGAATACTGGAGTGGGTTGCCATGCCCTCCTCCAGGGGATCTTCCTGACCCAGGGATCAAACCCACATCTCTTTTGTCTCCTGCATTGGCAGGCGGGTTCTTCATCACTAGCGCCACCTGGGAAGCTCTTATCCTAGCATACTCAGGATCTTTAAGCTCCTGGAGTGGGGTGCCATTGCCTTCTCCAATAAGAACTTTCAGGTTCTGCAGAAGAAGCAGATAGCAGTGGGAGAAAGATTTTCCTTGCTTCCTTCTGTGGATGGAAAGAAACCATTTTTCCTTGTTCTAACAAAGACCCTGTATGACTGGAATCAGTTAAGCTTATTAGGCATGGTCTGTAAGTAGGACCCTTTCTCCCTCTTTTAGAATGATATAACCACGATTCTAAAAGGTAGTTCAGTTCCACAAGACTGTGTGGTCACACATAGTTTATCCCTTCAGGATTGTGTTTACTACTTTGTTTCCAAAAGAGTTCTAAAAATGTAATTTGATGAAAACAGGAATTTTGGTGACCAATATGCTTTTATATTTCCTGTTACTCTCTTTCCTTTCCCATACCATTTTCAAGTTCTGTCATAATTTTCTCTGGTTTGTGATGACAGATTGACAGATGGAGAATGGGCCACATGCTTTTCTTCTTAGGGCTCAACATCCTTTGTCAACAAAGAGTAGACCTCTGCCTCCTCCTTATAGCTACTGGCTTTACAATGTCCCTAGTAAATGTCCTCTCACTGTCTTTTGGTCAGGAGGCACCATTTATATTCCCAGCCAGGGAATCCTTCTAGTATGGATAGCTTTGTTCATAGAGTTGTCTTGTGCCCACCCTTAAATCTACAGCTGCTTCACATTTGGACTTAAATCTGAGACCAGATGGTCTCTGATGTGATTTGTTTCATCTTAAGTTTCCTTGTGTAGCTGGGGTCTTTACATTAATCTAAGTAGGGATTCAGATATGTCTAGGGAATGTCTAATGAACTGGTAAGGCAGCCTGCGAGGAGACTATTTGGATGGGCCAGTTAGTATGAAAATTTCATTTTTCTTTCTTTTTTTTTTTGGCTGGAAGAGACCGAGGAAATATGTTTTTGAGATGGAAGCCTGGGAAATAAGAGAATGAGGATTACAGCAGAATTGATCCCTAGACCTGACCTCATGAATATTTGTCTAAGTATTTTGGAGAAGAGGCAGAGAGAAAGAGAAACAAAATAGAGAGAGAGAGGGAGAGGGTTGGTTTTTAAAGAATGGTTGACCATAGAATGGTACCAATTCAGATTATTTTGATGTACTTTCATCTCTTTACTGTTTCTTAGAGACACATGCTTTGCATAACAGGTATTTGGGAATATCACTGTATAGCGTGCTTGTGTTATAATCAACTTTTGATTTTCTGTGTAGGAGATAAGCTGTGTGTGCTCCAAGAAATATTCTCTAATTCCTGAGAATGTTTATTGAGGCAAACCACATATCTAACTAATATCTTTACATACCTGGGGTTTGAGGGAAGGAAGTTATTTTGCTTTTTTCCCACTGACACGAGTTAGGGCCATTGTATTTATTAACATTTACCTCAACTCTTTTCTTTTGGGAAGAACTATTAATAAAAATCTGATGGCATCAGTACACTCCATAGCTTCATGAACTTTATTCAATTTAGGGTATTCAGTTCCACTCACTAGAAGTGCTTGATTTGTTTTACAAACAAATCTGTACTAACCCATCTCATAGCAGCTCTTTTCCAGCACATTCTTGGGTTTTGATTTAGTCAGCCTATTAAGCAAGTCACATTTGCAGCCTGACCACTGTTTTACAATCTTAGCAATGTCATCTTCATTATTTATTTACTATGGAGGCTCCAAGAGAACATGATATTTTTCCTGTGGTTGCCTGGAGTTTGTGTTTGGACACACTGAACTGATTTCTCCTTCATTGGCTGTGACTTGCATTTATGTGATTTTTTTTTTTTTTTTGGTCAAATATTCCAAAGATTTATATAAACACAGCCAAGACAAAGCCTTCCTTTATTGAAGGACATCCTCTAGGAATAGTAATAGTGATATTTATGCTTTCATTTATTTCCCTTTCTTCCTTGGGAGTATGCTGACAGCCATGAGAAATCTGTTTTCTTTAGAAGGATCAGATATCATTCTTCTCAAGTCATCAGAGCCACCTCCTGCAGAACTTTGGCTAGTTTGCTTACCTTGAATTTCCCATCGATATTTCATTTAACTATAACTAGGTCAAGCAAATCTTACTGGGTCTAGACAGGACTTCATTTTTCCCTCCCTTGGCATGCCTACTTTAAAATTTTTTTATTAACAGGTATTTCTAAGTACTCTCCTGTCTCTTCAAACATATGATCTCTTTAAGAGATGTGAAAATAAATAGCAGGAATGAAAAAAATACACTTAGTGAAGTTTGAAAGTCATTCAAACGCAGAGAGCTTGACACAAGAAACCAAAACTCAGTCTTCCTATGTTCAGAGATTTTTGCTCATGATAAAATGTGGCTTCCTGTTTTTAAGACTAATCCAAGTGCATGAAAATCAACTTGTTATCAGAGGGTTCTTGCCAAAATGTGTTTTCGGTGATGTAAATTTAAGTGATTAAATGATACAGTCATAGAAAATACTTAGTTAAATGCAGGACTGGAATATTTGAAATATTCCTTGGTGAAATATATTTGAACAAATTATTCCTAGAGAAATATATATCATTCTAGCAGACCTTACTAGATATGAAAAATATTAACACATTTATTCATCTCTCTCATTTTTAAACACAATGAACACTAATTTTTTCAGATTCATTACTTAATGTGTTGAATAATCAAACTTACTCAAGAGCAACTTATTGTTCATGACAAATGTAGATTTTGAAAGAAGAGTCTTTTAAAGTCTGCTCCTGTGCAGACTCAAAGCAAATGAAATACAGAAAGTTCAAAACAGGGTACATGTATTTAATATTATATGTAGAAATTGTATATTCAGTGTGAAAATATTATGTTAATAAATGCTTCACTATGCATATGATAGTCAGTAATCATAAATTAACTAGTTTAGTTTAAGTGTAGTGCTTTTATATTTCTTAATATGGAGTGATCTTGGGGAAACCATATCTACTTGTCCTGTGCAAAATAGCATGCTTAAGCATTTTACAGAAAATAGATGACCTTCTGGGGATAGGTAAAGGGCTCTGGGATGTTGGGAGAGGTCACTGTTTCAGGACACAAAGACGTATGGGTATTGGATAGTCAGGGGCCGACAGAGATGGACAGTATTCCTTTGTATAGTTCCATTGTTTATAAGTTTTACTGAGTTGAGGGTGGGGCCCAAGAGCAGCAGTAGCAGTGGGAGTGAAAGTAGGTGGAATTTTGCAGGCTTTTCTTAGGAAGATACTGCACCTCATGCCCTAACCTTTCCCCACTCTGCCCAATTCATATTTTTTTTTATTGAATCTGTACTTTCAAAAACTCTAGTAAACAGGTTTATCAATTATACTTTAAAAAGGAGTGATAAGAGTATGACCTTGAGTTAGTGTATATTAATTTTAGAAGTATTTTTATTGAGATATAATTCATATACAATGATATTTACCCAAAGTATACAATTCACTGTTTTTTTTAAAAAATATATTCACCAGGTTATGCAACCCTCACCAGAATCTAATTTGAGAATATTTCCATCTTCCCTTAAAGAAATATTATACTCATTAGCAGCCACTCACCATTTTCTCATACTTTCTCCACCATCCTTAATCAACCATTAGTATACTCAACCATTAATATACTCTCTGTCTCAGTACAGAGATTGGCATCTTATATATTTTCATATAAAGGAAATTATGTGGTAAATATTAAGAAGAGGTGGCAAGAATACACAGAAGAACTATTCAAAAGAGATCTTAATGATCCAGATAACCATGATGGTATAATCACTCACCTAGAGCCAGATATCCAAGAGCGTGAAGTCAAGTGGACCTTAGGAAGTATCACTGTGGACAAAGCTAGTGGAGGTGACAGAATTCCAGCTAAGCTATTTTGAATCCTAAAAGATGGCTCTTTGAAAGTTTTGCACTCCATATGCCACCAAATTTGGAAAACTCAGCAGTGGCCACAGGACTGGAAAAGGTCAGTTTTCATTCCAATCCCAAAGAAAGGCAATAACAAAGAATGTTCAAACTACCACACAATTGCACTTATCTTACACACCAGCAAAGTAATGCTCAAAATTCTCCAAGCCAGGCTTCAACAGTATGTGATCCAAGAACTTCCACATGGTCAAGCTAGATTTAGAATAGGCAGAGGAACCAGACATCAAATTGACAACATCCATCGGATCATAGAAAAAACAGAGAGTTCCAGAAAAACATTGACTTCTGCTTTATTGACTATGCTAAAGCTTTTGACTGTGTGGATCACAACAGACTGTGGAAAATCCTTAAAGTGATGGGAATACCAGACTACCTTATCTGCCTCCTGAGAAATCTGTATGCAGGTGAAGAAGCAACAGTTAGAACAGGACATGGAACAATGGACTGGTTCCACAATTGGAAAGGAGTACGTCAAGGCTGTATATTGTCACCCTGCTTGTTTAACTTCTATGCAGAGTACATCATCTGAAATGCTGGGCTGGAAGAAGCACAAGCTGGAATAAAGATTGCCGGGAGAAATATCAGATATGCAGATGACATTATCCTTATGGCAGAAAGTGATGAGGAACTAAAGAGCCTCTTTTTGAAAGTGAAAGAGGAGAGTGAAAAGACTGGCTTAAAACTCAGCATTCAAAAAAAGAAGACCATGGCATCTGGTCCCATCACTTCATGGCAAATAGATGGGGGAACAATGGAAACAAACTTTATTTTCTTGGGCTCCCAAATCACTGCAGATGGTGACTACAGCTATGAAATTAAAAGACGCTTGCTCCTTGGAAGAAAAAATATGACCAACCTAGACAGTGTATTGAAAAACAGAGACATTACTTGGCTGACAAAGGTCCATGTAGTCAAAGCTATGGTTTCTCCTGTAGTTATATATGGATGTGAGAGTTGGACCGTAAAGAAATCTGAGTGCTGAAGAATTGATGCTTTTGAACTGTGGTGTTGGAGAAGACTCTTGAGAGTCCCATGGACAGCAAAGAGATCCAACCAGTCCAGCCTAAAGGAAATAAGTCCTGAATAATCATTGGAAGGACTGATGCTGAAGCTGAAACTCTAATACTTTGGCCACCTGATGTGAAGAACTGACTCATTTGAAAAGACCCTGATGCTGGGAAAGATTGAAGGTGAGAGAAGGGGACGACAGAGGATGAGATGGTTGGATGGTATCACCGACTCAATGGACATGAGTTTGAGTAAACTCTGGAAGTTGGTGATAGACAGGGAGGCCTGGCGTGCTGCAGTCCATGGAGTTACAAAGAGTCAGACACAACTGAGTGACTGAAGTGAACTAAACTGAACAAACATTAGTGTACAAGCTGTACACTTGTACATCTATGTACTAGATGTATTTGAATATCTGGTTTTACTTCTACTACCACTTGTTTTTATGAATAAAGTCTTACTGAAAAATATCCACACCCTAGGTATGAAGATGTGTTTTATTTTAAATAAAGTCAGTTCTTCAAGCAGGTCTCTTTAACCTTATGGTCTACCTTTCCACCTGGCCAGAACCCCAGAGCTACTGGACTAGGCTGGGGACTTGCCTCTCCAGAGTAATTACTTCCATTTACCCTTTTTACAAGTAAAAAGCAGCGATAGCAGCGATAGCAACCCTTGGTATTATTAAATGGAATCTCCATCATACAAGTGAACTGGGGTGGGGCAGTTGTTGCCCAAGTATCCTTGGCCTGCCTAGAATGGAGTCTACCCTTAGAATGGGAGCTGGTTGAAAGAATGACCTGGTCTTTTTGGCTGTGTCACCTGAAAAAGAGCTTCTGCAACACAGGGCTGAGGGGCGTGAGAATAACCAGAAGCCTGCTTGGCATGAAAACTGTAGACTCAGACAAGGAGGTGGGGCAGAGAGTGTCCCTGTCTTCTTGGCAGGACATGCCTAGAGTCGGCCTAGGAGATGAAGGGTCTTGGTAACCTGGAGGTAAAGGGTTGGGTGAGTGCATGATGGAGTGAGTTGTGGCTCAGACCCCATAAACTCTTGCTGTTTTACTAAGACTTAATATATTTTCTTGAATGACTGTTTGTCCATTTGCTTTATGCCTTGAGGACAATTTTCAGAGCCTTCATATAATTGCTTTTTATAATTTTTACTAGTTCACTTGCTGAGAAGTGGGTCTCTTGAGCACTTTACTTCACCATTCTGGAATTCCTTTCTTTGAGATTGGAATGAAAACTGACCTTTTCCAGTCCTGTGGCCACTGCTGAGTTTTCCAAATTTGCTGGCATATTGAGTGCAGCACTTTCACAACATCATCTTTCAGGATTTGAAATAGCTCAACTGGAATTCCATCACCTCCACTAGCTTTGTTCGTAGTGATGCTTTCTAAGGCCCACTTGACTTCACATTCCAGGATGTCTGGTTCTAGGCCAGTGATCACACCATCGTGATTATCTGGGTCATGAATATCTTTTTTGTACAGTTCTTCTGTGTATTCTTGCCACCTCTTCTTAATATCTTCTGCTTCTGTTAGGTCCATACCATTTCTGTCCTTTATCAAGCCCATCTTTGGATGAAATGTTCCCTTGGTATCTCTAATTTTCTTGAAGAGATCTCGAGTCTTTCCCATTCTGTTGTTTTCCTCTATTTCTTTGCATTGATCACTGAGGAAGGCTTTCTTATGTCTTCTTGCTATTCTTTGGAACTCTGCATTCAGATGCTTATATCTTTCCTTTTCTCCTTTGCTTTTTGCTTCTCTTCTTTTCACAGCTACATGTAAGGCCTCCCCAGACAGCCATTTTGCTTTTTTGCATTTCTTTTCCATGGGGATGGTCTTGATCCCTGTCTCCTGTACCATTGTACAGGAGATCATGAACCTCAGTCCATAGTTCATCAGGCACTCTATCTATCAGATCTAGTCCCTTAAATCTATTTCTCACTTCCACTGTATAATCATAAGGGATTTGATTTAGGTCATACCTGAATGGTCTAGTGGTTTTCCTTGCTTTCTTCAATTTAAGTTCGAATTTGGTAATAAGGAATTCATGATCTGAGCCACAGTCAGCTCCTGGTCTTGTTTTTGTTGACTGTATAGAGCTTCTCCATCTTTGGCTGCAAAGAATATACTCAATCTGATTTCGGTATTGACCATCTGGTGATGTCCATGTGTAGAGTCTTCTCTTATGTTGTTGGAAGAGGGTGTTTGCTATGACCAGTGCATTTCCTTGGCAAAACTCTATTAGTCTTTGCCCTGCTTCATTCCATATTCCAAGGCCAAATTTGCCTGTTACTCCAGGTGTTTCTTGACTTCCTACTTTTGCATTCCAGTCCCCTATAATGAAAAGGACATCTTTTTTGGGTGTTAATGCCAAACAATGCTCAAACTACCGCACAATTGCACTCATCTCACATGCTAGTAAAGTAATGCTCAAAATTCTCCAAGCCAGGCTTCAGCAATACGTGAACCGTGAACTTCCAGATGTTCCAGCTGGTTTTAGAAAAGTCAGAGGAACCAGAGATCAAATTGCCAATGTCCGCTGGATCATGGAAAAAGCAAGAGAGTTCCAGAAAAACATCTATTTCTGCTTTATTGACTATGCCAAAGCCTTTGACTGTGTGGATCACAATAAACTGTGGAAAATTCTGAAAGAGATGGGAATACCAGACCACCTGACCTGCCTCTTGAGAAATCTGTATGCAGGTCAGGAAGCAACAGTTAGAACTGGACATGGAACAACAGACTGGTTCCAAATAGGAAAAGGAGTACATCAAGGCTGTATATTGTCACCCTGGTTATTTAACATATATGTAGAGTACATCATGAGAAACGCCGAACTGGAAGAAACACAAACTGGAATCAAGATTGCCGGGAGAAATATCAATAACCTCAGATATGCAGATGACACCACCATTATGGCAGAAAGTGAAGAGTAACTCAAAAGCCTCTTGATGAAAGTGAAAGTGGAGAGTGAAAAAGTTGGCTTGAAGCTCAACATTCAGAAAACGAAGATCATGGCATCCGGTCCCATCACTTCATGGGAAATAGATGGGGAAACAGTGGAAACACTGTCAGACTTTATTTTTTGGGCTTCAAAATCACTGCAGATGGTGACTGCAGCCATGAAATTAAAAGACGCTTCCTCCTTGGAAGGAAAGTTATGACCAACCTAGGGAGCATATTCAAGAGCAGAGACATTACTTTGCCAACAAAGGTCCATCTAGTCAAGGCTGTGGTTTTTCCTGTGGTCATGTATGGATGTGAGAGTTGGACTGTAAAGAAGGCTGAGCGCCAAAGAATTGATGCTTTTGAACTGTGGTGTTGAAGAAGACTCTTGAGAGTCCCTTGGACTGCAAGGAGATCCAACCAGTCCATTCTGAAGGAGATCAGCCCTGGGATTTCTTTGGAAGGAATGATGCTGAAGCTGAAACTCCAGTACTTTGGCCACTTCATATGAAGAGTTGACTCATTGGAAAAGACTCTGATGCTGGGAGGGATTGGGGGCAGGAGGAGAAGGGGACGACAGAGGATGAGATGGCTGGATGGCATCACTGACTCGATGGACGTGAGTCTGAGTGAACTCCGGGAGTTGGTGATGGACAGGGAGGCCTGATGTGCTGCGATTCATGGGGTTGCAAAGAGTCGGACACGACTGAGCATCTGAACTGAACTGAACTGGAATTCCTGCCTCTTTCATTTACATTTAAGTGCAAATATTCATGTAATTCTGACAAAATGATAATTCTTATATATTTAATTTATTATAACTTTTTGGGTTCCCAGTGATTTTTCTTTTTATTGTTTTTTTTTACATGTTATGACACATGGAACCTGAAGAGTTTAAATTCGCCTTTACTGTTGTTGGGAAGAGAAGCTCACTTTAGGCATGTGTGTTTGCCAAAATAGTGTGCCTCATATTCCTTTACCTGTATTTAGTCTTTTTGAGAGACAATATGACAATTGAACAGTTATTTCTCTCTGTATGCATCATTTGATCCTGAGCAATAGATTGTTTCTTTAATGGCAAATGATAATGGCTGTGCTTTTCTGTGAGAGATAGCTGATATCATTTTTTCCCCCTAAAGACTGAAAAGTGAAAATAAAATGATATCCTTTTAGTGGAAATTTCTTGTCACTACTTTGGTATGAGATAAAAGAAAATAAAAACATGTTATGGCTAGGGAAAGCAAGATAAATTGTGACTGGTAGCATTATTTTAAATTTAAATGGTATATGGGGAATAAGCTGTATGACAAGAGTCCGGTGGTTATCCATGATAACCACAGTCTTTGGGAAAACACAGACCACTGAGGAATGATTTTCAAAGTATTTCTTAATTGACTTCATTTTGGTGTGGAACTTCTATAAGACCCTATAGCATGATCCCTCAAAATCATTTTTATTGCTTCTGGTTCTACATAGCAGCCCTGGAAGTGGGCCTTAGAAGTATCCAAATTATAACACCAGGCTTTTATTATGTACATGGTATTTCTTACAGATACTTTAGTGATTCCAAATTTGTGGATTTTTCCCACATAAAAGGATGAAAATAGTGATTTTTGTAATCACAGTACCCCAGGGACTCCTGTTGTTATGGACCTGAGCATCTGTACTTAGGCAGTCAACCACCATTCCAATAGGCTAGGCAAATAGTGTTTTACCACTCTTGCCTATGGGATTATTGTCCATTTCTTTTACTGTACTAGAATTAAAGTGGATTTCTGCTCATGAACCTTTGTTTTAGAGTGAATGTTATATCTCTTAGTACTTTAAATCTTTTCTATGAATAATTTCAAAAATACTTCAGAAGAAAATCATCCATTTTCATCTCTGTGCATGAACTTTGTTGCAGAGATAAAGCTGTCTATGAAATGCCTTTAGAAAGGATTTGCAGATGCCAGTGTCTAGTGGTGCTGGCGACTACAGCAAAAAAAGTTCCAGAATCTCCCTAAGTGCCTGACTTGAAAGGGCTTAGAATCACAGAAGGTAAAGGAAAGGATAGTAGGTGGAGTTTCAACAATTATTTTCTGTTTGTTTTACTGCACTCTCTTCGTTGTTCTTCCCCAATTGGGAATGCCTATGTGTTAAATAATTAGCATGTGCAATGTAGTGCTTCTGTATAAACATTCATTCCAAATGCACTATATTATTTAATTTTGAAAGATAGCCAGTGAGGATCGCATAGCTTTTCCATTAGGAGAAATAGCCTGATAGTAGCCATGCAGAGCAGAAGTAGCAAAACTGGCACTTAATTCAGACATCTTATTCCAAGTTGATACTCTTCACTATAACATACAGAAAGGTCTGGGGGTGAGGACAGAGGCATCCATGGGATGTAAGAGAGGCCAATGGGAGAAGAGAAATCACTCAGGTTCCAGGAAGTGAGGTGGAGGTAATACAAGTATGAGGTAGAGAAGATTTTTCCCTTCTTTTATTTTTTATTTTTGACTTGAAATGCATTACACTTAGGATCCAAAATTTTAACTTTCTGAATTCTTAGTAAGCAAAGTTTTAAGTTGTTTACTAATGCTGATATTTCTTAAGTTGATTTAGTGATGTTTTCATCCTTTTGGGTTTTTATTGTAAAAGTTTACCAGAGTTTGTTTTTAAAAAACATTTTAACCTAAAATTGAGAAGTACAGATGGCTTGGAGAATCTTCTTTGTAGTTTGCTATTATGAAAAAGAAAAATGATCAAAACTATGTGTATATAGCTAAGAAAATTAATAGGATAGAATTATTTTTGCTGTTCTACCTTTTCCTATCCTGGGCCAGAAGTATCAGGCTGTGTGTTTCATCTCCTGCAGAAGCATTCTGTGTTTTTCATTTTACATTTCTAAGTAAATATGTGTTGATGATAACCTCTGGAGTTTTTATACTTAACCTGTATTCTTCTTGTATGACAAATAGATGATATATGATGACTGAGCTCCCTTATTTCATCTACCACCTTTATTTCTCCATGTTTTCTTAATTTTTGATAATTATATCATTATTCAAAGCTTCTCATTTTGTCTTCTGTATAAAGTCACCCATTTTCTTTTTTTTTTTTTTTTGAGTTCTTATTATTTTTTAAAATTTTATTTTATTTTTAAACTTTACATAATTGTATTAGTTTTGCCATATGACCTCTATTTTTGTTTTAGTTCTTCATTTTATTAATTTTAGATAGTTTCTCTTGACTTCTTGCTTTATATGATGATTATATTAACCCCCTACCTGTCCTTCCACATGTGCTTTCCTCTTTCTATCTCCTGGCTTCTGATAGCTCCATTTTGACATGACCATTAATATTTTCATACCATTCTATAACTATTAATAAATCATCTATACTTTGTGGGTAATTCTAGATGTTGAAAATGAATAAACACCATTAAAATAAAGAGGTATAATAACTAATATAAATCGAGTACTTACAATGTGCTAAGTACCATTCTAAATTGCTTTACATATAATTCAAAAATTTTTACATATATTTGCATATATTAATCCTCAAACAATACCATGAGGTAATACACTTTATTCACATTTTACAGATATGGAAACTGAGGCAATAGGAGGTTAACTAACTTGCTCAAAGTCACATAGCTAAAAGTAGTGGAGCCAGGATTTGCATTTATGTACTCTTGAGTTAGAATACATTTCTGCTAGAATTAGATTTCGCCATATACCAAACCACACTAAAATTTTAGTGAATTAAAGCAGCCTCTATTTCTTTACCTTAAGATTCTGTGGGCCAAAGATTTGTGGTGCACTTAACTGTGCAGTTCTTTGGTGTTTGGCTTGTTCATTTCAGGATCTGTGGTCAGTACAGTAGCCCTGCTTTTGGAAGTTAGATGGATGTAGGTTAGGGCCAGAAGGATCAGGCTATATGTGTTTCATCACTCAGCAGGCTAGTCTGATCTTGTTCTCGTGACATCTCGTGGTGTTCAGGGAGAGAGAGAAATAGAGGGAAACGGAGGAAGGCAAGGCCTAGGCCTGGAAATGGCACACTGTCACTTCTGCTGCATTCTATTGGCAATAGAAGTCACATGATCAGCCCGAATTCGAGAGGAAAGGGAATAGATTCCATCTATTGTTGGGAGTTGCTGGAAACAACTAGTGTGCTTACAGAGAGACATAGTTAATTGTGGCCATTTTCACAATCTATCACAATTCTCTTGACCATTACACATATTGCTCTTTATTATATAAATATTATTCACTAGAGAGCCAATATGTACTAAGATTACATTTCATTCTCCAGAATTCCAGTGTCATCACTCAACATAAAAAATGATATTGATAAAAAGAGACTTATTTCTTAGACTCCATCATTTGCTCAATTATTATATTATGTTTTAATTTGTTTTATACTAGGCCTTTTCTTTCTTGTATGTTTTTTCTGGGGCTTATGATTGCCATCTCCCCCTTAAGAAATACATCCTTACTTTACTATGTCTATAATAGTTTATAGCTTTGTATTTACTTTTTCTAATGTTTATAATCCATGCCCTTTTTTGTCCCCTTGAAAATGTCCCTGGATCCAGATTATTCTGGCTATAATTTGCACAGATCACTTTGTAAGCTGTCATTCTGGGACTTCATTTCATGTATTTTTGGATTTTTGTTTACTCTTTGTATCTTACAGCTTTCCTGGCTTTCACTCTTGTTTTGCTAGGGGCTATCTTAAAACAACTTCTGCAGAATACAAGTAAATTTCCCAAGGCCTTATGTGTCAAAAAATGGATTTATTTTCCTTTTACATTTACCTGAGAATTTGTCAGGGTGTAGTTTTCCAAGATCAAAATATTTTCCTTCAGTGTTTTGAAAATCTTGCACAACTATCTTCTAGCTTCTATTACTTCCAGTGAGAAATGTGATGGCAGCAACTCTCTTGTTCCTTTATAGGTTCTTTTTTTTCTCTTTCCCTTTTCTTCTCAGATATTAGATTTCTCTGTTCTTTTTGTTCTGAAATTTCACAAAAAAATATGTTTAAGCATGGATCTTCTGTTAATATTTGTGAGATCCCTTTAAATTTTAAATATAAATTTTTTATTTCAAGCTCTCAGATTTTTTTTTACAACAGTTGTCCCTTTGTTTTCTCTGTTTTCTTTAGAATTCCTGTGGGTAAAATGTTTGACTTCTTAGATTGACTCTCTCTATGTGTCTTTTAAATCTCTTCTCTACCTGCCTCCTGTGAAACATATATGCATGTTTAGAACTGGATATGGAACAACAGACTGGTTCCACATTAGGAAAGGAATACGTCAAAGCTGTATATTGTCACCCTGCTTGTTTAACTTATATGCAGAGTATATCATACAAAATGCTGGGCTGGATGAAGCACAAGCCAGAATCAAGATTGCCAGGAGAAATATCAATAACCTCAGATATGCAAATGATACCACCCTTGTGGCAGAAGGTGAAGAAGAACTAAAGAGCCTCTTGATGAAAGTGAAAGAAGAGAGTGAAAAAGTTGGCTTAAAACAACATTCAAAAAACGAAGATAATGGCATCTGGTCCCATCACTTCATGGCAACTAGATGGGGAAACAATGCAAAAAGTGAGAGACTTTCTTTTCTTGGGCTCCAAAATCACTGCAGATGGTGACTGCAGCTACGAAATTAAAAGACACTTGCTCCTTGGAAGAAAAGCTATGACAAACCTAGACAGCATTGTTAAAAAGCAGAGACATTAATCTATGGTTTTTCCAGTAGTCATGTATGGATAGGAGAGTTGGACCATAAAGAAGGCTGAGCGCTGAAGAATTGATGCTTTTGAACTGTGGTGTTGGAGAAGACTCTTGAGAGTCTCTTAGACTCAAACCAGTCAATCCTAAAGGAAATCAATCCTGATATTCATTAGAAGGACTATTGCTGAAGCTGAAGCTCGCCTACTTTGGTGAAGAGTGTTGGAGCTGATGTGAAGAGCCAACTCATTAGAAAAGACCCTGATGCTGGGAAAGACTGAAGGCAGGAAGAGAAGGGGATGACAGAGGACAAGACGTTTGGATAGTGTCACCGACTCAATGGACATGCATTTAAGCAAGCTCCGGGACATGGTGAAGGACAGGGAAACCTGGCGTGCTGCAGTCTGTGGCGTTGCAAAGAGTCGGACATGACTGAGCAACAACAACTCGCTTTTGTTCCACATTCTTAAAGATTTCCTCAGCTTTATCTTTTAAATTTATAATTGAATTTTTAATAATAATACTTCTAATTTTTAAGTGTTTTTTCTGAGTTTTTTTTCTTCACATTGTGTTCTTTTGTAGATTACATCTTCTTGGACATTTTGGAATATATTTATGACAAATTAAAATTTAAAAAAAAATCAGTTTCTTTTAGGTTCAGTTTTCTAAAACTTTGGTGTTTTTCGTGTAGTTAGTTTTCTCCTAATGACCTCTGATTTCTGATTGTTGGTACATGTATTGCTGTTGTTGTTCAGTTGCTAAGTTGCGTCTGAATTGGCCACCCCATGGACTGCAGCATGCCAGGCTCCTCTGTCTTTTGGTCTCTCCTGGCATCACAGTTCAAAAGCATAATTTCTTTTGCATTCAGACTTCTTTATGGTCCAACTTTCACATTTGTACAGGACTACTGGAAAAACCATGGCTTTGACTATATGAATCTTTTTTTGGCAAAGTGATGTCTCTGCTTTTTAATTTCTACAAAGCGTGTTGAAAAGCAGAAACATTTCTCTGCTGACAGAGGTCTGTATAGTCAAGGCTATGGTCCTCCCAGTGGTCATGTACAGTTGTGAGAGCTGGACTGTAAAGAAGGCAAAATGCCAAAGAATTGGTGCCTTCTAACTGTGGTGCTGGAGAAGACTCCTGAAAGTCCCTTGGACAGCAAGGAGATTGAACTAGTCAATCTTAAGGTAAATCAATCCTGAATACTCATTGAAAGGACTGATGCTGAAGCTTCAGCTCCAGTATTTTAGTCCTCTGATATGAAGAGCTGACTCATTGGAAAAGTCCCTGATGTTGGGAAGGATTGAGGGCTGAAAGAGAAGAGGGCATCAGAGGATGAGATGACTGGGTGCATCACCGATGCAATGGACATGAACTTGGGCAAATTTCGGGAGGTGGTGAGGGACAGAGAGGCCTGGTGTGCTGCTTTCCATGGGATCGCGAGTTGGACATGGCTGGGCAACTGAACAACAACTAGCTTTCCTTCCAAGGAGCGAGTAAGTATCTTTTAATTTCATGGCTGTAGTCACCATCCACAGTGATTTTGGAACCCGTGAAAATAAAATCTGCCACTGTTTCCACTTTTTTCCTGTCCATTTGTCATGAAGTGATGGGACTGGATGCCATGATCTTAGTTTTTTTGAATGTTGAGTTTCAAGCCAGTTTTTTCACTCTCCTCATGTGATTGAGGGAATAGGTGAGTACTCTGTGAGCTTTGTGTATACAGGGAATACTTGTAAACCTGCAGGCTTAGCTCTCATATGAGTAGATGGGAAGTTTATTGCCCTATGTGAAGCTGTCAAAGAAGAGTGAGGGGTTGACCATTCACATGTAGAAACCTTTCATTACTCCAATATTTTCACTTTAAAGTTTAAGTGAAAAATTTTAAGGTTTCATTCACTTATCTACTGATTTGTTGTTTCACAATAATTCCAGGAGTTGACTCCTTCCACACTGAAATTCCTTCCACAAATATTTTTAGTTTGCAGCTTTCTCCTTCCTATTTCACTTAGTGACATTCTTTTATTTCTCTATCTTAGATATTTGTTGAAATTCACTCCCCCTGGACCTCTTATTTTCTATTATAGATTTATACCTCTGTTATTCCTTCAGCATAATTTTAATAGATTCTCAAGAGGGAGCAGGAAGAAACATGTAACCTCAGTTGGATACTTCACCCAGTAGTTTTCTCCATGCCTTACTTTATTCGTCTGTAGTGTGGGAGACCTGGGTTCGATCCCTGGGTTGGGAAGATTCTCTGGAGAAGGGAAAGGCTACCCTCTCCAGTGTTCTGGCCTGGAGAATTCCATGGACTGTATAGTCCATGGGGTTGCAAAGAGTCAGACATGACTGAGCAACTTTCAGTTCTTCTTTTACTTTTCAAAAAAGAAAAATCCTAGCTTTATATGCTCTGCTCAGGAGGAATATCATTCTTCTTTAACTAATGAAGGAATACTCTTTATGTAGTAGCATCTATATTTACTATACTTTTAGGTCTTTTTAGCTAAATCTCTTAAAAACAAAGATGTTGTTTATGGTTTAGCATCTACTGGGATGGGAATGAAATACTTATGTTGGTGTACTGATATACTATCCAGATATCACTATATTATGGAATATGGTAGGTCTGTTATATTTCCCTCTTCCAGCTGTCCTTGGATTATCTGATATATTGGATAGGAACTCTTACAATACATGTATATAAATATGCTTAATTAACATAGACAGATTTCTAGTCAGTGGTTGGTATATTAATCTGGCAAATCCTTCTTCTCCCATCCTGCCAAATTTTTGATTCCATGAAAGTCTGCCAATCTAGTTCTTAATGGCTCTAAATATGGGGAACCCTTCATGTAGACTTCCTTGAAGCAATGGCCTGTCTTCTTGTTCTCATTCTAATTCTTTTGGAATGTTCTCTTCTTTTTCTCCCCTGTTCAAAACCCTAGAAAGTCACTCCCTTCCTCATTGGGTAAATTTGCCTGGTTTACTCTCAAGTCCAGTTCATGTTTTATTGAACTCACATTGAATTCTCCCAGGGATGTGATTTGCATGTCCTCACCTTCTTTTCTTTCCTGTAAATACTTCTAGCTCTGTGTCTTCGCCATCATCCAGAGTGTCCCTTAGCCTCCCCCTGAGAGTTTTCACATACATTTTCCCTGTGTCACTTTGCCCATGCAAGGCATGGAGGTGTTTTCTTTGTTGTTTTGATAGCCTTCTAGAAATACAGGTTAGATAAACAAGAAGGACTTTATAAACCATTCGGACTTAAAAATTCAGCAATATTAGATCAATTTTGGTGTAGATCAAGGTGCAGGAAGGATTATTATTTTTATAAGTCTAAAGTATTTCATTCTATTAATTACATATATCTGTTCCTGTATATAGTATCATTAAAAGTGTTTCACTGTCCTAAAAGTCCTCTATTTTTCACCTATTCATTTCTTTTCCCCCGCTAATCCCTGGCAGCCAGTGATGTTTTTACTGTAGTTTTGTTTTTTTCCAGAATGTCATATGGTTTAAATCATATAGTATGTAGCCTTTTCAGATTGACTTCTTAAACTTACTAATATGCATTTAAACTTCTTCCATGTCTTTTCATGACTTGATAGCCTATTTCTGTTCAGCACTGAAATAATATTCCGTTGTCTGGATGTACATAGTTGAGTTATCCATTCACCCACTGAAGGGGACATCTTGGTTGCATCTAAGTTTTGGAAATTAGAATGAGCTGCTATAATCATCCAAGTGAAGATTTTTGTGTGGATTTTGGGCTCCAAAATCAGTGCAGATGGTGACTGCAGCTGTGAAATTAAAAGACGCTTGCTTCTTGGAAGAAAAGCTATGACAAACCTAGACAGCATATTAAAAAGCAGTGACATTACTTTGCTGACAGAAGTCCGTCTAGTCAAAGTTATGGTTTTCCCAGTAGTCATGTATGGATGTGAAAGTTGGACCATAAAGAAAGCTGAGCATCGAAGATTTAATGCTTTTAAACTGTGGTGTTGGAGAAGACTCTTGAGAGTCTTGTGGACTGCAAGGAGATCAAACCAGCCAATCCCAAAGGAAATCAGTCTTGAATATTCAATGGAAGGAGTGATGCTGAAGCTGGATCTCCAACACTTTGGCCACCTGATGTGAAGAACTGACTCAGTGGAAAAGACCCTGATGCTGGGAAAGACTGCGGGCAGGAGGAGAAGGGGATGACAGAGGATGAGATGGTTCAGTGTTGTCACCATCTCAATGGATATTAGTTTGAGCAAAGTTTGGGGAGATAGTAAAGGGCAGGGAAGCCTGGCATGCTGCAGTCCATGGGGTTGAAAGAGATGGATGTGACTGAGTGACTGAACTGAACTAAAATTTTAAATTCTTTTGGATAAATATCAAAGAGCATGATCACTGGATGAGATGTTTAGCTTTATAAAAAAGTATGTTTAGTTTTATAAGAAACTGCCAAACTCTCTTCCATAGTGGCTGTAACATTTTGTATTTCCCCTGAGTTTCTGTTTCCCCACATGCTTCCCAGTTTTTGTTATCAGTGTTCTGAGTTTTGGCCTTTCTGGTTGGTGTGTAGTGGTATCTCATTATTGTTTTGATTAGCATTTATCTAATGACATATGATGTTGGACATCTTTTCAAATGCCAGTTTGCCATATCTATATCTTTTTTGATGAGGTGACTGTAAGGTCTTTGGATCATTTTTTTTAAACCAGATTCTTTGTTTTCTTTAGTTTTAAGAGTTCTTTGTATACTTTGGATAACAGTCCTCTTTCAGATATGTCTTTTATAAGTATTCCTCCCAGTCTGTAGCTTGTCTCCTCATTCTTTTGACACTGTCTTTCACATTAAGGTTTATTTTTGATAAAGTTTTATGTTCTGTGCTGTCTGTCTCTTTGTGCTGAAAAGTACTTCTGGAATCTTGAAATTCTTGTTGAGAGGTGAAATAGTTTTTGTGAATTTTGGTGTAGTCTCTAGAGGGACATTCCAAACTTGATGTCTTAGTTTACCCTTGAAGGCTCATATTATATTAATATCTATCAGTTCTCACCTCCTTAAAGGGAATTCTATGCTCTTGACATTGGGCAGTTGTGGATTTTTGGCCATGAAGTGAGAGCTAAATATTCTGTGGGTTTTAGATCTCTTATTGGAAGAAATGTAAATCTTATTCCCACAAAATTGAAAACTGCTGCAGTAATGTTAGAGGCGGTGTGATTTTTGGAATGTACATGTGATGAGGAGTAATGAGACCTGGTTTCTAGTGTGAGCACTAACATACGGTAGCTAGTAATTTTGGCTAAATAATGCTAACAAAAGCCTATTTCCTTATCTGTAAAGTTGGAACAATAAAGCTTAGTAATAATATTAATTACTAATAAGATTCTTTCATGGTTTTAATGGCTTGATAGCTCTTTTCTTTTTAACACTGAATAATAGTGAATAATTTTGTGATGGTTAATTTTATGTGTCAACTTGGTGAGGCCATGGTACCCAGGCTTTAGTCAAACAGCATTCTAGATGTTATTGTGGAGGTGTATTAATATTTTAGATGTGATTACCATTTAAAATCAGTAGGCTCTGAGTACTATTACCCTTCATAGTATGGATGGGCTTCATCTAGTCAGCTGAAAGCCTTAAGAAAAAAGATTGAGGTCCCCCAAAGAGGAACAAATTCTGACTCTTGATTGCCTTAGACTTGAGACTGTGGCATCAACTCTTTGCCGGATCTTCAGCCTACTGGCCTGCACTGCAGATTTTTGTCTTACCAGTGTCCATAATCAAATGAGCTGGTTCCTTAAAATCATTCAGTCAATTAATCAATCAATGAATCAATTAATCAGTCTCTCTCATACACAGATACACAGCACACACACACACACAGTCACACACACCCTATATTGGTTCTATTCCTTTGGAGAACTCTGACTAATAAGACTATGCAACTGCCTAGATACTATGACAGTAGGATAAAATCAGTTAATGAATACAGCTGTGCTATGTAAACTTCAGGGCACCACACTGAAATATAAATGAAATAAAACCCACATATAGATACAGAAGCTTTTCTGTATAAGGGAATGATTATTTCCTTGTTTTTTATATTTGTTCACCCACATTATACTAATTAAAATGGTAGCAAGATTAAAGAGCAGATCTGGAAGCAAAACATGAGCTCTGGAGGTTGAGTGAAGATTTGGAATAAGGGTCAATTAGAATGTACTGGATCTCAGAAGGGTAAAGCAGAGAGGGGTTGGTTATGAACACAAAGAAAGGGGTGAAATAAGGGTTTCTGGATTTGGTCATTAGGAGGTAACAGGTGATATTTCATGAAATGGGTTTCATAGGTTGATGGTAGAGGATCTCCACTTGTATGGGCAAATCTAAGGTCATAAAATGTTTTCAAGAAGTACACTCTAGAAAAGGAGTAAAATCTAGGGCTCATACCCTGTAGAGTTATTTTAGAAACACTTACTTTTAGAGGATCAGGCATCATCAAATAGCCAGAACAGTAACTTAATCTAGCAGGGTAGGAGGTCTGTTTGTGAGTTTAAAAGCAGAGAAGACATTTTAATATCTTACTTCTTTGTTCAGATTTCTCTTCAGATTGTGTGGGAAAGTTCTTAATAAAGAGATCAAATAGAGAGATAAGAACTTTGCTTAATATAGTATGTACATTTGATGCTATCAAGATTGGCAAATTTTCTAGATTAAAAGCTACTATTAGTTCACTGTTTTTTTAGCCAACATATTTTCATTCAAATTATCTATTATGCACTGACATGCAAGAGAAACATCAGTTCCTAATGAAATAAGCCCCCTAGTTTTCTAATGTTTTATGTCTAAGGGTGATCTCACGAATACAAAGTTTAATGGAACTCAAGTGCTGTACTAAGTAAATATCCCCTTTTTGCAGTAATCTCATGACCATATTTATTTTAAATTGCTGGAATAAATGATTTCTGTTCAGATGATTTTTAGGTAGACCTACCCAGAGTTGATTCCCTGATGCAAGTGCTGATGTGCAAACAGCAAGAATCTGAATGCATGCATAATCAATAATGCATCTAGAGGCTCTCAACTGAGTTCACTCAGAGTATCTATTAGACCTTGTCTTTCAATATCTCATCTCTCTAGCTAATTAGGCAAGCATTCCAGGGAACCTTGGGTGCAGTAACCCACCTTACTTTGAGCAATAAGGAGAAAGAAATTATCCCTAGAGGGGTGAAAGGTAGTTTTCTGTGGTGGCTCCATACATATTTGAATGTCTCAATTATTTTGGACAACTGGCACATATTTTATAGAGTCCTTTATTCATTCAACATTTATTCAAAAACATTAACTGAGTGCTTCCTAGGTGTCAATTATTGTTGGGAATAGAAGACAAGTTTGCTGCTATTTGTGTACTGTTTAATCAGAGAAGATAGAAAATATACAAGTAAACCAATAAATAAATAAGATACTTTATAGCTAGTACATACACGTCCTAAAAAATGAAGTGGGTATCTATTGTAGGGTGGGTAGTGAGATTGGCAGGGCTAATTATATAGAGTAGTCAGGGAAAGCCTGTCCAAGGAGTGACTTAGGCTGAAGATTTAGAAGAAGAGATTTTCCAGGGCAAATGGGATTACAATCCCAAAATTCTGAAGTAGGATTTTGAAGTGAAAGTGAAAGTTGATCAGTCGTGTCCAACTCTTTGCAACGCCATTTACTATATGGTCCATGGAATTCTCCAGGCCAGAATACTGGAGTGGGTAGCCTTCAATTCTGACCCAGGAGTCTAACCGGGGTCTCCTGCATTGCAGGCAGATTCTTTACTAACTGAGCTATCAGGGAAGCCCTGATATTATATATATGATATATAAGATTTTAATATGTTGAAATAAAAAAGGAAGTCTGCCCAGCCATAGTGCAGAGATTAGTAGTAAGAATGATATGAAGGAAGACCCTGTACAATCTTAAAGATTGTGATTGGGAGTTTGGATTTTATTCTAACTATATTTGGAAGCCACTGGAATATTTTGAGTTGGGTATCAACATGATCTACTTTCTGTTTTTTCTGCCATTCTCTCTTACACTTTTAAAGGCACTTAACAGTCTGCTTTCCATGGGTTTTCTGAGTCAATATTTCAAGTAATGTGTTCTCTAGATAGTTCTTGTTTGTTCAAATAGCCCCATTCCATGAAGTGGTAGTAATAATATTATTACTGTTTTTTAATTGCATAACTGCCCCAATATTTTATATTTACTGTCAAATGAATTGTGATACTATAAACATCTCATAAAGTAAAGTTAAATTGATTCCATTATATTAGAATTTGCACACACACAGACCATGAGGCACATTCAGCCCATTGACATCTTTTATTTTTTTTTCATTTGGGATTTTACAAATTGGGAAACTTAACATAAATATCCAGAGTAATGGGAAAATATAGTATATACACAAACAAGAAAGGTATATACACAAATAAGCTCATATTTGGAAAATAACGTTAGAGAAAGAACTTAAGAAGGGACTTAATCAGATTAAAAGACAAAGATGGTGGGGAAGCAGGTTTACAAAGCCAAAGAGGAAAGCCTGGTGACCAACATTCAGTGTGTATGGCTTGCAGTATTTGGGAAATTGTCATATTACATACAGCTTGTTGTTGTTCAGTTGCTAAGTTGTGTCTGACTCTTTAAGACCCCATGGACTGCAGCATGCCAGTCTCCTCTGTCCTCTACCATCTCGTGGAGTTTACTAAAATTCATATCCATTGAGACAGTGATGCTATGTAACCATTTCATCCTCTGCTGCCCCCATTTCTTTTTGCTTTCAGTCTTTCCCAGCATCAGGGTCTTTACCAATGAGTCAGCTCTTCATATCAGGTGGCCAAAGTATGGGAGTTTCAATATCAGTACTTCCAATGACTATTCTGGGTTGATTTCCTAACTGACCAATTTGATCTCCTTGCAGTCCAAGGGACTCTCAAGAGATTTCTCCGGCACCACAGTTGGAAAGCGTCAATTCTTTGGTGCTCAGCCTTGTATATGGTCCAACAATAACATCCATACATGACTACTGGAAAAACAGCTTTGACTGTATGGACCTTTATTGTCAAAGTAGTGTCTTTGCTTTTTAATATACTGTCTAGGTTTGTCATAATTTTCCTTCCAAGGAGCTAACATCTTTTAATTTCATGGCTGCAGTCACCATCTGCAGTGATTTTGGAGCCTAAGAAAATAAAATCTGTCACTGCTTCCAATTTTTACATAGAGCTAAAGGGATCTAATACATATTATGAACCCATATTGTAGGAGTTCAAGTTTCATATCTAGTGCTTTTTAGATACATGATGTTTGACAAGGTACTTAATCTTTCTCTGTTTCCATTTTCTTCTCTGTAAAATGGGGATAATAAACTCCTTTTTCATAGGGCTGCGATGAGTATTTTTTAAAATCAGTTTTTGTTTTTATTTTATTTATAGTTGACTTACAACTTCCGTTCCCTGACAGCTCAGTTGGTAAAGAATCCGCCTGCAATGCAGGAGATCCCGATTCGATTCCTGGATTGGAAAGATCTGCTGGAGAAGGGACAGACTACCCACTCCAGTATTCTTGGGCTTCCCTTGTGGCTCAGCTGATAAAGAATCTGCCTGCAGTGTGGGAGACCTGGGTTTGATCCTCGGGTTGGGAAGATCCCCTGGAGAAAGGAAAGGCTACCCACTCTAGTATTAGTCCATGGGGTCACAAAGAGTTGGATACTTTCACTTTTGATTCACAATGTTGTGTTAGTTTCTGCTGTCCAGTTCAGTTCAGTTGCTCAGTCATGTCCGACTCTTTGTGACCCCATGGACTGCAGCACGCAAGGCTTCCCTATTCATCGCCAACTCCTGGAGCTTGCACAAACTCACATCCGTAGAGTCAGTAATGCCATCCACCCATCTCATCCTCTGTCATCCCCTTCTGCTGCTGCCTTAAATCCTTCCCAGCATCAGGGTCTTTTCCAGTGTGTCAGCTCTTTGCATCAGGTGGCCAAAGTATTGGAGTTTCAATTTCAGCATTCCTCCTTCCAATGAATATTCAGAACTGATTTCCTTTAGGATGGACTCTCAAGAGTCTTCTCCAACACCACAGTTCCAGTAGTCATGTATGGTTGTGAGAGCTGGCCTGTAAAGAAAGTTGAGCACTGAAGAAATAATGCTTTTGAACTGTGGTATTGGAGTTTCTGCTGTACAGTAAAGTAAATCGGTTATACATAAATATATCTACTTAAAAGTTTCTATTCCTATATAGGTCATTACTCAGTATTGAGTATTGTGCTGTACAGTAAGTTCTCATTAGTTATCTTTCTTATATATGATCATGTGTATATGTCAGTTTTAGTCTCCCAATTTATCCTTCCCTCTTTTCTCCCTTGGTAACCAAAAGTTTGTTTTCTACATCTGTAAACTCAGTTTCTGTTTCATAAATAGGTTCATATATGTTGTTATTCAGTTGCTAAGTCTTTGCGACCCCCATGGGCTATAGCATGCCAAGCTCCTTGTCCTTCACTGTCTCTGGGAGTTTGCTCAAACTCATTTCCACTGAGTCCCTGATGCCATCCAACCTAGATATCCTCTGTCACCCGCTTCTCCTCCTGCCTTCAATTTTTCTCAGTATCAGTGTCTTTTCCAATGAGTTGGCTCTTCAGATCCGAAGGCCAAAGTATTGTAGCCTCAGCTTCAACATCAGTCCTTCCAATGAATATTCAGGATTAATTTCTTTTAGGATTGACTGTTTTTATCTCTTTGCTGTCCAAAGGATTCTCAAGAGTCTTCTTCAACACCACAATTTGAAAGCATCAATTCTTCGGCGCTGAGCCTTCTTGATGGTCCAACTCTCACATCCATAGGTGACTACTGGAAAAACCATAGCTTTAACTATACAGACATTTGTTGGCAAAGTGATGTCTCTGCTTTTTAATATGCTGTCTAGGTTTGTCATATCTTTTCTTCTAAGGAGCAAGCATATTTAATTTCATGGCTGCAGTCACCATCTGCAGTGATTTTGGAGCCCAAGTAAATAAAGTCTGCCACTATTTCCACTTTTTCTCCATCTATCTGTCATGAAGTGATGGGATCAGATTCCATGATCTTCATTTTTTGAATGTTGAGTTTTAAGTTAGTTTTTTCACTCTCTTCTTTCACCCTCATCAGGATGCTCTTTAGTTCCTCTTCACTTTCGGCCATTAGAGAGTTATCTGCATATCTGAGGTTGTTGATATTTCTCCTGGCAATCTTGATTTCAGCTTCTGATTAATCCAGCCTGGCATTTCACATGATGTACTATGCATAGAAGTTAAATTAGTAGGGTAACAATATACAGCCTTGCTGTACTCCTTTCCCAATTTGAACCAAGGAGTTGTTCCTTGTCCAGTTCTAACTGTTGCTTCTTGATCTGCATACAGTTTCTCAAGAGGCAGGTAAGGTGGTCTGGTATTTCCATCTCTTTAAGGATTTTCCATAGTTTGTTGTGATCCATACAGTCAAAGACTTTAGCACAGTCCGTGAAGCAGAAATAGATGTTTTTCTGGAATTCCCTTGCTTTCTCTATGATCCAGTTGATTTTTGCAGTTTGATCTCTGGTTCCTCTGGTTCTAAATCCAGCTTGTACATCTGGAACTTCTTGGTTCACATGGTATCAAAGCCTACTCTGAGGGATTTTGAGCATTACCTTGCTTAGCATGTGAAATGAGTGCAGTTGTGCGGTAGTTTGAACATTTTTTAGCACTGACTTTCTTTGGAATTGGGATGAATACTGACCTTTTGCAGTCCTATGGTTATTGCTGAGTTTTCCAAATTTGCTGGCATATTGGGTGCAGCACTTTCACAGCATCATCTTTTAGGATTTGAAATAGCTCAGCTGGAATTCTATCACCCCAACTAGCTTTGTTTGTACTAATGCTTCCTAAAAGGCCCACTTGACTTTACACTCATTTTTTAATTTTAATTTAATTTTTTTGTGACTCCTTTTAAAACATTTTTTTACTTTTTTTAAAAAATGGAGTACAGTTGCTTTACAATGTTGTGTTAGTTTCTGCTGTATAAAAATCAGCTATATGTATACATATATCTTCTCCCTCTTGTGCCTCCCTCCCTGCCCACCCCTCTAAGTCATCACAGAGCACTGAGCTGAGCTCCCTGTGCTACATAACAGCTTCCCACTAGTTATCTATTTAACACGTGGTAGTGTATATATGTCAGTGCTAGTCTCTCAGTTCATCCCACCCTCTCCTCCCCTTTTCCCCTTGTCTACAATTCCATTCTCTAAATCTGCATCTGTATTCCTGTCCTGAAAATAGGTTCATCAGTACTGTTTTTTCTAGATTCCCTATATATCCATAATATACTATACTTGTTTTTTTTCTTACTTACTTCTCTCTGTAGGACTCTAGGTTCATCCACATCACTGCAAATGACCCAATTTAATTCCTTCTTATAGCTGAGTAATATTTCATTGTATGCATGTGTCACTCTTCTTTATCCATTCCTCTGTTGATGGACTTTTAGGTTGCTTCCATGTCCTTGCTATTGTAAATAGCACTGCTATGAACACTGAGGTGCATGTATCTTTTTGAATCATGGTTTTCACTGGATATTCAAGTGTGGGACTGCAGGGTCCTATGGTAGCACTTTTTAGTTTTCAGAGGAACCTCTATACTGTTCTCCATAATGGCTGGACCAATTTACATTCCCACCAGCAGTGTGTGAGTGTTCTTTTGTTATGAGGCTAAAGTTACTAACACATATGAAGCACTTATAATAATTCCTGTTACTCAGTAACATTTAGTAAGTATTCCCTTGTAGGTCAGTTGGTAAAGAATCTGCCTACAATGCAGGAGACCTGGGTTCGATTCCTGGGTCAGGAAGATCCCCTGGAGAAGGAAATGGCAACCCACTCCAGTATTCTTGCCTGGAGAATCCCATGGACAGAGGAGCCTGGCAGGCTACAGTCCACGGGGTTGCAAGAGTCGGACATGACTTAGCGACTGAACCATCGCTGCCGCTGCCAAGCTATTGTTACTATCATCCTCACTTTATAAATGAAAAAACTTGACATACTCAAACAACTAATTGATATCATAGAAGTTACCCAGAAGTTCTCCGGGAGAAAGAAATGGCAACCTACTTCAGTATTCTTGCCTGGGGAAGCCAAGGGACAGAGGAGCCTGGCAGGCTACAGTTCATGGGATTGCAAGAGACAGGCATGACTTAATGATGGCTTTCTTTCTTTTTACCCAGAAAGTTAATGGAAGAGTCAGATCCTGAGACCAAGTCTCTTATGAATCTCTACTGGGGATAAGTGTTTCAGGAATAATTTGAATAGTTTATCTTGAGTAAATTTTTAAAAATAATTTACCTCTGTTAAGCCCCAAAGTTTATCTAAATCAGCAGTTCTCATTTTTGTTTAAATTTCAAGATGCTTTAACATTCTTAAAAATTATGGAAGGCTCAAAAGAACTTTTATTTATGTAGGTTATATCTATTAGTATTTACTATATTAGAAATTAAAGTAAGATACCTTATTCATTAATTCATTTTAAAAACCAAAAATAAACCAATTACAAACTATCATAAATAACATATTTTTTATGAAAAATAACTATTATAAAAAACAAAAGTATTTAGTGAGAAAGTGAAATTATTTTACATTTTTGCAAACCTTTAATGTCTAGCACAGTGACAGCTGGATTCTCATATCTGCTTATGCATTCAATCTGTTGTGATATTACTCTGGAAAACTCCAATGTACATGCAGTTCCTTGTTTATATGAAAGTTGTTTTTACTTGACTGACTCTCTTATAATCTCAGGGACCCCCAGAGGTCCTGAGAACCACTGATTGAGGTGAAAATGGAGATTTTAGATGGAAAAGATACAAAGCCTTCCCAAGTCCCAAATCTTAATTTAGAGGTAGAAACTTAGTGGCCAAGAGCAAACTTTCCCAGGAAACAGTAAAATCAAACACTTGTTGCCTTGCATACTCTAGGTATATATCTTTAAAACAAATGCCCACTGCCACCCCAAAATATTCATTGAATTATAAAATATTGTCTCTCTAACCCCACTCCCTCAAACTATATGTCCAAAAGACAATAAGAGAGAATCAGAGACGAAAGGCAATGAAGAATATTTTAGAAAATGGAGCAATTAAAGATATTCAGGAAATTTATAACAAAGAAAAAAATCCATCATAAGGATTCTTAGTAACAAGTGGAAAGAAATACAGAATCCAGAAGATAGGAGGAAAGATGAAGAATATGAACGGTGATGGTTTTTTATTTTTGGTACTAACACTGACTGAAAGAACAGTACCTGCTAGAGGAAAATTTTTTAGAAGAGGATTTCAAAAATATAAAATATTTGTAATGTTTCATAGAGAAAACCTAAACAGAGATGTCACTGAGGGCTAATAAGGTGATGAACTTGATGAATACAATAAAAAAAATTCTTGGTCTTTATGCGCACTAAATCAACAGAGGTGTTTCACATTCAATAAAGAGAGAAGACAGATTATTAATTAACTGAAGAGTAAATTCTTACTACAGAGATAGACATAAGCTCAGTAGACTATACTGTTTTTTTCTATAGCTTTGATGATGACTTTGTCAAGTAAGTTTTTATTTTGTTTTATTTTCAGGCTATATGTTGTTTCCTCACTATTTCCTCTCTACTCCATATAGTATCAGTTCAGTCACTGAGTTATGTCCAACTATTTGAGACCATATGGACTGCAACACACTAAGCTCCCTGTCCATCCCCAACTCCTGGAGCATGCTCAAACTCATGTCCATCAGGTCAGTGATGCCATCCACCCATCTCAACCTCTGTTGCCCCTTCTCCTCCTGCCTTCAATCTTTCCCAGCATCAGGGTCTTTTCTAATGAGTCAGTTCTGCACATCAGGTGGCCAAAGTATTGGAGCTTCAGCTTTAGCATCAGCCTTTCCAATGAATATTCAGGATTAATTTCCTTTAGGATTGACTGGTTTGACTCCTTGCAGTCCAAGCAGTCTTCTCCAGCACCACAGTCTTCTCAAGCACAAGCTTCACAGTCTTCAGCTTAGCACAAGCTGTCTTCTCCTGCACCACAGTTCAAACGCATCAATTCTTCAGTGCTCAGCTTTCTTTATAGTCCAGCTCTCACATCCATACATGACTACTGGAAAAACCGTAGCTTTGACTAGATGTAATTTGTTGGCCAAGTAATGTCTCTGCTTTTTAATATGCTGTCTAGGTTTGTCATAGCTTTTTTTCCCAGGAGCAAGCATCTTTTAATTTCATGGCTGCAGTCATCATCTGCAGTGATTTGGGAGCCCAAGAAAATAAAGTCTCTCACTGTTTGCATTGTTACCCCATTTATTTGCCATGGAGTGATGGGACTGTCTGCCATGATCTTCGTTTTTTTAACGTTGAGTTTTAAGCCAGCTTTTTCACTCTCCTCTTTCACTTTCATCAAAGAGGCTCTTTAGTTTCTCTTTGCTTTTTGCCATAAGGGTGGTGTCATCTGCATATCTGAGGTTATTGATATTTCTCCCTGCAATCTTGCTTCCAGCTTGTGCTTCATCCAGCCCAGCATTTCTCATGAGGTACTCTGCATATAGGTTAAATAAGCAGGATGACAATATACAGCCTTGATGTACTCCTTTCCCAATGTGGAACCAGTCCATTGTTTCATGACCTGATCTAACTGTTGCTACTTGACCTGTGTACAGATTTCTCAGAAGTCAGGTAAGGTAGTCTGGTATTCCCGTCTCTTTAAGGTTTTCCTACAGTCTCTTGTGATCCACACACTCAAAGGCTTTGGTGTAGTCAATGAAGCAGAAGTGGATGTTTTTCTGGAACTCTTGCTTTTTCTATGATCCAGTGGATATTGGCAATTTGATGTCTGGTTCCTCTGCCTTTCCTAAATCCAGCTTGAACATCTGGAAGTTCTTGGATCATTTTCTGTTGAAGCCTCGCTTTGCTAGCACGTGAGATGAGTGCAGCTGTGCAGTGGTTTGAGCATTCTTTGGCATTGCCCTCCTTTGGGATTGGAATGAAAACTGACCTCTCCAGTCCTGTGGTCATTGCTGAGTTTTCCAAATTTGCTGGCATGTTGAATGCAGCACTTTCACAGCATCATCTTTCAGGATTTGAAATAGCTCAGATGGAATTCCATCACCTCCACTACCTTTGCTTGTAGTGATGCTTCCTAAGGCCCACTTGACTTTCATTCCAGGATGTCTGGTTCTAGGTGAGTGAATACACCATCATGCTTATCTGGGTCATTAAGATCTTTTTTGTAAAGTTTGTCTGTGTATTCTTACCACCTCTTCTTAATATCTTCTGCTTCTGTTAGGTCCATACCATTTCTGTCCTTTATTGTGCCCATCTTTGCATGCAATGTTCCCTTAGTATCTCTGATTTCCTTGAAGTGATCTCTAGTCTTTCCCATTCTATTGTTTTCCTCTATTTCTTTGCATTGATCACTGAGGAGGGCTTTCTTATCTCTCCTTGTTATTCTTTGGCACTCTGCATTCAAATGGATATATCTTTCTTTTTGTCCTTTGCCTTTTTCTTCTCTTCTTTTCTCAGAAGTAAAGCCTCCTCAGACAACTGTTTTGCCTTTTTGCATTTGTTTTTCTTTGCATTTGTTTTGATCGCTGCCTCCTGTACAATGTCACGAACCTCCATCCATAGTTCTTCAGGCACTCTGTCTATCAGATCTAATCCCTTGAACCTGTCTGTCACTGCCACTGTATAATTGTAAGGGATTTGATTTAGGTCATACCTGAATGTTCTAGTAGTTTTCCCTACTTTATTCAGTTTAAGTCTGAATTTGGCAATAAGGAGTTCATGATCTGAGTTCAAGTCAGCTCCCAGTGTTGTTTTTGCTGACTGTATAGAGTTTCTCCATCTTTGGCTGCAAAGACTATAATCAATCTGATTTTGGTATTGACCATCTGATAATGTCCATGTGTAGAGTCATCTCTTGTGTTGTTGAAAGAGGGTGTTTGCTGTGACCAGTGCGTTCTCTTGGCAATATTCTATTAGCCTTTGCCCTGCTTCATTTTGTACTCCAAGGGTAAACTTGCCTGTTACTCCAAGTATCTCTTGACTTCCTACTTTTGCATTTGAGTCCCCTATATTGAAAAGGACATCTGTTTTTGGTGTTAGTTCTAGAAGTTCTTGTAGGTCTTCATAGAACTGTTAAACTTCAGCTTCTTCAGCATTAGTGGTTGGAGCATAGACTTGGATTACTGTGATATTGAATGGTTTGCCTTGGATACAATCTGAGATCATTCTGTCATTTTTGAGATTGCACCCAAGTACTGCATTTTAGACTCTTTTGTTGAATATGAGGGCTACTCCATTTCTTTAAGGAATTCTTGCCCATAGTAGTAGGTATAATGGTCATGTGAATTAAATTTGCCAATTCCAATCCACTTTAGTTCACTGATTCCTAAAATATCGATATTCACTCTTGCTATCTCCCGTTTGACCACTTCCAATTTACCTTGATTTGTGGACTTAACATTGCAGGTTCCTGTGCAATATTGTTCTTTACAGCATCAGACTTTATTTCCATCACCAGTCACATCTGCAATTAGGTGTTGTTTTTGCTTTGGCTCTGTCTCTTCATTCTTTCTGGAGTTATCTTTCTACTCTTCTCCAGTAACATATTAGGCACCTACCTACCTGGGGAGTTCATCTTTCAGTGTCATTTCTTTTTGCCTTTTTATAGTGTTCATGGGGTTCTCAAGGCAGGAATACTGAAGTGGTTTGCCATTTCCTTCTCCACTGGACCATGTTTTGTCAGAGCTCTCCACCATGACCTATCCATATTGGGTGGCCCTTCATGGCACGGCTTATTGTTTCATTGAGTTACAGAAGACTGTGATCCATGTGCTTAGTTTGGTTAGTTTTCTGTGATTATGGTTTCCACTCTCTGCCCTCTGATAGATAAGGATAAGAGGCTTGTGGAAGCTTCCTGAATTGAGCACCATTTAACATTAATAATGCTCAATTTTACCTACTCGTATTATTGACATAGTGTTCCACGTTTCATCTGTCATAGATAGATATATTCCTATTTGGGCCTCTGGGCCAAATTAACTCTACGTACTAAAATTTGTCGTGTGCTGTTCAATTTTTCTTTTATTTATTAGATCATTATTAATTTAATGAACCTGGCCCTACATGGTGCTATAGGTGTGGAAGAATTCCTACAGTATTGATGAACATTTTTTTTTGTTATTTGAGTGCTGCACAAGCTATTCTGCAGCCAGAATTCTTGGTGGCCAAATATAAAGCCTTCTAATTAGAAGTATGTGATGCTATAATGAAAACATTATCGAACCAGCTGTACTGTGTATACAGATTTTCTGTTTTTATTCATGTGTGTGCATCTATTACAAACATAACACAAATAGAATATAAAAATAAGTTGACACTCACAGCCAAACCTGTTAAATTTAGTTCAGCAAATTGTATGAAACCCTCCATCTGTTTGCTACATTATCCTCACAATGATAATAGGCAAGGCAGATTTGCTAGCTGAGTTTTATAGAGAGAACGGCTTGTTCGGAAAATATATAAGCTCCCCTAAATGGAACCAAACCAAACAGCATTATTTTCTTTTCTGAGGCCTTGAGTGTTTATGTTGTGATATTACATTTACACAGATGTTATTGTTGATCTGTTGTGCCAAAGGATGACTTTGAAGCTCTTTATCAATAATTATTGCTTTGGCCAATATGTATGTACCAAAAGAGCAAACAAGTACGAGGAACAGTTGATTTCTTTAGTGATGGTCATGAGCTGAATTCTGCCTTTTGTATCTTTTTTCTATGGTTTGCTCTTGGCATTGCAAATACAACATTTATGTTTTCAGATAGAAGAGGGCCACAAAGGTCTTTATCATGTAATATTTTGTAAAGGGAATAATATTCATATTGTAGGGTTGTTGAGGATTGCATGAGACAAGAAGTGCCTAACATCAATGCTAACTTCATAGACAATGAAGAACTTTGCTCATTCTCCTAGCACCCACATCTCTTTTAGTGGTAATTAGAAATTGTTGGGGATGTTTCAGAAATCCCATGACCCGTCTTTCTAGACCTGTGACTATAGTTTTCTGAAAAGCAAACTTAGTTCTAAGACATCTCTCATGATAATTTTAAAAACCTTTTTCGTTTTAAATGCACAAAAATTAGCTAGCTGCTATTACGTGTGAAGCATCTGTGTTTTGACTATATAGGGGCCAAAGATAAATGAATCATACAACCTATACAGGTTCAAATGTTTACTCGGAGCACCCTTTTATTCCATAAAAACAAATTTTCCTTTCAGTTCTTGAATATTTTGATTATTTGCTTACAGAAACCTTAACACCTGTCAGGAAATCATAGCTACATGTCACACATCTATCACTATTCATTATTTTAATCATTTTAAAATTTATTACTATTAGTTTTTTTTTTTTTTTACATAAACAGGATTGAGGCATTTCAAGAAATAAGAACTATGTAGAACCAAACAGATTTCATTGTACTCTGCTGCTGCTGCTGCTAAGTCGCTTCAGTCGTGTCCAATTCTGTGCGACCCCATAGACGGCAGCCCACCAGACTCCCCCGTCCCTGGGATTCTCCAGGCAAGAACACTGGAGTGGGTTGCCATTTCCTTCTCCAATGCGTGAAAGTGAAAAGTGAAAGTGAAGTCGCTCAGTCGTGTCTGACTCTTAGCGACCCCATGGACTACAAGCTACCAGGCTCCTCCATCCATGGGATTTTCCAGGCAGAAGTACTGGAGTGGGGTGCCATTGCCTTCTCCGTCATTGTACTCTATATTCGTACTAAACCAGTTTTCCCCAGTTCTCCAGGTATTAGGGTCATATTTCCCTTTTGCACTGAAATTCTAGTAGTAAACCTCACTATCACACCCATTATAACCAGAGGAATGCATCCATCACAAATCTGGGAATTCCTGGGTAACATGTGCATGCTCTTCAAATTGCATTCTGGGAGGTGTTTGCTGTCTTAAACTCTGTTCTGGTTTTCTCAAGTCACATTTGGAGATCTTGTGGCAAGCTTCTCCAAGCTGCTGTTACCTTCCTTTCCTCTTCTGTTCCACATGTGAACACAGACATTCATCTAACTCTCTGTAGTACAATTATAATTAGATTCCCTTTAAGAAAGCCTTTTGAATTATTAGGTAGAATTGTTTAGCATTTGGCTTTTTCAACCTACATGCTCCTTTTTTTTTTTTAATGATTTATTTATTTAACTGGAGGATAATTACTTTACAATATTGAGGTGGTTTTTGCCATACGTTGACTTGAATCAGCCACAAGTGCACATGTGTCCCCCTATCCTGAAGCCTCCTCCCAGCTGCCTCCCCACCCAGTCTCTCTGGGTTGTCCCAGAACACCAGCTTTGAGTGCCCTGCTTAATGCATTGAACTTGCACTGGTCATCTGTTTTCTATATGGCAATATACATGTTTCAATGCTAATCTCGTAAACCATCCCACCCTCACCTTTTCCCACATAATTCAAAAGTCTGTGTCTTTAAATCTGTGTCTCTTTTGCTATCTTGCATATAGGGTCATTGTTACCGTCTTTCTAAATTGCACATATATATGTTAATATACTGTATTGGTGCTTCTCTTTCTGACTTACTTCACTCTGTATAATAGGCTCCAGTTTCATCCACCTCATTAGAACTGACTCAAATGCATTGTTTTTTTATAGTTGAGTTATATTCCATTGTGTATATGTACCACAACTTCCTTATCCATTCATCTGCTGATGGATATCTAGGTTGCTTCCATGTTCTAGCTATTGTAAACAGTGCTGTAATGAACATTGGGGTACATATGTCTCTTTCAATTCTGGTTTCCTTGATATGCATGCCCAGCAATAGGACTGCTGGGTTGTAAGAAGAGAAGTGAAAAGCAAAGGAGAAAAGGAGAGATATACCCATTTGAAAGCAGGGTTCCAAAGAATAGCAAGGAGAGATAAGAAAGCCTTCCTCAGTGATCAGTGCAAAGAAATAGAGGAAAACAATAGAATGGGAAAAACTAGGGATCACTTGAAGAAAATTAGAGAAACCAAGGGAACATTTCATACAAAGATGGGCTCAATAAAGGACATAAATGGTATGGACCTAACAGAAGCAGAAGATATTAAGAAGAGGTGGCAAGAATACACAGAAGAACTGTACAAAAAAACCTTCATGACCCAGATAATCATGATGGTGTGATCACTCACCTAGAGCCAGACATCCTGCAATGTGAAGTCAAGTGTGCCATAGAAAGCATCACTATGAACAAAGCTAGTGGAGGTGATGAAATTCCAGTTGAGCTATTTCAAATCCTAAAAGATGATGCTGTGAAAGTGTTGTACTCAGTATGCCAGCAAATTTGGAAAACTCAGCAGTGGCCACAGGACTGGAGAAGTTCACTGTTCATTCCAATCCTAAAGAAAGACAATGCCAACGAATGCCCAAACTACCGCATAATTGCACTCATCTCACATGCTAGTAAAGTAATGCTCAAAATTCTCCAAGCCAGGCTTTAGCAATACATGAACCGTGAACTTCCAGATGTTCAAACTGGTTTTAGAAAAGGCAGAGGAACCAGAGATCAAATTTCAAGCATCCATTGGATCATCGAAAAAGCAAGAGAGTTCCAGAAAAACATCTATTTCTGCTTTATTGACTACGCTAAAGCCTTTGACTGTGTGGATTACAATAAACTGTGGAAAATTCTTAAAGAGATGGGAATACCAGACCACCTGAGCTGCCTCTTGAGAAATCTGTATGCAGGTCAGGAAGCAACAGTTAAAACTGGACATGGAACAACAGACTGGTTCCAAATAGGAAAAGAAGTATGTCAAGGCTGTATATTGTCACCCTGCTTATTTAACTTATATGCAGAGTACATCATGACAAACACTGGGCTGGATGAAGCAGAGGCTGGAATCAAGATTGCCAGGAGAAATATCAATAACCTCAAATATGCAGATGTCCACCCTTATGGCAGAAAGTGAAGAGGAACTAAAGAGCCTTTTGATGAACATGAAAGAGGAGAGTAAAAAAGTTGGCTTAAAGCTCAACATTCAGAAAACTAAGATCATGGCATCCAGTCCCATCACTTCATGACAGATAGATGGGGAAACAGTGGAAACAGTGGCAGACTTTATTTTCTTGGGCTCCAAAATTATTGCAGATGGTGACTGCAGCCATGAAATTAAATATGCTTGCTCCTTGGAAGAAATGTTATGACCAACCTAGATAGCATATTAAAAAGCAGATACATTACTTTGTCCACAAAGGTCCATCTAGTCAAAGCTATGGTTTTTCCAGTAGTTATGTATGGATGTGGGTTGGACTATAAAGAAAGCTGAGCACTGAAGAATTGATGCTTTTAAACTGTGGTGTTGGATAAGACTCTTGAGAGTCCCTTAGACTGCAAGGAGATCCAACTAGTCCATCCTAAACGAGATCCGTCCTGAGTGTTCCTTGGAAGGACTGATGTTGAAGCTGAAACTCAATACTTTGGCCATTTGATGCGTTGAACCGACTCATTGGAAAAGACCCTGATGCTGGGAAAGATTGAAGGTAGGAGGAGAAGCGGAGGACAGAGCATGAGATTGTTGGATGGCATCAGCAACTCAATGGACATGAGTTTGGGTAAGTTCCGGGAGTTGGTGATGGACAGGGAGGCCGGGAGTGCTGCAGTCCATGGGGTTGCAAAGAGTCAGACACGACTGAATGACTGAACTGAACTGATGGCAGTTCTGGTTCCAATTTTTTTAAGGAATCTCCACACACTGTTCTCCCTAGTGGCTGTACTAGTTTCCATTCCCACCAACAGTGTAAGAGGGTTCCCTTTTCTCCCCATCCTCTCCAGTATTTATTGTTTGTAGACTTTTTGATGGTGGCCATTCTGACTGGCCTGATATAGTACCTCATTGTGATTTTTGATTTGCATTTCTCTGATAATGAGTCATGTTGAGCATCTTTTCATGTGTTTATTAGCCATCTGTATGTTTTCTTTGGAGAAATGTCTGTTTAGGTCTTTGGCCCACTTTTTGATTGGCTCTCTCATTTTTCTGGTATTGAGCTGCATGAGCTGCTTATGTATTTTGGAGATTAATTCTTTGTCAATTGTTTTGTTTGCTATTTTTTTCTCCATTCTAAAGGCTTCCTTTCACCTTGCTTATAGCTTCCTTCATTGTGCAATAGCTTTTAAGTTTAATTAGGTTTATTTTTGTTTTTATTTCCATTACTTTGGGAGGTGGGTCATAGAGAATCTTACTTGATTTATCACAGAGAGTGTTCTGCCTATGTTTTCCTCTAAGAGTTTCATAGATTCTAGTCTTACATTTAGAGCTTTAATCCATTTTGAGTTTATTTATGTGTATGGTGTTAGAAAATGTTCTCAGTTCAGTTCAGTCGCTCAGTCGTGTCCGACTCTTTGCAACCCCATGAATCGCAGCATGCCAGGCTTCCCTGTCCATCACCAACTCCCAGAGTTCACTCAGACTCACGTGTCAACCTACCTAATTCTGAAAAGCAGGACTTACAACCTCAGATACCTTTGGAATCTGTTAAATATTAATGTATGGGATGAAGTAGATATAAGAAAGAGTATGTAGTTCTCAATTTTTCTTGAAATATATGAGTGGACTTCCTAGGGTATCTCTCATTATTCAGCCTTTGATAGAATAAGGTATAAGAAATATTCATCTTAATTGTGAAGACAATGTCATCTGATACATATAACAACTAAAGATAGGACTGTGGTGAATGGAGAGTACGTACTTCATTGTGGAGAGCTTGGTGACTCAGCTTCAGTTGATTATACGAGGAGAAAGCATGGTGCCACTATTTCCTACTCTTCCAACATTTTGAGAGGTATCAGAAATTTACATTTCGATGTGATAATTACTTATTCAAATACTGTTGCTTTTTAATTTGCCAAAATCCAAGATCTTAAAAATGATAGGAGAGTCAGTGGTATATATTTTAGTTAAACATGTCTGCAGGGCAGATCTGACTTAAGGCAGCTATCTTGGAACCACTGTTGAAAAGAATTTGGGGCCTCACCTTTGCAAAACCAAGAGGCCAAAAGGTCAATGAAAGGTTTTGTTTTTTGCCAAACTGTCTACCCATAAATAGTGTTTCCATTCTCCTTTGGAGCAACAGGAACAAAGAGCTGTAACATTATCATAGCATTATGTCCCTGGTACATCGACAAGATGAAGATTTTAGGGAAGAATGGTTGTTTACCTGAAAGTGTTTAATTTGGTGATAGAAATCAGTATGGAAAGGACGTGAGGGGGCTGAAATCAGAGAGATTTAGGCTTAAACCCAGCTTGGACATTGATGTGTAACTTGGTATAAAAGTCAAACTCTGTGCTTCATCTTTCTTGTTTGTTAAATGGGGGTAACAAAATATACCTTACAAGTTATAATAAGGCCAGATAATCTTTACAAATGACTGATGCATAGTAAGCATTAAAAATATCATTTCCCTCCTTTCCACCTCCGACTTTCTTTAAATTCATGATCACCTTTACCTTAATTCTAATGCCAGAACTCTTAAGTTTGTTTTGTTTCTGTGTAGGTTTTGCAAATGTGTTCAAATGGGATGGCTATCTTAACAAGTTCCAGTAAATTATTAGTTTCATCAATTGGCAGACTTCCTGGTCTCTTGCCAGGATCAGTTATGGCACTTGCCCAGTACACTATCATATTTCGAGTACTGAGTTAATCCATCTCACTGTGCTCACTGGTTGCCTAATGGCTGGTCCTGCTGTTATAGTCTTAGCAACCTTATTCTGCATCCAGAGCAGCCAGGTAGCTCCTTCACCAAATATACATTTAATTGTTTTTATAGTTGCATGTATTTCTCCCTTACATCTCCATTTGAATCATTCTTGTGGAATTTTGGGCAGAAAAGCTATGATCTCTTTTTCTTTTTGCTTGTCATTATTCATCTATATGAGTCAGTACAAAGCAGTCTGGAGAAGGCACAGGTTGGGTATCAGAAACTCTGTGTTCTAGTAGCAGAAGGTCTGACATTAGCTGTATACCATTAGGCAAGTCACCTGATTCTTGGGTGTTTGGTTATCTCTTTTGTAACTGAGAGTTAATAGCTTTTGCCCTGCATATCTCTTTGAGTTGCCATGAGATAATAGACATCAGGAATTTCACTGTACAAATATAATGTGATTGAAAAAATAAAGGTAATCTTTTTAGACTTGCAAGGAATAGAGCTTAAAAAAATAAAGAAGGCTGAGTGCCAAAGAATTGATGCTTTCTAACTGTGGTGCTGGAGAAGACTCTGGAGAGTCCCTTGGACTGCAAGGAGATCAAACCAGTCAATCCTAAAGGAAATCAACCCTGAATATTCATTGGAGGGACTTATGCTGTAGCTGAACGCTCTGATACTTTGGCTACTTGGTGCAAAGAGCTGACTTATTGGGAAAGACCTTGATACTAAGAAAGATAAAGGGCAGAGTAGAAGGAAGCAACAGTGGATGAAATGGTTGGATGTCATCACCACCTCGATGGACATGAGTTTGAGCAAACTCTCGGAGATTGTGAAGGACAGGGAAGCCTGGCATGCTGCAGTCCATGGGGTTGCAAACAGTTGGACATGACTTAGTGACTGAACAGCAACAACTAAACAGTAACAACAAAAAATAAAGATCATAATTTTAGATTTTTAAGGAATAGAATGAAGTTCTCAGAATTTGGGAAACAATCACTTGAGGAGCTTCAAAAACTCCCCATAGCCAAACATAGCTGATGATAAGCCATTAAACCAGACCCTGAGGTTGGCACCAGGCATTGATATATTTTTCACACTCCCCAGGTTATCTAATGTGCAGCCAAATTTAAGAACTAGTGCTTTAGCATCTTGCTCTTACAGTGTGGTCCCTGGACCAATAGTTACCAACACTGTCTGAGAACTTGTTAAGATTGCAGAATGTCAGTTCCACTCTAAACCAGAGTTATTCATGAACATTTTAAAATTTGATAAGCAGTAATTTAGAGGTTATTTCATCTTTTATTTCACAGTTGAGGAAATCTAGAGATAGAGATTTACAGAGGATTACAATTCTAGATTGTGAAGCCAGAACTAGAATTCAGCTTTCTTGAATTCTAGGCATGTACACATTATCCCACATTCTGGATGTGGATGAACATTATTCTCCATATAGAAAAAAAGGTGTGGGTAAAATTGTCATTAGGTACACTCTAACTCTACTTTGAGTGTTTTTCAGATGTGGTTAATAGATTTGCTATGATCCATCTTACCTTCCCAGACCCCTTCACCTTTGAGAAAAATATTCATGAGATGGAGAAACTGACTGAAATTGCACTTAGATTGCTTTGAATATTTTGGGAGAGAGTGGAGTAGTTGGCAATTTGTGCTTATTATTGAGTTTCTTACTAAAATCTCCCAACCCAAAAACATAGATTCTAGTACTAATATTTATAAAATAAGACTTCTCTGTTTATCATTAACTGATTGATTAGTCTTAAAATACCATGCCATAGGATAAGGATACTAATATGCAGCATGTTTAATAAACTTTTTTTTTTCTTTTTTTAGTTACTAACTTGAAGCTTTTGCAAAGAAAGAAAACCTAGGAATTTGAGGATGCAGATGGTTCTGTAAGTAGATGACTGAAGGCAGAGTTTTTGCTGGTCTCTATGCTCAACTTATCTAGTCAGAGTATAAAGGAAGCTGGAGAGAAAATGCGGGTTGGGTTGTTGTTGAATTGTCCAATCGGACACCACATGGTTATAGCGGATGCATGCCATGCACACTGAGATGTGCTATATTAAATTTCCTGGAGCACTACGTGTTGGAGACAAGCAGTATGTTGGGCTCATCAGGCTTCTTAGGAATATGTACCTAGCTCTCTCCTCTCTGCGCCCGCTGTGCCACTGATTATACTGTAAGTAATGGCAGCTTTGCCCTGGGAGGTTATGGATATGCTACAGATGGGGGCAACCCATCTGTGAAGGTGTGTAAATTTCAAATTGCTAGTTGCAGTTCCTTGCAAGAGGGCCATGGGGAGCAGAAGGGAGAGAACCCCAGTGGGAGTGACACCCAGAGCCACAATAATTTTGGACGATTAACCTCCTGTTTTCACATCAGTTATTATGTATGTTTCCAGGATCATAGACAAAATGATTGCTTTGCTGTATGGAAAATCTGGCTCTGTAAAACTATCTAATCTTCCTCACATGATATCATAATACCTCTGGTAGCACTATTTGTAGCTAAAACTTACCTCTCTTCCTCTGACTTCCTGGTTTTTTCCTCTATTTGATGTCCCGTCCTTTCATTCATTAATTGCCAAGGGACATCAGCCTAAAGGGAGGTTGGAGAGTAGTATGATAGCAGTAGTATGAAGGCCTCAGAGCTTCTTGTCTCCCTGGTAAGAAATGTGCGTGTGCATGTGCTTGTGTATCTGCCTGGGAGAGGATTCCTAGACCCCAAGAATGGCATTATAAGAGCTAACATGCACTTAGAAAACTCTAATCAAATGAATGTAAGGATTGAGGCAAGTAATTTAAATGAGTGACTGGGCCAAGAGTAAACAGTAATAGGGTCCGTGGTGGCGTAGACAGCTCCTAGTCTATCTTAGCAAGCCACCAGCCAGCTCCACCAGCTTTTGCTTTAGGGAGTTACAACCCAGTGCTGTGAGATCGTATCATTTTTAAAGAGAAGCTGAAAATTCTGATTCCATGTGATACTTTCTGTATCTGAATGTTCTTAATTAACTGAAGTTTCTTTTTAACACTACGGATGCCAAAACCATGCAGGGTAAAAACCATGTCTGGGGGCTGGACTGGGCCTGTGCGGCAGCAGTTGGCAAACTTGATTTAGTCTGATGTTCCTATGTCATAGAAGAAATGCCATGTCTGAGATCGTGGCATTGGTGAGGTGTAGGGCTGAGAAAAGAGTGCAAGTCAGGAGGTTTTCTATTCCTCTCACCTTCTAACATACCTGCAGGAGGATTTACGTTCTGGTCACAGCGAAGTCAGGGTTGTGTTTACAGATATTGCTCCAGCCCTTAATGAGCTTACAGTCTAATGAAGTGACAAACAAATAATTATATTCCCTGGTGTATGTGCAACAAACAAGTAGCTACAGGATGCAGAGGCAACACCAGTAGGAACAAGTATGTTTTGTCAGAAGCAGCAGTGATATGGGGTGGAGAGTCAGGGATGGCTCTCCAGACAAGGTGATGCTTGAGTTGGGCATTTACAGCTAAATATTTTAATAAGTTATAGTGGTTGGTTGGTTTGTTTGCTTGCTTCTTTTACATCGGTTAAGCAGCTGGTTTATTACTGTGATTCTGATGAATTTTTGGAGGTAAAAATCAACAATAATTTTTTTATATTGGGTTTTTGATAAAGGAATAAGACAAGAATTAATTCCATTTTATAAATGAGATAGAATTTAGCTCTGGCCAAGTTCAAAAAACATATCATAAGAAGCCTAAAAGAAATGAATTTTCTGTGTAATAGAGATGAATTTATTTCATGTCATGGTTTCATTTGGGTGTGTGTGTATGGATGTTTGTGTATGGTGAGGTGGCAACAGAGTAAGAATGCTGGAAGAAAGAACCAGATGGATGAGTTGGCCTCTAGACCAATTTATTATGTTGGCTATTCACCTTCCATTTCCCTGTGTTAATGGAGGTAAAGAGTCTGGTGGCAAACCTCAAAAGTGAACAAATGAAATTATTTGTATTGGCATTGGGTGTGAGTGTGTGTAATGGTTTAGAAAATTATAAAACAAATAAAGAGACCATTTAGTCAATATTCAACATGGGAGGAATAGGAAAGCTGTGCATTTCATCAACTCTGTTAAATGACCTCTCTCTACTTCCTTCTCCCACATAGCAGTGTCTCTTAGGTAGGCACAAATCAGGCATATAAAGGGAACTGGTTTATCTCTCTCAGTTTGCTTTTTGGCTTTTTTTCAAGCCTTGGAAGAGTTAAGGTAACTAAATAGCTTAGTGTAGTGGAGGAAATTTCTAGCCTTCTTTTCCAGTTCCTGTTAGGACATAGCCTACAGTTGGAAGGGAGAGAGACTACCAGTTCATTCAGTCTACCATACTTTTATTTAACACCTGACATGTACAAAGCATTGAACTTAAATTCTGGGGAATACACATATAAAAATGACACAGGCAGATATGCAACTAATTACATTGTGGTTGGACTGTAACAAAATAGACCCAGACCAGGCCAGTTGGGAATCATAGGAAATCTAGTAATTTTATGTCCTTAAAACATGTGTTTAAAAAATATTTTTAAAAACATTTATTTAGCTGAGAGAGGATTATTACCAGCCAGAATTTTTTTGCTGTTGTTCAAGTGTATCATCAACTTTGATGAGCAAGATCAATTTAAGTGTTATCATGGTACCACTTTATTCCAGTGTAAACCCCCTTTATGGATTATTGTTTTGGGCCACCACTCAACTGGTCCAGCCCTTTATTCTGCTTTCCAGAGAAAAGTGGGGCTTATAGATAGAGGGGAGGGAGACAGAGGAGGGAAAGACTAATTTTAACTGGGGACTGAACCAGGCCTCAAACAATGAACAAAGTTTCTAAAAGCAGGGAAATTCAGGGCCAGGGCAGAAGGGGTCTGTCAGGAAGAGAGGGCAGCAGGGGCAAAGGCTGACCCTATGAAACAAAGGTGCTAATACCACAAATTGAAAGCAAGGTTTAGGTAGTCTCTTGCTGACTGCAAGGATTGCCCTGATGAAATGTTTCTGGCAGATTCGAAGGTTTTATTTCTCATGATAAAATTCTACTCATGAAGAGAAAAAAATTGAAGCTGAGATGAAGTGGGTGAGGGCAAGGCTGGAGTGTTTCTCTAATTGGTGGTGATGGTCATTTCCTTTAGGATATGCCTGTTCTTAAGCATAAGCAGTCTGGGCCAGCTTCCAGATTACCCCAGCTGCCCTTCACCTTGCTTTTCTTAAAAGCTTCTCTCGAAAGGATGTGACATTTGTTGGCTCTCTGTTACTCTTTTTTTCATATTTCTGGTTTAGGAAGTGACACATCTTGATATTACTGAGTTTATCTTTTATGACAAGTATACTAATTGGACCAATTTATGAAGTTAATGAAAGGGTGGAGAAAGTACCAGGCTGAGGGCCTAGAAGAAGTGAGATGTCTGTTGGTTCTGCTTGAAGCAGAGTCTTTTCTTATGAGAAACCCCCAGGGACATTAGAGGAGTTCAGCTCTCTAGGCTTAAAAAATGCCTGGACCTTTGGAAATGCAGGCTTAAGAAGATCTGCCAGACCAGTATGCAAGATGGGAGACATTACTCACGTAATTATAACCCCATGTTAGCTTTTGGCCTTCACCTTTAGGAACAAGGGCTTCTCTGGTAGCTCAGTTAGTAAACAATCTGCCTGTAATGCAGGAGACCCTGGTTCAATTCCTGGGTCGGGAAGATCCTCTGGAGAAGGGATAGGCTACCCATGCCAGTATTTGAGGCTCCCTTGTGGCTTAGCTGTTAAAGAATACGCCTGCTTGCGGGAGACCTCGGTTCAATTCCTGGTTTGGGAAGATCCCCTGGAGAAGGGAAATGCTACACACTCCAGTATTCTGACCTGAAGAATTCCATGGACTATACAGTCCATGGGAGAAGGCAATGACACCCCACTCCAGTACTCTTGCCTGGAAACTCCCATGGACAGAGGAGCCTGGTGGGCTGCAGTCCATGGGGTTGTGAAGAGTCAGACACGACTGAGCGACTTCACTTTCATTTTTCACTTTCATGCATTGGAGAAGAAAATGGCAACCCACTCCAGTGTTCTTGCCTGGAGAATCCCAGGGACTGTGGAACCTCATGGGCTGCCGTCTATGGGGTCGCACAGAGTTGGACACGACTGAAGTGACTTAGCAGCATACAGTCCATGGGGTCAGAAAGAGTCAGACATGACTGAGCGACTTTCACTTTAGGAACAAACACATATTGTAATGTTTCTTGGTGAAGCATTAAGACAGCTACAGTTTTACCCTTACACTGTGGCCACAGGTACAACACAGACATAGTAACTCAGGGTTTTTAGAGAAGAGAGCATTTAGGGAGGAGAATATTTAGAGAGTGGTGTTACATGGAGTGTTACGCTAGCAAAGTAATGCTCAAAATACTCCAAACCAGGCTTCAACAGTACGTGAACCATGAACTTCCAGATGTTCAAGCTGGACTGAAAAGGCAGAGGAACTAGAGATCAAATTGCCAACATCCGATGGATCATCAAAAAAGCAAGAGAGTTCCAGAAAAACATTTACTTCTGCTTCATTGACTATGCCAAAGCCTTGACTGTGTGGATCATAACAAACTGTGGAAAATTCTGAAAGAGATGGGAATTCCAGACCACCTTACCTGCCTTCTGAGAAATCTGTATGCAGGTCAAGAATCAACAGTTAGAACCGGACACGGAACAACAAACTGGTTGCAAATTGGGAAAAGAGTACGTCAAGGCTGCATATTTTCACCCTGCTGATTTAACTTCTATGTAGAGTACATCATGTGAAATGCTGGGCTGGATGAAGCACAAGCTGCCATCAAGATTGGTGGGAGAAATATCAATAACTCCATATATGCAGATGACACCACCCTTATGGCAGAAAGTGAAGAACTGAAGAGCTTCTTGAAAGTTGGCTTAAAACTCAACATTCAGAAAACTAAGATCATGGCATTCGGTCCCATCACTTCGTGGCAAATAGATGGGGAAACAGTGAAAAAAGTGACAGACTTTATTTTCTTGGGCTCCAAAATTACTGCAGATGGTGACTGCAGCCATGAAATTAAATATGCTTGCTCCTTGGAAGAAATGTTATGACTAACCTAGGCAGCATATTAAAAAGCAGAGACATTACTTTGCCAACAAAGGTCCATCTAGTCAAAGCTATGGTTTTTCCAGTAGTCATGTATGGATGTGAGAATGGGACTATAAAGAAAGCTGAGCACCGAAGAATTGATGCTTTTGAACTGTGGTGTTGGAGAAGAAGAAGACTCTTGAGAGTCCTTTGGACTGCAAGGAGATCCAGCCAGTCCATTCTAAAGGAAATCAGTCCTGAGTATTCATTGGAAGGACTGATGCTGAAGCTGAAACTCCAATACTTTAGCCACCTGATGTGAAGAACCTGACTCATTGGAAAAGACCCTGGTGCTGGGAAAGATTGAAGGCAGGAGAAGAAGCGGATGAAGGAGGATGAGATGGTTGGATGGCATCACTGACGCAATGGACATGAGTTTGATTAAGCTCCAGGAGTTGGTGATGGACAGGGAAGCCTGGAGTGCTGCAGTCCATGAAGTTGTAAAGAGTTGTACATGACCGTGTGACTGAATTGAACTGTTACATGGGGAGGTTTTTTTGGTCACCTAATTTTCGATCATTTTTGATGTTTTCTTGGCTCAGTATTTTTTCCAAAGGGTATTCTGTAAAATGATAAATGGATCGCAGCCATTCTGACTGGTGTGAAATGGTACCTCATAGTGGTCTTGATTTGCATTTCTCTGATAATGAGTGATGTTGAGCATCTTTTCATGTGTTTGTTAGCCATCTGTATGTCTTCTTTGGAGAAATGTCTATTTAGTTCTTTGGCCCATTTTTTGATTGGGTCGTTTATTTTTCTGGAGTTGAGCTGGAGGAGTTGCTTGTATATTTTTGAGATTAGTTGTTTGTCAGTTGCTTCATTTGCTATTATTTTCTCCCATTCTGAAGGCTGTCTTTTCACCTTGCTGATAGTTTCCTTTGATGTGCAGAAGCTTTTAAGGTTAATTAGGTCCCATTTGTTTATTTTTGCTTTTATTTCCGATATTCTGGGAGGTGGGTCATAGAGGATCCTGCTGTTATGTATGTCAGAGAGTGTTTTGCCTAAAAAATAAAAAAAACTCTGGTCAAATGGATTTGGGAAATGTTTGGATTAAAACAGTTAAACAGATTTAAAGAAAATAAAGTACAGAGCTTATCTAAGCTTTAAATATGATAATGTGCTTTTTGAGTTTATAAGAAGAGTATGTGGTACTCTTTGTTTCCTCTTGTATAGTAAACCAAGATCCATTGGACACAACATGCAAAGTATTGCTCTAGATCTTAATTTGCATATTTTCTTAGAGAAGCTAACCGGCTGCTAAACTGCAGTTTTGCATTATGAAAATTGACAATGAGAGCACTTGGGATCGTGTAAAGACAAACTGAAATTTTGCCACCCTTAAAGTGCTAAGCAAATGTTAGTTACTAGTAGTCTATAAAATTTATATCTTGAAAGTAGAACATTTTAGAATTATTATTCAATGCAATAAAGTCCCAATGGTATTTCCACTATTTTATTGATTTCAAAAAACAAAAAAAGTGAGAATGGAGTTTAGAGAATACGAATGGAAGTTTGAGTACCACGTCACAATATTGTTATTTTTTTCATAAAGTTAATAAAGAGGGTACTCTTTAAGTGTTTCAAGATAAGGTCTATTTAATATAGGAGAATAATAATGCCTTTCAGGGGCTGGAAACAATTTATAGATATTAAATCTTAGTATGTTTTAACAACAGAATTTTAAGGAACCAGAAAAACTAAGAAGTTCAGGTATTATCATACAATCACATTCACTCATCATACATCACAAGATGCATCAGTATAAACTGAAGGAATGTGACATAACTGGACAACAAAAAAAAGAGAAATAAAACAGAAATAAAATAAAACTTATTATCTCCTTGATGATTAGTATTCCGTGGTGGCTCAGAGGTCAAAGTGTCTGCCCACAATGTGGGAGACCCAGGTTCGATCCCTGGGTTGGGAAGATCCCCTGGAGAAGGAAATGGCAACTCACTCCAGTACTCTTGCCTGGAGAATCCCATGGAGGGAGGAGCCTGGTAGGCTACATGGGGTTGCATGTAGTGACCATGGGGTTGCAAAGAGTCGGACACGACTGAGCAACTTCACTATCACTATGGTATGTTTAAGCTATTTTAGATTGGGGAGTGGATCTCACATCATCTTGGAGTGTTCTTCAAGAACCTTTAAAAGAGCTAAGCAATTTCTATTAAAATAAATTACAGATTTGGTTCCATGTCTTAATTCCTGGAAAAGCATGGTTTAAATTAGATTACCATTAAGTGGTTCATACCTAGTTGGCAATGAGATTTTTAATGATTTAGTGTCAACATAAGAGCATTTGTTACCTGAATGAAACTCCACAGTGGTCAGTCTTTGGGCAACTCAGTGAGGAATCCATTCAGACTAATTCACTTAAAGAAAGAAAAAGAATCTCAAGAAGATAAATTCTTTACTATTTTTGAATAAGTAAGAAAAAGGAGCTAAGTATCAAACATCCCTTCCTGATACTAGGCAACAAAGCTGATTGTTACCAAATTAAGGCATTTAAGATACAGTTAATGGTAGTCTTTGCCTATAAGTGTGAACTTCCGAGGCCTTTGGATATATTATTTTCCAAGAACATAGATAACTTTTTCTGGAGCCACTCTCTTTTATCCAGGCCTTTTAATATTAGGCTAGGGTAATGCTTATATTTTATTCATCTTTGTTTGTAATGCTAATATGCTCCCATGTCATTGCACTGGCATCATGGTGCTGCTATGTGTAAAATAGAATAACTCAGCTTTTAGAATCAACTAGGTCCTCACTGGGCTATTTTCTGCATTCTGGGGATACTATAATGAAATTAGACAATTAGGAAATTAATACTGTCCGAGCTGCATCATACATATGCTAGCCTCTAGTGACATGTGTTTATTTAAATTTGAATATAAATTAATTAAAATTTAAAAATTCAGTTGCTCCCTCTCACTGGCTAAATTTTAAATGATCAGTTGTCACATGTAACTGGTTTCTACTGTATTTGGACAACAGAGATATAGAACATTTCCATCATTGCAGAAAGTATATTGGGCTGTGGTGTTCTAAAGAACAGCAATATAGATATTGAGATACAACTCTATTTGGGAATATTTGGGTTATTTAGCCTCAAGAATAGGTGTGTGAAATAGACGATGACAGTCATTGGCTATATGAAGAGCTATAGTAAGCATCTTGTAACTTTAGAAAGGAATAAAAAATTAAGCTCAGGTAAAATTGAAGCAGGAAAGATTTAGATTAGACTCTTTCAGGTTGTGCTAGCCTATGAGGATTAAGAAGCACTGGAATCTAGTGAATATGTAGAATGTGCAAATGTTTTCTGGATTGTTGATAAAAATGTGTAGAACAATAATTTCTAATCTTATAATGTAAAAAATCACATGTATGGACATCATCCTTTTATAAAAGTAAATTTAAAGAAATCCACATATCATCGTCCCTGGTGCCCAACCCTGAGTGTAATGTTGCCTTTAGTGTCTGTTTGAAAAACCACCTAAGGAATGAGAATTTCTATGATCAGTAATGCTTTGAAATCAGTATCTAAATGTAATTTAAAAATGGTGTTTTATATTTGTGTGAGACATATTGTTTAGTCAGCCCCAGTTAACATCTGTTGCTCATGTGGCTTCTTTGACTTCTCTTAATAACTCTGAGCCTTGCCACCCAGAGGTTTGTGGTTCATGCCTGGGAACCACTGGTATACACATTTACCTCAGAGGGGGTTAAAAGGAGTTTGACTGGAGACTATAGGCAGAGGCAAATGACTTTTCACTGTTCTTTCTCGACCTCAACTTTGTGATTAATTACTTCTGCTCATAGAAGTTTGAGCTTTGTTACTTTTCTTTTCTGGCCTCTCTCCAGATTTTTACTGGTTTGATCTGAAATGAAAATTTTCATTTGATTTGAAATAAAGTCATTGTACACTTTTGAAAGCTCAATGATAGCTTCTCATGTCTTATCTTTAGAACCCTGAAAGATCATTTTATTAAATATAAAGCCAGATGATGTCCATTGGAATTAGCAATGTACACACATTCTACTTCCACTAGGACCTCAATTATGAACATTTAAGCATGAAAATTTTGTTTCCTTTTCAGTCATGCATCCTTGAGTTCCTTGAGAATTAATTCTTCTTCCTTCCTTTCTTCCTCCCTTCCTCCATCCCTCCCTCCCTTCTTTTCTTTCTTTCTTTTTCACTCTCCCCCTTCCTTCCTTCTACATTAATAATGTAAGTCTGTGAACATCTCATTGAACAGGATTAGCTCTTAGGAGAAAAGGTATTTGAATTCTTGATTTGTATTCATCAGTCTAGGATGGGGAGTTTGGGACCAATGATTATGGCTCTGGGAAAATTGGTTGTCCTGTGCATAATCTCATATGGACAACAAAATCTGCTAGGGAAGCAATTATGAGTTCATTTTGTTTTAATCTTGCTTTATTCTGAAGACTAAACTCTGGTGGCAAGCAAACATTCAACAGTCTAGCCAAGGAAGCCTGCATCATGGTTCAGTGAAACCCTCAATCCCTTCAGTCAGTTTAAGAACAATGTTTCTTTCAGAAGTGCCAGAGGCACAGCCTGTAGAAATCAACATTCAGGTCATCTTAGCTATAGGAATTGCCCTATCTATAACTGAAGATGAACATTTCTCTCTAGCCTAGTGTAGGAAAAAAGAAATTCTTTTACAACTTGGGCTATAAAGACATGTTACTGATGAGCATCATCTTTAAATTTTTAGGGTCCATAAATTCTTAAGAGTGGGGAAGAAAAAATATTTTAAATGCTGTGGTTTAAGGAGCACTTACTGAGTATCAGCTCTTTGGCAGACACTGGGGATATGATGCTCTTTAATGGGAAAGCCAAACAAGTCAACCTGTGTTTACAGCATAGTGCACTTAGTTTGGTATTAGAGTGGTACAAATATTTCCATGATAGTGCAAAAGAGAGGCACCCAGCCTGCCTGTGTCAGTGAGAGGGGGTTAGGATTAGATAAGTTTTCCTAGAAGATGTAGTGTCTAAGCTGAATGGTGTATGATTTTTTTCAATGGTAAGGAGATAGAGTTGGGGAAAATTGAGGTCATAAGGAAGATATGTGCAGAGTGCTACGAGAGTTCTGTTTAGATAGAATGTAAATAGCAAATTGTTGAGTATCAGGACATTTAGAAACAAAGAATGTCAGCAAACTTTCCTTGGATGTCATGATCATCTCTTTCCTCTTAGCTCAATATCCCAAACAAAAATAACTGAAGTAAAATACATACATATGCAAACATTCACACAATTTTCAAATATAAGGAAAGCAAGTGCTGTGAAAACAATACAGTATTTGAAAGAAGTTTCAGTTCAGTCGCTTAGTCGTGTCCGACTCTTTGCGACCCCATGAATCGCAGCACGCCAGGCCTCCCTGTCCATCACCAACTCCTGGAGTTCACTCAGACTCACGTCCATCGAGTCAGTGATGCCATCCAGCCATCTCATCCTCTGTCGTCCCCTTCTCCTCCTGCCCCCAATCCCTCCCAGCATCAAAGTCTTTTCCAATGAGTGAACTCTTCATATGAGGTGGCCAGAGTACTGGAGTTTCAGCTTTAGCATCATTCCTTCCAAAGAAATCCCAGGGCTGATCTCCTTCAGAATGGACTGGTTGGATCTCCTTGCAGTCCAAGGGACTCTCAAGAGTCTTCTCCAACACCACAGTTCAAAAGCATCAATTCTTCGTCGCTCAGCCTTCTTCACAGTCCAACTCTCACATGCATACATGACCACTGGAAAAATGAAAGCCTTAACTAGACGGACCTTTGTTGGTAAAAGTAATGTCTCTGCTTTTTAATATGCTATCTAGGTTGGTTATAACTTTTCTTCCAAGCAGTAAGCGTCTTTTAATTTCATGGCTGCAGTCACCATCTGCAGTGATTTTGGAGCCCCCAAAAATAAAGTCTGACACTGTTTCCATTGTTTCCCCATCTATTTCCCATGAAGTGATGGGACCAGATGCCATGATCTTCGTTTTCTGAATGTTGAGCTTTAAGCCAACTTTTTCACTCTCCACTTTCACTTTCATCAAGAGGCTTTTTAGTTCCTCTTCACTTTCTGCCATAAGGGTGATGTCATCTGCATATCTGAGGTTATTGATATTTCTCCCTGCAATCTTGATTCCAACTTGTGCCTCTTCCAACCCAGTGTTTCTCATTGATGTACTCTGCATATAAAGTTAAATAAGCAGGGTGACAATATACATCCTTGATGTACTCCTTTTCCTATTTGGAACCAGTCAGTTGTTCCATGTCCAGTTCTAACTGTTGCTTCCTGACCTGCATATAGGTTTCTCAAGAGGCAGGTCCAGTAGTCTGGTATTCCCATCTCTTTCAGAATTTTCCACAGTTTATTGTGATCCACACAGTCAAAGGCTTTGGCGTAGTCAATAAAGCAGAAATAGATGCTTTTCTGGAACTCTCTTGCTTTTTCAATGATCCAGCGGATGTTGGCAATTTGATCTCTGGTTCCTCTGCCGTTTCTAAAACTTGAGGTCAAAGTTATAGCCATCAGTCAAGAAACTAGACTTCAAATCTTGTCAGAGCCAAAGAGAGCAAAGAAAGAAATTTCAAGTTCTGATCAACTTTTGAAAACCAGAATTTCACCCCAATAGCTCCTCCAGTAGCCTAACAAATATTTATGGAGTTATTGATTATTTATTTTGATGGTTGTGATTCAGCAGCAAGTTTGCAAACATCAGAAAGAATAATTGTTTCCTCAATTCATAGAGGACAAGTTTTGTTCTTCTGCTGATGGAGTCTCTATAGCAGACAGCTAACCACATCCGTGCTCAGTCTCATTTACAACTTGCTGCTGCTCAGTCTCATTTACAACTTGCTGCCTGCTAGGCTCAAGCTCCAGTGTAGCCTTGGCCTGAAACTCTTTCTTCCATACCCTCCCTGAAAAAATAAAAATAAAAGGTATTCTCTATGTAAATAAAACACCATTCTGTTACTTAAGGATTTGGGCATTTTAGTTCTTCATTAACCCTTCTGTATGTATGGTTATGGATCACAGCACATCTGTAAAGTGTCCTAGGCTTTTATTAAGCTATTTTTAGATTTTGAACAAATTTAACAATTTCTACTGTAAGAATGTCTTGTTTTCTTAAAAAAAAATTAGGATTAGAAAAACATATCACTTTAATTTTCTTCTGTTTTAGTCAGGAACTGAGATTTTCATACTGGTCAGAAAAGAACATTTCCCGAAAGCAACAGATTTTTACAAAGCCAGGGATAATTTTTACATTCTTTCTTGGCACAGTATGAGGAGAATTGCAAAACTCATATGAGAACTGATAAAGAGTACAGAGCATGTTCTTTGTTTCTTGGCAAAAGAAGCTTCGTCCGTCCCAAATGCTATAGTTGAAAGAAACATAAATCCACCCCCAAAAGAGCCAAAATCATATTTGGATTCAAGTGAGAAACCACTTTTCTGGTTACGCTTGGGTGGCATCCTTTGGCTGGTTCTTATAACGCTCCCCACAGTAGAAGACTTATGAGTTCGTCTAAGTGGGTTGAATATGTAGTGCCTTTTCATTCAAAGAAACTCAATCCACATATTTTACAGAAGCAGGAGTCTGTCCTTCGAGGCTGCTTGGGAAAGAATGTCTTGTGGTGAGTATCAAGCCACCTGAACAAACATGAGCACAGTAAGGGTCTCCCCAGGAGGACTTTCTCAGGATGGAAGGTGGAGAAGCCACTGTTTTCATCTCTAGGAAAGCTGAGAGTTTACATTCTTAAGAGAGATATGACTCCATCTGGGCCTGAGTTCTGCCCTGTTTAAATCTTTGGAGTGAAGGAGGTGGCAGGCGTGTGTATAGATCTGCTATTATGAGTCATAGAGCCTTACTTCAGGAGGGATAGCAAAGCCAGATTTAGGAATGAGTCCATAGACCCTGTTAATTTCTTACCAGCTCCATTTTGGATGCCAGAGAGGAAAGGGGGAATGGGGAAAGTATAATGGATTATTGCAGCGAGGAAAGGAATGCAATACTGCTGTTTATTTGAACATCTGTGAAAAAACACACAAAGGAGAAGCAGGCATGAAATATGACAGACCTTTATAATTGGGAGATGTCTTAGGTTAATGTGCTTTTATGCCTAGGATCATTGTGATATTTAGTCACAGATATTCAAATAGAACAATAGCCTAACTTGCTAGTGAACAGTACTTTTGGTTTGAGGTTGAATAATACTTTTGGTTTGAGGTTGGGCTGCTCCTGGAATCACATTACCCAAGAAAGTTCTTATAACAGGCTAAAAACACCTCCCTCCCCCTCCAAAGATATCCACCTCCTAATGTCTGTATACTGTAAATGATATTTCGAAAAAGAATTTTTGTGGATGTGATAAAGTTAAGGATCTTGATATGAGATTATCCTGAATATTTGTGTGGGTCCTAAATGCCATCACATGTGTCCTTATGAGCAATTGGCAGAGGGAAATTATACAGACAGAAGAGGATGAGGCAGTGTGACCACAGAGGCAGAGACTGGAGTGATATACTCATAAGCCATGGAATGCCAGCAGCCACCAGAAACTAGAAGAGGCAAGAAATGGATTCGCCCTGGAACCTTCAGAGGGAATGTGGTCCTACAACATCTTGATTTGGGGCAAGTGATACTAATTTTAGACTTCTGGCCACCAGAACCAAAGATAATGCATCTCTGGCATTTCAGACTGCCATGTTTACATGATTACTATAATTGTTTTTTTTGTTTTTAACAACAAACATAAGAAACGAATGCAGTTCTGGTATCAGACCACTGACAAATTACTGAGAACTCAGGACTATTAATATGGAAATGTGTTGCAAACTAGGGAGAGAAGACAACAGTTCAGGAGCTGGTCACCCTGGTCCACTGGAGTCCAGGCTCAGGGGTGGTAAGTCTTCAGAGAAGACTGGAAGAACTGAGCAAGAAGAAAAAGGATGTGGTGCAGCTAAGTGACAGGACAGAGTCATGAGAACAGTGGATTCTAGCAGCTTGTGTGAGCAGTTTGGCCTGTCCTTATAGGACTGGAGGAAGACCCTAAGTCACATGCCGTCATCCCAAAACACTGAATTCATAGGGCCACGTGGAATACAAAATAATGGTCTCCTTCCTCGGATTGCCTCCAGAAGGAGTGCATCAGTAGAATCAGGGAATTTGGTGAGCCTGAAATACTCATATGCCTTTTATCTTCTATTGTCCAAATCCTGTCTTTACCATATTCCTCCATCTCCACTGCTAGAGAAGAGTGAAAGGAGAAAGTCTGATGCCTGAGGACAATTTGGACTGAAACAACTTCATCCATAAAGTGAGCCCATGACTCAGGTTGCTTATATATTTTCCTCTGCTACCTTCATTTATTTTCTGTTTTCCTCACTTCATGCAGTTTATTGCTACATTACAGGAGTTGATATTGATTTTTAAAATATACAGCATTCTGAGTCATTTTAAAGAAAGCATATTATTTATCCATTGATTATCTATATATCTATCTATATGAAGTCCTAATGAAAACGAAATCCTTTAGAAAAACTAATTTAGGGATTATCATAGATTTGGAAATGTCTCAGAGACAGAGTTTTGAGAACAAAGAAACTCAGATGAGTGAGATTTACCCATACTGTGAGGGTACAATCTAAATTGTCTGTTTCAGCTCTCTCACTTAGCTTTATTTGTTTCTGTGAGTCATCATCTCAAGCACCTACTAACTGCAGGTGATGTGCTATGTGTGTGAGCTATAAAGCTTGAGAAGCTGCCATTCTGTCCTTAAGGGCTGCAGAGGCTTAAGGACAGAAGGCTGGTGGCCTGCTCAGCTTTCTTTTTTAAAACTGGAATTTGTGTGCTTTCTCTGTTTTACCATAGACCTCATGTCTCCCTACTGTGTTACACATAAATAGCTTTATATATTTACTTTACCTGCCTGATCCCTGAAGACAACGGAGTTTTAGAGACCTGACTTGAATTTTATTTGGGAAGAATAGTCTCTGGGGGCTGTCCTCATTTCAGACTTTAATTCTTGAATCATTATCAACCTTTCATGGCAACTGGAGACATGGAGTCTGGGAACCATGACTAGAATGAATAAGCTGATGGAAAAGGCCTGTACACTGACTAAATGGGGATACAGCGGCAGCATTGATATCTTGGTTGGAGACTGGAGCCTGGTAACAAAAATTCAAAGTGCTGAAAGTCTGATTTTGAGTCCTGAGAGAAAAACATGATTCCTTAGGGAGAACTAGGAGTCACGTTTACTCTTTTAGGGATATAAGAATTCCATGGACAGAAGACTAATCCAAATCCTAGATGGACGGCACTGGCATGGTCACCTAGTAACTACAAGGACATTAAAGAGCCAGTTCCTGAGGATTATTTATGACCTGAGGCAAGTCAGCAGACTTGATGTGTCAGATGACAATCCCCAGGGTATTCTGGATGTGAAGAAAAATGACTGTGAAGAAAAAAGAATTTAAGTTTGAACTAGTACTTGTTCTTATTGTAATCAGTGCCTGGAACAGCACCTGGCACAGAGTTCAGTTCAGTTCAGTTCAGTCTCTCAGTCGTGTCCGACTCTTTGCGACCCCATGAATCGCAGCACGCCAGGCCTCCCTGTCCATCACCAACTCCTGGAGTTCACTCAGACTCACGTCCATCGAGTCAGTGATGCCATCCAGACATCTCGTCCTCTGTCGTCCCCTTCTCCTCCTGCCCTCAATCTCTCCCAGCATCAGAGTCTTTTCCAATGAGTCAACTCTTCGCATGAGGTGGCCAAAGTACTGGAGTTTCGGCTTTAGCATCATTCCTTCCAAAGAAATCCCAGGGCTGATCCCCTTCAGAATGGACTCATTGGATCTCTTTGCAGTCCAAGGGACTCTCAAGAGTCTTCTCCAACACCACAGTTCAAACGCATCAATTCTTCAGCGCTCAGCCTTCTTCACAGTCCAACTCTCACATCCATACATGACCACAGGAAAAACCATAGCCTTGAGTAGACAGACCTTTGTTGGCAAAGTAATGTCTCTGCTTTTGAACATGCTATCTAGTAGTTACTTAATAAATATTTGTTGAATTGAGTCGTTTTGTGTTCTTGGGCTGGGTGAGTTGGAGGTGGAGTGAAGCAGGGATGTGGTCTGAAGCTCATGAAACTCTTTTCTTCTTTTTTTTAAACCAAAGTTTATTTCTAAAAGATAGAATAGCCAAGGGGGTAGGATAACTTAATTTGTTGTTCAGAGCTTTCGGGTGCAAAGACTTCTTGACTTTCAGTTCCTCTGTGTGTTATGATGGATGAGAGGAAGTTCCTTAAGAATGCTGTAGCAAATTGTGACTTTCAAAGAAAAAATAGGGGGGTGGGTATGTGTGAAATGTGTTAAGGTGGTCAAAGGGCACAAACTTTAAATTAGAAAATAAATGAATCCTGCAGATAGGATAAACTACCTGGTGTCTGTAGTCAATAATACTGTATTTTATGTTTGAAAGTTGCTAAGAGAATAGGTCTTAAAAGTTCTCATCAGAGGTAAAAAAAATTTGTCACCATGTGTGGTGATGGATGTTAACTAGACTTATTTTACTTTGTAATGTATACTTTGCAATATATGCATATATTAAATCATTATATTGCCTACCTGAAACTAATGTGTCAATTATATCACAATAAAATGAAAAAGAAAAGTCTTTTCTCTAAGAATGCACAGCATACTTTTAAAAAACATATCTGTCTTAGCTATAGTGTTAGAGGTTTATGAGTATTAGAAGCTAGTACTTGAGAAATGTTGTTTTTCATATCTAATTTTCCAAATCCCAGCAACTAAAAAATGGAATAAAGCAGCTCTGTGTGTTGTCCAGGTTCAATTTAATTCAGAATAATTTATTGAGCAATAATGGGGAAAGACAGTACAAAACTGGATGCAAAACTACCCTCAGGTAGCTCAGAATCTGTAGTTCTAAACTGTGTTCATTGGGAATTCCCTGGTGGTCCAGTGGTTAGAACTCAATGCTTTCACTGCTGAGACCTAGGTTTGATCCCTGGTCAGGGAGCTAAGATCCTACAAGCCACTTGGCACAGCAAACAAAACAAAATAAAAACAAACCTCTAGGTTTTGATAGGTCAGGCCTATCAAGAAATAACCACCATTTATATAATGATGACAATAAAAATAATAAGTACCAGTGGTAACAACAACCACTAATATGGAGGGTCTGCTCTAAGCCAGTTGCTGTGTTAAGCTCTATACCCACATTGATCGCTATATTTAAACCTTGCAGCAACCTTGAAAGGTAGGAGTCGTTCAGCTTCAATAAATATGGAAGCCAGAACTCAGAGTAATTAGAACTTGTCAAAGACTACACAGCTAGTAAAATATAACCAGGTCATAAATGCAGGTCAGTTTTGTTCTGGATAGATGCTTCTTACCTTTCATCACATTGCTTCCCCATCCCATACTCATACACAGAAGAAGATGAGCATCTTTTTTTGCATCACATAATTTATATAGGGTTATATAGGATCGTCTCTGGGCTAGGCACAATACTAGATGATTTTTTTGGAGTGTAATCACTAATTCTCACAAATACTCCACAGGAAAAATATTTTGAGGCCCATTTTGTTGATGAGGAAGCTGTTCAGAGAGTTTAAGTAAGTGGACCATCATCAAAAGTTAATAGACACAGATCTGGCATAATCCCTGAAGCCTCCTGTGTAACCGTATTAAGTGATTATACAGCATGATTTGTAAAGAAGTGAGTAGTCCTCAGAGAATTTCCACTTCCCCTTAAGCTTGCTGCAAGGATCATGATTCCACCATTAGAAATTTATTTATTTGAGCTAATTAACTTCTCCCTGGTATGAGAAAAGGTTACTATGGAGATAGGGATTCTGATGGAGAAACTAAGAAGTGGATCTTTTTGTAATATGGGGTCTCACTATGAGAGAACTAGCCTGAATGAAGAGCCCCAAAGAGGAGCTCTTGGAAACCACAGGCCAACAGAAGGCATGGCAGTGTTGTGGGACAGTGGGAAAGTATCCGACTCTGCCAGTGGGGCATACTGAAGGGCAGGTTGGTTAGAGCAGTGATTCCCAAACAGGAGAATCATCTGGAGGGCATCTTAAGACACAAAATGCCGAGCTTGACAGATTTCAGATTCAGCAGGCTAGGTTGGGGGGTCTAAGAATTTGCCTAGCTGACAAATTCCCAGGTGATGCTGAGGTTGCTAGTTTAGGGACCACACACTGAGAACCATGATTCTATAACCTGGTACAGAGAATCATGAGGTACAGTGATATCTGGAGGAGGAAAAATGGCAATATTTGGTTATCTTCTGTTTGGTATTGTATCCAAGGGATGGTAGGGGAAGAGACATAACTAGGGGAAGGAGAAAGCAATGGGAAATTTAAGACTTTCTTTGTATTAGCACCAGATATTTTATATTATCTCTCATTTATTAGTCTCTAAAGAGCAAGCTCGGAGAAGGCAATGGCAACCCACTCCAGTGCTCTTGCCTGGAAAATCCCATGGACGGAGGAGCCTGGTAGGCTGCAGTACATGGGGTCACTGAGAGTCAGGCACGACTGAGCGACTTCACTTTCACTTTTCACTTTCATGCATTGGAAAAGGAAATGGCAAGCCATTCCAGTGTTCTTGCCTGGAGAGTCCCAGGGATGGAGGAGCCTGGTGGGCTGCCATCTGCGGGGTCGCACAGAGTGGGACACGACTGAAGCGATTTAGCAGCAGCAAAGAGCAAGCTTAAAAAATATGTAAGTTCATCACTTCATGGCAAATAGATGGGAAAACAGTGGAAATAGTGACAGACTTTATCTTTTGGGGCTCCAAAACCACTGCAGATGGTGACTGCAGCCATGAAATTAAAAGATGCTTGCTCCTTGGAAGAAAAGTTACGACCAACCTAGACAGCATATTAAAAAGCAGAGACAATACTTTGCCAACAAAGATCCATTTAGTCAAAGCTATGGTTTTTCCAGTAGTCATGTATGGATGTGAGAGTTGGACTATAAAGAAAGCTGAATGTTAAAAAACTGGCGCTTTTGAACTGTGGTATTGGAGAAGACTCTTGAGAGTCCCTTGGACTTCTAGGAGATCAAACCAGTTCATCCTAAAGGAAATCAGTCCTGAATATTCATTGGAAGGACTGATGCTGAAGCTGAAACTCCAGTACTTTGACCACTTGATGTGAAGAACTGACTCATTGAAATAGACCCTGATGCTGGGAAAGATTGAGGGCAGGAGAAGGGGACGACAGAGGATGAGATGGCTGGATGGTATCACTGACTCAATGGACATGAGTTAGGGTAAACTCTGGGAGTTGGTGATGGACAGGGAGGCCTGGTGTGCTGCAGTCCATGGGATCACAAAGAGTCGGACACTACTGAGCTACTGAATTGACCTGAAAGAGCAAGCTTAAAAAATATGTAAGGAAGACACAGTTAATAATGCTTCTATGAGAATATATTCAAACAACAAAAACAGAATTGGCATTTAATGCATGTATTAGAAGTAACTCAGAAGCAACATACACACTCCTGGAAAGAACTGAAACATTAATTAAAGAATTGAAAAAAAAACATCCCAATTTCTTCCTTTTGTGTATGGTCTACATGGTTGACTAAAAAGACAGAAAATGGACCTTAATGATAACACATTTGTGTGAAAACACAAATAAATTTTCTCTTTAATTATATCACTTACACTTAGCAGAATTTAATTTAGTCCTAAATTTAAGACACTTTGCTTGACCATGTGAATTTAAGATACAAACAGGTGGCTCAGAATTCTTGGCTGTTTATTTCCTTACTCCCAGAGAGTCGTGTGCTTAATAACTGATGATGTGTGATGAATTTTCAGTGAATGCCTCTGGGTGAACTGTTCTGACTTGCAGCTCAGAGAGAAGCTGGAACAGAAAGCAAAGGAGAAGGTTGCAAATCCCTTAATGAAATTTTTAATAAAAGCAGCTTTGGATGCATGCCTTTTCAAATCATTGCATCCGACCATTTTTGAGAGTCGACATAACTCATCAAGAGAGTGAGTAGTAAGAATGCTAAAAGACGGCACAATTAAAGAGAGAGGCACATCTAGGAAAACATTATGGCCAGAAAGGAGCTTTGAACCTGGATCAGGAAATTTTCATGGTAGCCGTTTCTCATGGAGATTTTCAGGATGCCTGTCTTTTAGTTCCTTCACCTTGAAGAGTAAAAAGTGTGTGGTAGAAATTTGTATGTACCACTCCCATGCCACCATGCCAGTCTATTTCTAGAGTTTTCATAGTGAGAGGAAGAAAATTTTGTACAGGAACATTACAGGGTCAGGATTTTGCCAGGATCACAGTCCAAATTGAGAGATTGATGAGGATGTAAGCTATGTGAAGGTGCTTCTTGAGAGTTTAGTGGTCAGCCTCACTTCCGTCTTAGGCTGTCTTTGCTCTCCACTCCACTGAGAGCCTCTTTCAGATGGCACCGAGGTCACCTGATGGACTTCATTATTGCTCGTTGAATGCCAGAATCTCCCAGTCAAAAGGGATGATGGGAAGATGGCAGGGGTCTATTGGACAGACATTTGTGATATTTGGACCGCTAAGCTGTTCTCACCCCTCACAGCAAAAAAGGCAATGGTCTTGCCTGAAATGTGCTAACAGACACTTCTTGCCTTTCCTTTCTTGAAAAAAATAGGCATTATCTTTAAGGCTTCCTCAGAGCCAGGATTCAGGAATGCATTGACCTCCAAGGTCCTCATGGTATTCCCTAACAAATGTAAATTAAATTAAAAAATCAGTATGGCAAGCCCAATGAATGAGAAAGACAGTGAGAGCAGGCACAATTGTTCTCTCAACAATTATTTGCAGGCATCATTAATAAATTTCCCTCTGAAGCAGCAATCAAGCCAATCCTTCCCTTTGGTAAGATGTTTAAGTGCTACACAGAAATAGCTGTAAGCAGCCCAAGATTAGAACAGAGGGAGTCTTACTTTATGTGTTTCCTTTCTCCTGTAGTTTTTGAACAAGTGTTTGTGGTACTAGGCAAGGAGGTTTCCCAATGATCCTGTGTATATGCCCCTCGGGAGTCCTCATTCATTGACATATTTATTATATGTGCAATGGAAAGTTCCCCTTATCCCATTTTTGAATCTTTTGTGTTTTATCAAAAACAGAATGAAATACCCTTTCTGTATGTTTATACTGAAAGTGTGTGGAGAGGGTGTATCTCAAAAGACCCCACTGAGGTGTAATTCATTGCAGGTTTTATGGGGGAGGGAAAAGAAAGGGGATGAGAAGAAAAGATTTTTTTTTCTTCAAGAAAGGATTTTGTGGCTTTTGGCACTGTTAATAATTTGTGTGGAAAAATAATGTTTTCTTGTGTGTTTAATCCTGTGCCAAGGCAGCTGCTGGTGCAGTAGCGTTCTGCAACAAATTAGAGGGCAGTTAAAGCGAGATTTTCCACCATCAAGAACAAAGCAAGGCCAGTTAGCATGAGGACAGCTTGTTCTACTTGCTAATGTGCTTAAAAACTTGCTGCACATAATTTGAAACAGCTTTTGTGTGAGGATGCTGCAGCTCCGGTTTCTGAGGTCTAGTTCTAATTCCAAATCAAATGGAAGCAGCTGAATTAGAAAATGACAAGTTATGCTCTGACATCGTCTGCCCAGGCTACCAAGATAATTTTTTCATCATTGCTATTGATTTGAAAGTTAATTCCTCTCAATATTAAAATATTTAATGGATGACAGCTGTCTGAAATATGAAACCTGCAGCCCCTATTTACGGAAGGAGCATTCTCAGTAACTGTGTGGCAGCTCTAACACACTTACAAATTATTTAAAGATGTATTACCTTTGCTGGTAAGGAAGCAGATGTTAAAAAGATTCAGGGCTTCCTTAAAAGTTGATCTGAATCTCAAGAGTTTTAATCAGTGTAGCTTTTTATTTCACTGACTTGGAATTAAATGGGATTCCTTGGTTGAAATGCATTGGAAAAGAGCATGCTGTAGTCCAAATACCTTTCAATGCCTAGAATTTAAAACTTTCATTTGTAACTTTGATAGGCTGTAGAGAATTAAATCTAGGTGGGAGAGAAATAGGAGAAGGCAGATTTTCAGTTGGAGTTTTTGCCTACTTAAACACGGGCTGGGCACAGCTGTAGTGGTGAGGTTTCAGACCCTGTGTGAGCAAGGAACGAGGATTCAGCTCCTAAATTCACATTCATCAGGCTGAATACTAAATTCTTCTTAAAGGCCAAGTGCACTGCTGACACCCTCACTAATAGGATTTCAAATGCTATTGTTGTAGCTATACTAAAAAATACTAATGAAGGACATTAAGGTTCAAAGAAAGCCTTGAAGAAATCTCAGAGGTCAAAAGTTCTTGGGACAGTGTATATACTTGAAGAAAAATCGAGGATTTTGGCTAAAAATAAATTAAATAACAGAATTTTATTCAAAGGAAGCTTGGGAGCCCTCTCTTTATACCACTATACCATTTATACCATTAGCACCTGGGGTTGGAAAACAATATACTTTTTTAAAACCACCTAAAGTCAAATATAGGCCTCTCTGGATTCATTTTTTTTTTAGGGGAAATGTAAATTGACCACATACTTAGTATTTATAAACATACATTTTGAGCTTCCCTGGTGGCTCAGATGGTAAAGAATCTGCCCACAATGCTGGAAACCTGGGTTTGATCCCTGGGTTGGGAAGATCACCCTGGAGAAAGGCATGGCAACCCACTCCAGTATTCTCGACTGACCCATGGACAGGAGCCTGGCAGGCTACATACAGTACATGGGGTCACAAAGATTTGGACACAACTAAGAGACTAAGCACATACACATACATTTATCTCTGGTTGAACTGAAGTGAACCAGAAATAAGGAATTAGAGTAGAAAAAGGGTGGGTTGGACCTCATAACACACAGGAAAATGAACAGCTGTGTATTGGTAAAGAGTTACTGTGGTTGTATTGGTTGTACACTGTACAGCTGAAGGGGGAACTGTTCAGATTGTAGTCTGTATGAATGATATCAAAAGACTTATGTCGTATACAATTTGTATGGCTACCTATGGTCATACCTGAATTGGTGTAATTTTAAGGTACCTGGACAAACTCATCTATCTAAATCAGTAGTCCCCGACCTTTTTGGCATCAGGGACCAGTTTTGTGGAAGACAATTTTTCCAAGGACTTGGGTGGGAGATTATTTGGGGTGATTCTTATAATGAGTGCGCTATTTGATCCCTTTCACATAGTAGTTCACAGTAGGGTTCGTGTTCCTATGACAATCTAATGCTACCACTAATTGGACAGGAGGCAGAGCTCAGGTGGTAACAGGAGAGATGCGGCTGCTACTGCTGCTGCTAAGTCGCTTCAGTCGTGTCCGACTCTGTGCGACCCCATAGGCGGCGGCCCACCAAGCTCCCCCGTCCCTGGGATTCTCCAGGCAAGAACACTGGAGTGGGTTGCCATTTCCTTCTCCAATGCATTAAAGGGAAAAGTGAAAGTGAAGTCGCTCAGTCGTGTCCGACTCTTTGCAACCCCATGGTCCGCAGCCTACCAGGCTCCTCCCTCCTTGGGATTTTCCAGGCAAGAGTACTGGAGTGGGGTGCCATTGTGGCTGTAAATACAGGTGAAGCTTTGCTTGCTAGCCAGCTGCTCACCTCCTGCTGTGTGGTCCAGTTCCTAACATGCCACAGACTGCTACCGGTTCGTGGTTCAGGGTTCCGGATCCCTGGTCTAAATCTTCTGTTATGGATAATCACAGTGCCTGATTTTCTTGTATAAGTAACTTGATAAGGGATAATATTTAAATAAATTTATATCAAAGATAGTAGTAACGAAGAATCATACTTTAGTAAGCTAACACACATTAATGTCTCCACAAATTTTTGGTAAAAGAGGCATTGTTATTGTCTCTATTAGGATTCAGAATGCTATAAGAAGGAATACAGGAAAGATCAGTATTAATGATGAAATAGGAAAGTATTAGAAGCTTAAGGAGCTATTTGGTTTAGGACGAAGCATAAAATGTTATGTTTGGCAGCAAAGAAACAGTTTGAGAGCATTGAGGACCTGGGTTGAAAAGATACAGAAAGAAGGAATAAAAGCTTGGCCTATTTTGGAATTTTTCATAAGGATATCATAACTGAAGGAACAAGTGTTCACTTGAAATTTTCAATTAGTTCTGCATCCAAATTAGTAGGAAAAGGCTTGAAGAAATATTTTAAAATAATTTCTCTTCTTATCCATTTTCTACAAAGACTAATTGGTCTTCCCAAGATTCAGCATTTCAACAAATACTTGGTGGGCACCTCTTACCAGAGAGAAGTGAGGGAACATGCAGTGGTACATGTCATAGTTCCTGATCTAGCTGTTGACATTTAAGTAAGAGACGTAATGTGAACCAAACACATTAACAGCAGCATAAAAAGTTCTGAGGGTTTAAAGAAGACAGAGATCATGTATGGTTAGGAGTAAGATCAGGAACATTTTTCTGGTGAAGGTGGTGTATTAGATGGGCCTCAGTGAACAACACCAGTAATCACCTGGACTAGAACTGAATCCCAGGGCCCTAAAAGTCCTGAGAGTTTTAAGAATTTAGATAGGTTGAAAATTTTCTCAATATCTTTTTTAAAATTTAAATTTATTTATTTTAATTGAAGGCTAATTACTTTACAATATTGTATTGGTTTTGCCATACATCAACATGAATCTCCCACGGGTGTACATGTGTTCCCCATCCTGAACCTCCCTCCCCCTCCCTCTCCGTACCATCCTTCTGGGTCATCCCAGTGCACCAGCCCCGAGCATCCTGTATCCTGCATCGAACCTGGACTGGTGATTCGTTTCTTATATGATATTATACATGTTTCAATGCCATTCTCCCAAATCATCTCACCTTCTCTCCCACAGAGTCCAAAAGACTGTTCTATACATCTGTGTCTCTTTTGCTGTCTCGCATACAGGGTTATCGTTACCATTTTCTAAATTCCATATATATGTGTTAGTATACTGTATTGGTGTTTTTCTTTCTGGCTTACTTCACTCTGTATAATAGGCTCCAGTTTCATCCACCTCATTACAACTGATCCAAATGTATTCTTTTTAATGGCTGAGTAATACTCCATTGTGTATATGTACCACAGCCTTCTTATCCATTCATCTGCTGATGGACATCTAGGTTGCTTCCACGTCCTGACTATTGTAAACAGTGCTGCGATGAACATTGGGGTACATGTGTCTCTTTCCCTTCTGGTTTCCTCGGTGTGTATGCCCAGCAGTGGGATTACTGGGTCATAAGGCAGTTCTATTTCCTGATTTTTTGATTAGAATTCCATTTAATTTGTTCATGTTTTATGCTAGCTATTTTTGTTACCTTTTGGAGAGAAAGATGTTAAAAAAATAAGATATTTATAGTGACAAGGAGTAAGGATAATATTGCATAACAGATATTTTGTGAAACAACTTGAATTGTTCATGTCCTCTCAGGAAATATAGTTGTGTCTTTTCCAGCCACTTTCATGCTGAATCTAAGCCACCTAAACTTCTTGAGCAACATCATTCTGAACAGACAGCACACAAGCTATCTTTAGTCCTTTTGCTTTATTTTGTTTTGCTCAATTCTGTATTTTTGAGATACTCTGTGGAACATAAGTCAGAATTATCCTACTGAGAGTTAAAGGAGTTGGAGTAGCTATTTACCAACTCTTCCTCTTAAAGTCCATGGGGTCAGGGAAGTCTGGCATGCTGCAGTCCATGGGGTTGCAAAGAGTAGGACACAACTGAGTGACTTTCACGTCACATCATATCCTCTTATAGGTTACTCCAGAGAGTAACTTCCTGGGACTTCCTGAACTGATGGACATGCTGAACATGCTCCAGTGACCAGAGAACGCCTTCAGACAGAGAGATGTAGGAAGTGGCTTTTAAGGAAAATTTCCACAGTTGATCTCTAGGAGGGCTCCAGGATATATAGGAGAGGAAATAATGGTGTCTGATATAGTGTAATCCTTACAAAAAAAGAAAAGAAACAAAGAATAGGATTCTGTGGTAAATAAGAAGCTGAGGAGTACAATAAGTTTCTTTACCAGTAGACTTCTCAGTAATTTTAATATTCATTATGAATATTCTAAAAGGAATCATGTCAGTTTTATCAAGTTTACTTGAACAGAGAACACATTTTTTGAGAAGCAACTTACAAGGCTATTGCATGGAAGATATTTTGTAAATATTTGTATTAATAAATACTTTGTAAGTATCTTATTCCTACATTTATATAATATCGCTATATTCAAGTTACCCTCCAAGGCCCTAGATGAGAAAAGGGAGATGTAGAAGTAAATCTGACTTAAATCTTGACTTTAGATTGCTTGTGATCCGTTAGAGAAGATATGACAGTTATCATCATCATTGTTGTTGTTGTTCAGTCCCTCAGTCGTGTCCGACTCTTTGCAACCCCATGGACTGCAGCATGCCAGACTTCCCTGTCCTTCACCATCTCCCAGAGCTTGCTCAAACTCAAGTCCATTGAATCCGTGAAGCCATCCAGCCATTTCATCCTCTGTCATCCCCTTCTCCTCCTACCTTCAATCTTTCCCAGCATCAGGGTCTTTTCTAGTGAATCAGCTCTTCATATTAGGTGGCCAAAGTATTAGAACTTCAGCCTCAGCATCAGTCCCTCCAGTGAATATTCAGGATTGATTTCCTTTAGGATTGACTGGTTTGATCTCCTTGCAGTCCAAGGGACTCTCAAGAGTCTTCTCCAACACCACAACTCAGAAGCATCGGTTCTTTGGTGTTCAGCCTTCTTTATGGTCCAACTGTCACACCCGTACATGACTGCTGGAAAAACATAGCTTTGACTAGGTGACCTTTGTTGACAAAGTAATTTCTCTACCTTTTAGTACGCTGTCTAGGTTTGTCATAGCTTTTCTTCCAAGGAGCAAGCGTCTTTTAATTTCATGGCTGCAGTCACCATCTGCAGAGATTTTGGAGCCCCAAAATTAAAGTCCGTCACTGTTTCCACTGTTTCCCCATCTATTTGCCATGAAGTGATGGGACCAGATGCCATGATCTTCGTTTTTTGAATGTTGAGTTTTAAGTCAGCTTTTTCACTCTCCACTTTCACTTTCATCAAAAGGCTCTTTATTTCCTCTTCGCTTTCTGCCATAAGGGTAATGTCATCAGCATATCTGAGGTTACTGATATTTCTCCCGTCTATCATGATTCCAGCTTGTGCTTCATCCACCCTGGCATTTCGCATGATGTACTCTGCATAAGAGTTAAATAAGTAGTGTGATATTATATAACTTTGATGTACTCCTTTCCCAATCTTGAACCAGTCCCTTGTTTCATCTCTGGTTCTAACTGTTGCTTCTTGATGTGCATACAGGTTTTTCAGGAGGCAGGTAAAGTAGTTTGGTATTCTCATCTCTTTAAGAAGTTTCCACAGTTTGATCTGATCCACATAGTCAGACATAGTAAATGAAACAGAAGTAGATGTTTTTGGAATACCCTCACTTTTTGTGTGATCCAGCGGATGTTGGCAACTTGATCTCTGGTTCCTCTGCCTTTTCTAAATCCAGTTTGAACATCTGGAAGTTCTCAGTTCACATAATGTTGAAGCCTCGCCTGGAGAATTTTGAACATTACTTTGCTAGTGTGTGAGATGAGTGCAATTGTGCAGTAGTTTGAACATTCTTTGGCATTGCCCTTCTTTAGGATTGGAATGAAAACTGACCTTTTCCAGTCCTGTGACCACTGCTGAGTTTTCCAAATTTGCTGGCATATTGAGTGCAACATTTTCACAGCATCGTCTTTCAGGATTTGAAATAGCTCAGCTGGAATTCTATCACCTCCTGTAGCTTTGTTTGTAGTAATGCTTCCTAAGGCCCACTTGTCTTCGCACTCCAAGATGTCTGGCTCTAGGTGAGTCATCACATCATCGTGGTTATCTGGGTCATTAAGATCTTTTTTGTATTGTTATTCTGTGTATTCTGCTTCTGTTGGGTCCATACTACTTGTGTCCTTTATTGTGCCTATCTTTGCATGAAATATTCCCTTGGTATCTCTAATTTTCTTGAAATCATTATCATAATGTAAATTAATAAGGGATGAATAGGATATCAGAGATTAAAGGAAGGAAGGATTTTTTCTAGCTGGGACATAAGGAGCCTTCCTGAATGAAGCAGCATTGACCTGAACCTTGAATTTAAGGTGCTTTTGGAATTTTAAGAGAGAGAATAGTAGCAAATTATTCTAGGCTAAGGAAGCAGTATCAGCAGAGGGCATGGAGGGTGGAATTATTGAAGAATAGTGTTAAAAATATCCTTCTTTTATAGATGCTTTAGTCTACAAAAATTAGACAAGAAGGCATGAACAAAATGTTATCTAAAAGTTCTCTCAGTAATAAACTATGTGTATGTGTATATGCTTCCCTGGTGGCTCAGAGGGTAAAGCATCTGCCGGTGACGTGGAAGATCCAGGTTCGATCCCTGGGTCAGGAAGATCCCCTGGAGAAGGAAATGGCAACTCACTCCAGTATTCTTGCCTGGAGAATCTCATGGACAGAGGAGCCTGGTGGGCCACAGTCCATGGGGTCTCAAAGAGTCGGGCACGACTGAGCGACACACACACACATGTGTGTATACCGTATATACATAGCAGTTACTACGTTTCTGAAAAACCTTTCCATGTTGACATGCAACCTTATGCTCTTGGTTGGTGAATCTAGAAAGTAGTTCAAAATGTCATGAAACTGCCTGGTAGTCTCTAGGCATCTCCTATGGGATCTCTTATGATTTTTTTTATTACATATGAATCTGTTACAGCTGCTGTCTCAACCCTGCAGAGGGCTTCCCTCCACAAAAAAACTGCCAATTCTAGCAGGTACTGCATTCCATAATCTGTCCAGTTAACCCTGAAACTCAAAAATGTTTCTTCCCTTTAACTTAAATTCTTTCAAGTGCTTAGGTGACTGCTTGTAATGGAAGGCGAAGGTGATTAGTTCAGTTGCCATGTAAACCAGATTGATAACAGTGAAGCTCTGCTCCTGGTAAAAACAATTCAAAATTATATAATTATATTGTTAAAAATATACCAAAAGTTTCAAGGAAAAGCTTCAGTAAGACTACTTTTCATTTTTAAAATGTTGCTTAATTCTTATCCAGATGTGTGCATATTTTTCTTATTATCATAAAGTGCTTCCAGTTTTACATTCTTATTTATTAAAGTGCCTTTTTTTAATGTTTATCCATATTCTTTTTAACTTTAGTCAAAGCATATATTTTTAAAGAATAATTTGATTGTGTTTGCAAAAACTTTTAAAGTGCTCAATATAAAAATGTCAATCAAAACTCAAAACTACAAAAAGAAAGTGAAAAAAATTCTGAAACTTCCACATCTCAAAATAACTACCATTAATAGTTGTTATACATCATTCTAGACATATTAGCATTATGTTTCAGCAAGAAAGGCTAATAAAACTGAGGTAATTGCTGATATTTAGATAAACCTCTTTTTAATGCAAATTTGGGGCTTCCTAAAGTGTCCCTTTAAAATTTTTCATCAAAACAGTATTGATAGAGTGAAAAAGACTTGATTTTGTTTTTTAGCTCCGTGTTTCAACTTTGACTTTGCCTTTAAAGATGAGAAAATTAGACTTTCTGTTTTTCCTTCCCATTTCTGTCTTGGTATTATTGCATTGTCATTGTAATATCATCAAGTTATATTTGCATTCTTTTCCGTAACCATAACTTTTATAGTCTGAGTAATTTATTTTGATTCTCCTTTTTGTTAACTGGATAAACGACTCTTGTATTCTATATGCTTGAGCTCTTTCATACTGTCCTATATAGTAACTACGTGGCTATATGTGGCTATTGAATACTTGAAATGAGGCTAGTGTGACTGAAAAACTGAATTTTACATTTTATTTAATCTTAATTAAATTAAAATAGCTTTGTGTGGCTAATGGCTGCTATATTGGATAAAAACTCTATCTTTAATGTTTTAGCATATTTTCATATCTTTTATATCTCTATATCAAATGTGTAACATCTTGAAACACAAGTTTTCCTTAGAAATTTGTATGCATCAAGGATTACTATGAAAAATTCTAAGGCTATTCTAAGTTTTTCTTCCTTATTTGATAATATTTAACATTTTGAGAGATCCCAAGGGCAGGTGGAGGAGGCTGCCTAGAGCAGTTATAGTGGGCAGGATCCATGATGTTTTGAACTGTTGTTCATATTTACCAACCTGTGGTTGCATGTCCTCATGGATATGTCAACATAGGAAAGTTATTATATTGCAAGTTATTGGTTATTATCCCAGTTTCACAAAAGGGAAATTTAGAGAAGTTAAATAATTTTTCTAATGTTACATTGATGGTAGATGGCAGAAATAGGATATGAATCCAAGTTTGTTACTGTTTGTTCCACCACTCTAGTGATCTAATTTTTTCAGCAGCAAAAATTCTTTCCTAAAAATGAAATTTTATGTAGAATTCTAAAATAGTTATTTAAAATTGCTTATAATTCCATAATATTTTAAATCCCAAATTTAAAGCATTAAGTATTAAAAAGCCAATACATGAGAATAATGAAGATGTATTAATCAACACCAAAACATGAAATCTGAGCTTATAACTAACATTTGTAGCTTTACATTACTCAGCATCCAACTTATTTCTATCTAGTTTAGTTTACCACATCATGGAATTGTGACTCATGCAAATATGTGGTTGTAATGGTCACTGTTTTTAGTGGCATGCATTTAGCTGAGGACATTCTTCAATTAAACTGATCCAGAAACTTAAAAGGGAAGCAGTAGAAAAAGTCTCTGGCTTTAAAATTGAGTCATAACCACATCTAATAAGTGCTTGCTTTTCTAAACTTCAATAGAAAGGTCAACCTCAAACTTACAGCAAACATCAAAGCTATCTGTAGAATGCTACATGTCACTGATTTAATTATAATTGAATAAGTGACTACTGAGGTATGCCAAGGGCTTGAGCCAAATAGACATGTGTGAATCTTTCCTGGTACATGACTGAGCAGACATTCTGTGATGTAGTGGATATTCACCTAGGTGCTATTACATGAGTAAATTTTTTAAAATGATAATTGGCCTATAACTTTTCTGACTAATGGTACATTTATAAGTTCACAAAAATGCATAAAGCTAGTCAGGAGCCTTCTGATATATGTAAAAAATAAAAAATAGATTAATCCAGCAGCATGACTTAAATTTTTGTGATCTTCTGTGTCATATAACTTAATGATTACATATTAAATTCTGTATCTTATTTTTCTAAATACAGTTTAAATTATTTGAATGTGATTGAAAATCTATTTGTACAAAATAACCCATAGAACACTGTTGTATACAGTTGACATAGTTTTGTAGCCTCAAAAGCCTATCAAGTCTTATAAACCTTTATAGTTGCAAATATTTATGTCTGGATAGCATCTATCAAAAACATTGCCACAGGCTTTCATTATTTTGTTCCTAAACTCATTATTCATATTATTTCTTTTATGGCCAAGGTAAAAATGGTAGTCCACTTGGACCTGCTTGCTCTGACTTGGCAGAGTGAAAAAGGATCACTCTTCCTGGTGTAGATCTTGTAGACCTTGAAGCAAGAGGTGTTTGGGTGTGTTATAAAAAACAGGTATAATTTACTAAAGCCAGTGGCCCAGAAAATGGTCTAGGCTGATTATATTGCATCTTAACAAAAATCTTGTGTAGAGATCCTGGTCAGCTCTAGAGTTGGTCAGCTCTTGGTCAGCTAGTCAGCTCTTGCTGGGAAGGGTGCCTGATTTTTCTTTTTTACTATCATGAATCACCTTTTGGCAACTCTGGAAAGAAATTCCAGAAGTGGATATTACTCTCCTCTGAAATTTTTTTCTTTAGTTGAAATTCCATACTTCTGAGGTTCCTCATCTGAGTTCTAGTCTTTGGCTAATTCTTATCTCTTCTACAAAAGTAACAAGTCTAACACCATACACAAAAATAAACTCAAAATGGATTAAAGATCTAAACGTAAGACCAGAAACTATAAAACTCCTAGAGGAGAACATAGGCAAAACACTCTCTGACATACATCACAGCAGGATCCTCTATGACCCACCTCCCAGAACATTGGAAATAAAAGCAAAAATAAACAAATGGGACCTAATTAACCTTAAAAGCTTCTGCACAACAAAGGAAACTATTAGCAAGGTGAAAAGACAGCCTTCAGAATGGGAGAAAATAATAGCAAATGAAGCAACTGACAAACAACTAATCTCAAAAATATACAAGCAACTCCTCCAGCTCAACTCCAGAAAAATAAACGACCCAATCAAAAAATGGGCCAAAGAACTAAATAGACATTTCTCCAAAGAAGACATACAGATGGCTAACAAACACATGAAAAGATGCTCAGCATCACTCATTATCAGAGAAATGCAAATCAAAACCACTATGAGGTACCATTTCACACCAGTCAGAATGGCTGTGATCCAAAAGTCTACAAATAATAAATGCTGGAGAGGGTGTGGAGAAAAGGGAACCTTCTTACACTGTTGGTGGGAATGCAAACTAGTACAGCCACTATAGAGAACAGTGTGGAGATTCCTTAAAAAACTGGAAATAGAACTGCCTTATGATCCAGCAATCCCACTGCTGGGCATACACACTGAGGAAACCAGAAGGGAAAGAGACACGTGTACCCCAATGTTCATCGCAGCACTGTTTATAATAGCCAGGACATGGAAGCAACCTAGATGCCCATCAGCAGATGAATGGATAAGAAAGCTGTGGTACATATACACAATGGAGTATTACTCAGCCATTAAAAAGAATACATTTGAATCAGTTCTAATGAGGTGGATGAAACTGGAGCCTATTATACAGAGTGAAGTAAGCCAGAAGGAAAAACACCAATACAGTATACTAACGCATATATATGAAATTTAGAAAGATGGTAACAATAACCCGGTGTACGAGACAGCAAAAGAGACACTGATGCATAGAACAGTCTTATGGACTCTGTGGGAGAGGGAGAGGGTGGGAAGATTTGGGAGAATGACATTGAAACATGTAAAATATCATGTAAGAAACGAGTTGCCAGTCCAGGTTCAATACACGATACTGGATGCTTGGGGCTAGTGCACTGGGATGACCCAGAGGGATGGTATGGGGAGGGAGGAGGAGGAGGTTTCAGGATGGGGAATACATGTATACCTGTGGCGGATTCATTTTGATATTTGGCAAAACTAATACAATTATGTAAAGTTTAAAAATAAAATAAAATTTAAAAAAAAAAGGATAAAAAAAAAAAGTAACAACTCTATGCAATCAGTCACAGGGAACAGGAATCAGATATGTGCAGACAATAAAATTTGAAGGATACAGAAGGTGAATCACACACCTTAACTTTTTTTGTGTGCCTGTGTGTGTGTGTGTGTGTGTGTGAGCAGACTTGCTCTTCTAAATTTAGAAACAGTCCAAGTATTGGTCAAGATTATGAAATTCTTTTCCAAAATATAGGAAGAGTAAGTTATCGAGGTGGAAGGGAGGGTTAATATCCCTTAAAGATGCCTCCCATGTAAAATTTGAGATATAGATTAGTTGCATTCATTGAATGAGTGAAGGTAGGGATCTTGGAGGAACTGTAGTTCACCACCTTCATGGGTAGATGGGGAGAATGAGGCATGGGGAGGTGCAATGGATTCTCTAAGGCCAAAGGCCAAGTGAGTGCCAGCTCAACTTTCACTTGTATATTTACTAATCAGGTAGACATTATCCTTGACTCTGCAAAGTAGATACGGTCCGTAATCCCAAGATGCTGATTATATAGTGTGGGAGCAGGCACTTGAGGAGAAATTTTAGTACAGTGCACTATAAGAATAGAATAGATTTACCTAAAGTAATTTTTTCACTTTGTTTAATTTCCAAAGGATCTGCTTTGTAACTGGCTCTGCATCTATAATTACCAGCCAACATTTATATGTATGATTATTTTATTACTCAAAAAAAGCCATTAAGGTAGATACTATTATTTGCCCCATTTTATGGATAAGTAAACTAAGGCTAAGGAAAATAAGCTTTTTGTCTGCAACAGTTTTGTTTTATAACATCTTAAAATAAAAGCATGTGACAGATTCAAATTCAAAATGAAAAACAAAACAAAATCCCCCAAATCAAAAACTTTAAAGAGAATGAGAAGACGAGTCACGGACTTGGAGAAAATATTTGCAAAACATGCATATGACAATGGATTATTGTCTAAATATACAAAGAACTCTTCAAACTCAACAATAAGAAAATGAACAACTCAACTAAAAAAATAGACAAAAGATACCTCACTAAAGAAAATGACAGATGAGCATGTGAAGACATGCTCAGTATCATATGTCCTTAGAGAATTATAAGTGAAAGCAATGACATACCACTACCCAGCTATTAGAATGGCCCAAATGTGAAAGCAATGACGACATTAAGTGCTGGGAAGCTTGCAGACCAACAAAAATTCTCACTCATTGCTACTGGGAATACAAAATGGTACTGTCACTGTGAAAGTCAGTGTGGCAGTTTCTTATGATTCAGCAATAACATTCCTTGGCTATTTACTCAAAGATGTTGAAAATGTGTATGCATGGAAAAACCTTCTTATGGAGGTGTGAAGCAGCTTTACTCATATTTTGGTAAACTTGAAAACAACCAAGATGTCCTTAACGCATGGTACATCCAGACAATGGAACATGATTCAGCACTAAAAAACCCCAATCTTCCCTGAAAAGACATGAAAGGAACTATTCTATATATGAAAATGATGGATGCTTGCCACTGTACATTTGTCAAAATCCATGGGGTTTGCCGAGTTGGACGTGACCGTGCAACTAAGCATGCAGCAGTGCATAGAATGTACAAGAACAAGTGAACCCTAATATAAACTATGGGCTGTGGCTGATAATGATGTCCCAGTGTAAGTTCACTGATTGCAACAAATACATCACTTTGGTGAGAGATGTTGGTAGTGGGGAGGCTATGCATGTGTGTGGGCAGGGCATGTATGGGAACTCTTAGTACATTTCACTCAGTTTTGCTGTGAACCTAAAACTTCCCTGAAAAAATAATCTATTAAAAAATACTGTTAGGCTCCTTTGCCCAAATTCAGGATTAATTGAGGAGGTTGGCTTAGCAAATCGTTGGTCCCTGATTTATTATTTTCTTTTGATCCATATTGGTGGGTAATGTTTTACTCAGTAGAGTTCTAGGTAACCTTGAACCTTCTTATCAGAAGAAACTAAGGAAAAAACCTTCAACCAAGAAGAAAAAGCTTATGTACCTTACACATTTTTTTTTACTTCATTAACTGTCTCTGTATTCCATTTCCTCATTTGAAATGTATTGTTAATGGCCTTTTCCTTCCCACAGTTGAGGGTGGGCAGATGATTACTAGGTCATACTGAGTTTGAATGGGGCATACATTATGGGAAGGCCCCACTGAGTTTATTATTAATCCGTATATATAATAGGAAACAAAACAAAATCCTCTACAGAACCCTGACCCTTTGTTTCTTGTTTGCATTATTGTTTGTTGTGGTGTGCCACTGCCTGACCTGATGTAAATGCCAAGTTCACAGCCCCTTCTTTGAATTTAACATTGCAACCATAAATTGTTTGTCCATTATAAATAAAATAAAATGTGGGAGATGATGGAGCTTGAGAGAGCATATTGTCCGAAACTCTTGGATCTCGTTCTTACACAGATGTGCCAAAGCTAAGCGTTTCGCAAAGTATAAATTGAACTGGATGTTAAGGCTGTTCATAGCCCTCTCGGGGCAAGTGGGCTGGGTACTTGGCTGTGAGTGCCTCAGAGCATTAGAATATGGCAGTTGCCTGAGACTTTTCATGCTTTTTCCTGAAACATTTCTCTCTTCCCAGTTTCCTAGTTGGAGAAGGCAATGGCAACCCACTCCAGTACTCTTGCCTGGAAAATCCCAGGGATGGAGGAGCCTGTGGGCTGCGGTCTATGGGGTCCCACAGAGTCGGGCAAAACTAAAGCGACTTAGCAGCAGCAGCAGTTCCCTAGTGTAACCATTAAGGTTGATTTGGATTAGCTAGGAGTGTTAATGGTTGGAAGGAAAAAAAGTGCTTAGAAACTGACATATTCAGGAACTTCCCTGGTGGTCCAGTGGTTAAGAATCCATCTGCCAGTGCAGGGGACATGAGTTCAATCCCTGCTCTGTGAAGATTCCACATACCATGGAGCAGCTGAGTCCATGTGCC